>NW_024425786.1:3026722-3102101 GCF_017311325.1 Ursus maritimus | reverse complement strand
GATCTCTCTTCTTGCTTCTGCCATCTGACTTCTCAATATATAGGTGGTACAACCTATAGGGGAGGAAAGTCCTCTCCTCTATCCTCTTAAGTTCAGTCCCTGGGGGCCTGAGAATTAAAACTGGCAACAGACACTCTGAGAGGAGAAAGGCATACACACTAATTTTCAGTTTTCGAGTGTAGGGCATCACACAAATAAGTGAGATTTGAAAGATTATATACATTTTACTAGGGGATGGGAGGAGCACAGAGGCACATCTGGGAGAACAAATGACTGAGGTGGACACTAATGGAAACACCAGTTACTTTTATTGAGAGATAAATGGGCCCTTAGGGAAACAGGTGAGAGACACGATCGCCCAGAAGAGGAGATCGCAGCTGCCCCTGGGGTTGGGGATTAATAGTGATGGTTCTTTAGGGAAGCTTTCCTTTTAGGGAGAAAAGGGACTTCAGGAACTCAAAGGCCTTTGACGCAAAATAATTCTTGGGTCAAAGTGGCATATTTTGGGGTGACACATCCTGACCCCCTTGATGGGCCCCATTCTCTGCTTCTGTATCCACGAGGGTGCCCTGCCTCTAACCTCTACGTCCGGCTTCCAGGTGCACTGGTGGGAGGCAGGAATCGTGGCGGGAGGGGGTGCTGGGTAGGTTGGGTCCATGCCTGGCAGTGAGATGTAGGGAAATACTGGGGCGGGGGGAGGATGGGGTCTGCTGGGAAATGCTGAAGTAGACTCTGGATACCAGGCTGAAGTGCTGGGTTGCTTCCACGCGGTTAACAGCAGAAAGACTCGAGATGGTTCTGGAAGTCCAATGGTATGTGATTCAACCAGAGCAGTTTGGGGGGGTTGTATGGGGGGAGCACAGCATTAGTAATAATTGTGAGAGAGAGGAAGTAGGACTATGCCAGGAAGTGACTTTGGGGGGGGACTCCAAGGTGCATGGATGCAGAGGGGAGGCTGCTGGGCGACGAGCGATCAGGAGATCTCAGGTGCACAGCAAGGACTGTCGCCCGTGCATTTTCAGGTCCCTTGGGCTGAGCTTTGCTGTGTCACGAGGCACCAGGCACAGATGCAGGGAGGGGTGGAGAAGGGAGCCAGTAATTCCATCCACAGCAAATGTGCTCATACAACCTGTTCCTTGTTAATCAGTGGGGTTTCTGAGTTTAAAGGAAAGTCGTACCTGGAGACCTTGATTACTTCCGACAACACACGCACACACACATAATTCACACCCGCTAAAGGGCCCAGGTTTCAGTGTCCAGTTGGATGGCTTTTGACAACTATATGGACCCATGCACATTGTGAAGACAGCACTCCGATCACGATATAGAAATTTTCCCTCACTCTAGAAAGTTCTCCAGCCACTCCCGGTCAATCCCCCATATCCATGGGCAGCTGCCCCTCTGATTGTAATTCCCGTAGAGTTTTGCCTGTTCTAGAAATTCCCATCGGCAGAACCCCACAGTGTGTACTCTGGTATCCCTCTTTTCTCAGCGTAATACCTGTGTGCGCCCTATGTTGTGCCAAAGGTCTGTTCCTTTCACCGTTGAGAAGTATTCTTTCGCACGGATGTATAATTTGCCCAGGCTCTTGTGGGTAGGTGTGTGGATAATTCCCAACTTGCACATGAATTCGGCTGCCATGAGCACTCATATCCAGGTGGGGGTTTCTAAACATTTGTTTTCGTTTCTCTTGGATAAACACCTAGAAGGGGAACCATGGCATCACAGGGTAAATGTGTATTAGCTCTGGGGGACATGAGGGTTTCCAAAGTGTTTGTACGATTTTACCCCCCACCTGCAACATGCTGCTGCTTGCTCCGCACTCTTGCCAAAGTTGGGGATTTCTGAGGCTTTTCAAATTAGTGTTTTATGTTTCCTTATGGCTTTAATATTTCATTGTTTTAATTTGCATCTTTTATAACTAATGATGTTCCCTGTACATGTGCTTTTGGCCTTATGCACATTTTCTGTGAAGTGTCTATTCAAACATTTTTTCCCCCATTTTAAAAAAAATTGTGGTTTTCTGTCTCTTTGTTATTGAACCGTAGGATGACTCCCCTTTTGGCTGCTTACCCACCAATCCCAAAGAGCATCATCTGCAAAACCAGAAGTTAGGGCCCCCTCGGCTCCCCAGGAGTGGCCAGCCTCCGGGAGAGGACAGGCCTGCGTCACGGACCCACGGAAGCTGGTGGCCCGAAGAGAGACGCCTCCCACTGTGTAGCTGGAAATCCTGATCAGAGGGAAAACCCGAATCATTAGATCAGAGGGTTAGTTATCGGGGTTTGTTGGTAGAGAATATAAAGAGTCATTCGGTTTAGGGGAACGTGCCCAGGTCCCCCACAATCTTACGGAGTCACACACAATTGGGGAAGCGAAGATGCACTAGGACTGAACTGAGGCAAATCCAGCCATGCGGGAAGTTCACCACATAGAGGCGAGGACTGTAGTCACCAGACATAGAGACGCCCAGGTGCCCTGGCAGCTGAAGACTCATCATCTTGCTGGTGACGTTGCAACAGGACAAGAGCGAAGGCAGAGAGATAGGTAGCAGCGATGGTCGGCGTCACACGTGGCGCCCCTAGCTCTCCGGCAGCAGGTGCAGGGAGGGCACTGTGAGCGGTGCTGGGGTCTGCGCCGCGGAAGCAGGGCCGGGAGTGCGCGAAGTCAACCGCGTAATCCAGGGGCAGCCTGGACGGCCCCGCGCTCTGCTCAGACCAAGTCCGTGAGGCTGCACAGAAAAGCAGGCTTCTGAGAAAGCATGTCCCAGGTCCCTGAGGCAGGGGCGAGGGAAGCACCCTGAGGGCTAGAAAGAAGCGGACGTCTGCAGGGGTGGGGAGAGGGTCGGTCAAGCTCTCAACACCTCCATCGCGTGCCGCAGGGACTGGGGTGGTACCCGTCTCATGAAGCTGCTCCAAGTTTCAAATCAGCTCGCTGCCGCAGAAGCAGCCAGCACAAGACAATGCAAAAAGGAGGCGGTCAGTGAGTATTTGTTGAACAGAAGGAATAAACGATAGCTTATCTCGCAGGGTGCCTGTCCTGGAAACCTGCTGACAGGAAGGAACAATCTTTGAGACACCCAAAGACAGCCATCAATTCTGGGGTTCAGAAGCCTCTAGGCTGCCTTAACTGGGGGACCTCAGAGGACCCAAAGAACCCACAGAACCTCCTAGAACCCCTTGACTTATGACCCAGAGACTTGGTGTTACCCAGTGTACAATGCAGTGTACTATGATTTTCTTTTTATCACCTACTGTGATTTTATTCATGGAGACGATATTTGCATTCTGAGGCGAAACCTCCCGCAAAGTATCAATCTTTATTACACCCATGTTGGCAGATCCACCCAGGACTCATTTACCACATTTTTTATTTTTAAACCAGGCAATGGGGTGCAGAGAGGGATGGTCTGTGATCTGCCGCTTCCTTCCAGGCACATGCAAAAATTCTAAAATATGACAATACTTAAACTTATTCTCCAGGATTTCCAAAGTCTGCTACGGGGGGATTTGTGTGGTCCTGCCACTGAATTGGATAGTGGTTGGGAACCCCACATCCCCATCCTCCCTCACCCTGGTTGTGGCAGAGATCTCTGAAAACCTCAGAGATGACTGCCAGAATTATCTCGGGAGTAGAGAGCCCTGACTTTCCAATACCCTCAAATCATCAAGTCTCTTAATGATTTCCAAATGGGAAAGTCCTTGTGGATGCCTGAGTCCCATCTCTGGCATGCTCTTGGAATGAACAGTGGGGCTGTTACCAGCATCACTGGCCTATTGACTGCTCCCAGGGAGAGGAGCCCGTGGCCAGCAAGGACCTGAGTGCCCATCTGCGGTACTGCGGGAGTGCAGGCCAATGACCAGCCCTCCAGGGCACTGGGGAGCTTATCCGTAATGTTTACTGGTTACCTTGTGTCAATATTCCCACCAGGACTAATTCCAAGCTACCAACACGGCATCATTCAAACACGGAGTTGGGAAGAGATGCTCTCCATTGGCCCTTGCAAGCACGTGTGGGCTGGTCCCAACCACCACTGGGACCATTCTCTTCCTCCAGATTCCAGACAAACTTTCCACCTGCTGTTTACCCCTGCTGTCGGATCTGTTCCTTATTGAGTGTCTCCCCTGTGTGCGACCTTCTGCAGCCACCCCCCAAGAAGCTCACAGTGGAATGGGAGAGACGGAGATTTCACAACCATAAGGATGAGAGTGGGGCTCCCGGACCCTCTGTCGTGGGGTATCTTTCTCGGACCCAGATCTGTTGAGGGCATGCAGGACAAAGTGTGAAGGGGAGAGGGGAGGGGGTCCCACACTGGTCCACACAGCAGAGATGTGTGTGGAAGCCGGACAAGAGAACCATTCACGGTCCGGTACTTTCGATGTTCTGAGACAGCACGGGGGAGTCCAAGAGGCACCCACCAGCCATGTGCCAGCAGCAAGGACAGCCTCCCGTACCATTCTCTTTGGATTCTTCGGGACTGATTTTTTTCTCTGCCAGGTCTTGTCACTTCTGTCCACCACCTGCCATTCCAGAAGCTTATGCTCGGCTCCTGTGACCAGCAAGTTGCCATGGGTATCATCAGACGTCAAGAGGAGGGTGTCCCTGGCTGCGAGCAGAACACAGAGACCTGTGCCCACAGCTGACTCCATGCCCACCAGGCTGCCGTGAGCACTGTCGCTTTACAGGGGCACGTGTTCTCCTCTCCACTTTCCATGACCCCAGGAACCTCACCACATGACGGAAAACGTGGGAGACACGTAAAAGAAGAATCTTTAAAGCACCCCCCTCTCTGCCCAACCACCTTTAGTACTGGATCCATTTCCCTCACGTTTTTCTTCTGGTTTTATTTGTTTGTTGCAGACTTGAAGTCCTGCGCTTCACCCAACACCACGTGATTCTCATTTGTCGTGTAACCAACACCCTTCAGGTTCATCATTGTTTCTTTTATTGAGTTTTCATTGTAATCGGCTACCTGGACACATAGTTACAGAATCAATTGCATCTGTAAGATCGATTATAAAAATCAGTAGCAGCGCCTGATCGAACTCCTGCCTGTTCCCTCCCCACCGAGTTTACCATTTTCCAATTTTTTCTGCCATTTTTTTGGGTCTTTACTCCATGTTTGTTCATAACATTCCTGTTGATTTTTCAACTTCAGCCTTTATTTACTGGTTTACTTGCCACTAAGGACAAGAAATGCACACGTGCCCCCTCCCCACTCCCCCACCATCCCGCCGTAAGGATGGAGTCACCACCCTGATCAGATCCGTGTTCGGTTTTTGTGTTTTTATATACATGCAAACGTGGAAGGTAACACGCGTTTCTGATTCAGTGGACACTTTGAGATCACTTGTCTTTCCCTGAACGGCTGTTCATTCTCAGTACAGTTAACCGTCTTGGCTGCTGTCTCCCGGTTTCTTTGTCTGCCTTTCTTTCCCTAATCTTGTAGAAGCAGACTCTCCCTGGAGTCCCCGCTCAGCTCACTCAAACACGTCTGGTGAACTTCATCTTGGGGACGTCCATCCCAGCCTCCTGACCTGCTCTGATCTGGACACTGTTCTGATACATGACCGTCATCCCAGAATCTCCTTCCCCACGACCCTAGGGACCCAGCTTTCCTGCGTGCCCCCATTTTCTGATGTCATGCCTTCCTCTCTGGTCGACTCCTTCAGGTTCCAGGGAAAGATGCATGAGGCCGATTGTATCTAAAATGCTATTACTCCACATTTACACTTGATCACCTGGTGGGGTAGAGACTGCTAGTCTGACTCCCTGTCCCCCAGAACCGAAGGCAATGCATTATTCCATTTTCCCCTTGTTTCCAGAATTGCTCTTAAGAAGAAGTCACATGTCATCCTGATTCTTGATCTTATAGGAAATGTGTTCTCTCTCATCTCTCTCTCAGCTTTTAGGATTTCTGCTTTGTCCCCAGGGTTCTGAAGTTCCACCATGCTATGGTTTTATGTCTTAGTATGCATGACATTTTATCCATTGTGCTAGACACTCAGATGGTCTTTTCAGTTTGGAAATTTCAGGTCTGGAAAACAAACTTGAAGTATTTCTTGGATTTTAGAAAGCTGTTTTACTGAGAGGCAGGCTAATGAAGTGGTTAGATCTCAGAGAAGACAGCCAGCCTGCCTGGGTTCAAAACCTTGCTCTGCCATTTATTAGCTGGGTGACCTTGGGTAATCAGACTTCCATCCTCTCTGTGCTTTACTGTCTTGATTTATAAAGTAGGATAAAAATCATGTCAACCCCAAGAGTTTTCATTAGAATTACATGAGCAAATATGCAATGCTTGAGTTAATAAGCAATGCTTGGAACACTTTGAGGCACCTAGAATTACTAGGTCACGACCAGTTATCTCTGCTGTTCTTTGACGATTTATCCCTTAACCCTTTGCTACATCCATTCTCCTTCCAACTTCTCCTCCTCTGTTTTATTTTTGTTGTTGTTGTTCATTCTCCAATTTTCTTTTTTTTTTTTTTAAGATTTTATTTATTTATTTGACAGAGAGAGACAGCCAACAAGAGAGGGAACACAAGCAGGGGGAGTGGGAGAGGAAGAAGCAGCCTCCTAGCGGAGGAGCCTGACGTGGGGCTCGATCCCAGGACCCCGGGATCATGCCCTGAGCCGAAGGCAGACTCCCAACGACTGCGCCACGCAGGCGCCCCAATCATTCTCCAATTTTCTTATCTTTTAAAGTTGCTTCGGCATTTTGCTACTTCCTCAGCTTTGCTAGATACTTTCTTCTGAGTTCTCAATTTTTGCCGTTATCTTTTTAATATCCCCAAGCCATTTTGTTTGTTTTCTTTTCTAAGTGTTCCTTTCTAATGACATTCCGTTCTTATTTCATAGATGTAACATCTTCTCTTATAAGTCAGAGGATATTATTGGCATGTTTCTTCTTTGTTTGGCTTTGGTTTTCATCTTCCCACATAATTGTTGTCTCTCTGGGGTTCTGTTTGCTTGCTTGGTATTTGTCCATGTGACAAGGCTTCTTCAAATATTTGGTGATTTTTTTTAAAGTTTGTTCATATTTAATAGAAGGGCCCTAAAAAGTTGATTAGGAATCCCAAGTAATTCTGATTTGTCAACTGTTCTTGAAACGGGGCAACCTGCCTGAATGTCACTGTGGGGACCCTGCTGTTTGTGTCTTTAGGTCTTTTCTCTTCGGCTGGTGAGATTTTCCAGAAAAGAATCTTCTGGTCTTCTCGCTGGAAGGGAGAAGTCTGATCACCAGGATCCTAAGAGGCAACCAGGAGAAAAATCTCCATTTAATTAAATCATCATATTTTCAATTTGGCTGTTCATTTAATCCTCACATGTGACCCTCTGTTTTTGCCTCTCCAGAGTAGACCTCTAGTCTCTTGTCAGAGCCAACACACTGAGAGGGGGACGAAGGCACATCTGGGGGAGGAAGTGGTCAAACCCCAGATTTGCTTCCAGGGTGCCAGGGCATTAAGTCCTCGCCCACTGGGGGTCTTCTATGTGTTGCATGTTTTCCTTTATGTTTGTTTTCTTCTGTTTTCTGTGTTTTAGGTACTATGGGTTAGATTCTCCTTTCCTGGGTGGCCCCGTCTATAAACACTTGTCTGTCTGCCTCTCAGCATCCACAGTCATGTTACCATTTCCTTTTCTGTCCTCTTTGTCCTTGCGATCTTGGGTGTTGCTAAAAATTTCCACTGAATCTCCTTTTTAGTAGGATTTAGGTAGGGACTGAAGATAAATGTGTTTGCATTCACTCTGACATCTATAACCTACAATCCCAGGTGCTATTTTGAAGTGACGGTGTATTGTTTCGCCAACATACTTCCGAGTCTTCACTATCGTAAATAAACTAGTGAGCATCTTTGTGTCAAAGTCGTCTTGGGATGGCGCACCTAGGCTCCTTCACAGACACAGGCAAATGAGTAAGTCACATGGGGCAGGAGAGGGAGGGAGTTGAGGGAACTTGTCTTGAGTTAAATGCTGTGTCTGTCACGAACTAGCTATGTAACCTCGGGCCAATTGCTTGAGCTCTTTCTCCTGTTTCTCTACTTGGAAGACAAAATGAAGATGATGGTGTATCTGCTGGAAGAGTCATTGCATTGGCTCCATATGCCTGTGTGTCTACGGTACTTAGATTTGGACCTGGTGTCTAGTAAGTGTCAACTGTTCTTTTCATAGGGCTTTCTAATAAATATTAGAAATATTAAATATTTCTTTAATAAATATTGCTCAAAATATCTGTGTGCGTAACCACCAGCAGTGACTAAGACTTATCATTTCACTAACTGGTCACTAAAAATGTATGTGGCTCCTTCTAGTTTGGTAGGCAAACACACACACGTCCTCGTACACACATATTTGAGCTATTGTTTGATTTGCATTTTTAGTGTCGAAATTGATGTTTTTTTCCATTCATTTACTTCCTAGGTGTATGTTTGTGTTTGCGAATTGTCTGCTTGTGTCTTTGGCCCATATCTGTGTGTGTGTGTGTGTGTGTGTGTGTGTGTATTAAGATTTTATTTATTTATTTGAGAGAGAGAGAAAGAGAGAGCATGAGCACGGGGAGAAGCAGAGGGAGACAGGCCAGAAGGCTCCACACTCACTGCAGAGCCGGACATGTGGCTCGATCTCACCACCCAAGATCATGACCCGAGCTGAAATCCAGAGTCAGATGCTTGACAACTGAGCCACCCAGGCGCCCCTGGCCCATATGTATTTATGTTTTACTCATTGGTTGGTATGACATCGCCAACATTTACCAAGACTAACTATAATACTGAGGAACAGTTCATTGCTGTCGGCCCCACCTGCTCTCCCTGGAAGTAAGTTTCCATCAGACGGATTCAAACGTCTAGGGGGCAGTGTGGACACCAGTGTGGACGGGAAGAGCTGTGTCCACCAGAAGCTTCTATAGACCCGCTTTGGAGGTGCTGTTGACCTTTCACAGCATGGGGAACGGTCTGCAGCCTCTTGTGGTGAGCACACCGGGAAAGGTTTGGAGGCTCCCGGGGCAGAACACTCCTGGATTTACATCCCCAGGCTCCTGCCAAAATGATAAACCTCTTTCCATCTTGAAAATCTTGAGCAGATCCTCTCGCTGAGATCCCAGTGCCAAATGGCTTTGAGCTGTTCTCATAGATGGAAAACTCTGGGCCGGAGACGCAGAATCGACCATCTGGGCGAGAGCTGTCTTTCTTTTTGACAACTGTTGCTGTGAAGAGAAAGCAGCAGCCCTTGTCTTTTGCTTGGGGGAATGGGAGGGAAACAGCCTCTGACAATTAAGGCCGACCGATTTTTCAAACCGAAATGCAGAGGCCCAGCAGAAAGGTTGAAATGTTGAAATGCCACCGATGACAGATCTCTTCCAACTAGCACGAGGTAAAGGCTTCCCAGGGTCCGTTTGCCCTGGTGCAAATGCAGAAAGCAGGGAAGTTTGTTTTACCTTCCACACCATCTATGGGGGAGGAAGGCTGATATTCTTTTCTTATTTTTTTAAGTGCATTTTCTCAGGGGCCAGATGCTACTCAGTCTCGTGCAGTTAGTAGGCTGCAGAGATTTTAAACCTGCAGAGGGCCTTGGAGAACATCAGGACACTTCCCAGCAGTCTTCCTTTGGGAACTAGTGAGATGCTCCCATAAAACTAATACTCCGTAGTCAGACCCACCCAGGAACAGGCGTCCCACGCCTGCTCCCAGCGGACACCAGCCTACTAAAGGCCAGAAGATGCTGTTCAAAGTGCTTTGTTTAGTCCGGGATTTGCCAAAGGATTGGATCTGAGAAACCTGTTTACCTATAGGAGCTGCCAGCAGGCCTCAGAGCTCCAGGTCCGGGGAGAATCTGTAAGAGCCTCTGAAGACTCATCCTGCCATCTGATGACGTCAGAAGGAGGAGGAGCTGCCCAGCCATAAACGCTCCAGGGCAAGACCCTGGATCGGGAGAATCTTGGCCCCAGATCCTTCCCAATTCTGGTTACTCCCCCGACGTCAGGAGCCCAGGCATCACTGCTCAGCCTGTATCTCCCGGGGCTTGGAGAGTAACAAGCGGCTGGTGCGCGTGATGGGGGTGAGCTCAGGGCGGCGGGTGCACCCAGGGGTGCTCCAGAATCATCGGTTGCCAAGTACTGAGATTCTTGGTTACACAGTAAATGGGGGTGAGCTCAGGGCAGTGCGTGGCTCCCAGCAGGTGCTCGAGGCAAACCGTGCGGCCAGCGCCGATGCAGAGATGTGCTCTGAAAGGTGACTGTTCCGATGTCTTTCCTGCTGCCTGAACAGAGCTTCTGTGACCAGACTGTAGTCAGGGCCTGCTGCGATCTCCTCCCAACGGGGCCACTACCTTTGGATTTCTACGTCCATCGATGCAGCACCCCGCTGGAGCAAGAACCCCTTTCGGTCCAGTCGGTTTAGCCGGAACCCCGGCCCTCAGCATCTGATCAGTCTGTATTGATTTGTATGTGATCAATCCCTCATACCCTGGCCTGCTTCCAGCAAGAATCCCATTGGGTCAGTTTACTGAAGAATCACCCCGTCCTCTCACCAGTTTTCCAGCCACTGCCTCTCTCCAGTCCTGCTCCCTTGCTGGAAGTCCGACCTTCTGTCTTGTGCTCAGAATTGAGCTCAGACCACCCCCTGCAGAAACCCCTACCTTATCGTCACGTCGTGGCCCCAAATAGAGCCTGACTTTCGAGTTTAAACAAGTGTCAATCATTTTGTCCTTAGCATGCCTGCCTCCAATATTTCTAAAATAATTAAACTCTCACCCATCTTGCACAATAATCAAGGACACATGCCTCATGGTCATAGGCCCAGATCTCTGTACTTTATGCATATTAACTCACTAACCCCTCAAACCCACAAGATGCAAGTTATTATTACCCCGTGTGCAGGTGAGATCACAGAGGTTGCAGAGGAATTAAGCAACGTTCCCACAGACCCGCAGCTAAGCTGGGAGCTGAGCCGCGGATGTGCACGCGGGCGGCCGAGCTTGCAGCACGTGTCCTTGGACGTGGGTCGCACGCCTTGTCCGCGTGCCACAGCCACCGTCCACAAGCAGGGAGCTCTGTCCCCCTTCCTGAGACAAAGTGATGGCCCCCGCGAGCCATGGCTGTGCACAGTCACCAACAGCGTTTGTTAGAATGAACGACCAATGAGGGGAAAACCCGCGGTCCTGTAGGGGAGGGACAATCCTTTTCCTCCTACCCTTTCAGGTACTCAGCTGGCGCTCCGACAGAAAGCAGATAACCGGGAGAAAAACGGGCAAACGTATCTCATGTCCGTGTTCTTTGCCAGGACAGCCTTCGTAAGGAAACGAAGATCCACTGAGTGGTAAAGCCTGGGCCTTTCCAGGCGCGGTCTGACCAAGAGTGGAAAGTCACCAGACAAAGGGCACGAGCTCGGGGTGCTGGACTGGGACAAACTCAGCGCGGCCTCTTCATTCAGATTCCTCTCAGCACCTCTCTGTCTTTTCAGAGATAAGGCTCTTTTCCACCAGGCACAGTGAGGGCACCTCTCGCAGGGGGGCCTGTGACCTGCTCTGGGGAGAGGATAGGGCGTCCGTCCCACAGCTTGCCATTTCTCAAGTTCCTTCAGCTTAAAATATTCTATTTGCCAAATTGCCATGTTTGGAGTGGTGTGTTCTGAGCCCCATCAGTCCGCATTTTAAATAAGTGAAGTCAGAACAACGAGCTAGGCGTGGCTAACCCATTTGCTCCCGGGGCGGGGGGTGGGTGGCATCTCAGCCTCAAGCATCCACGAGGCACAGAAGCCCCACACTGACCCGGTGCCCCTGAGTCCCAGAGTCCTATTTCCATATCGTTCCTTAGGCCGCCTTCACTCTGCAATGTTTGGGGGAAGCTTCTGTCTCATCTGTTCTCGAGGTGTCAAGGAGCAGCCCGTAGGACGGTCTCTGTGGCAGGATGTACCTGGATCATCCTTATCCTTCCTCCAGGTCTTTGGGTCACATTAGGAGAAGGGTCTCACTATCTTCTTCCTGTCCCCAGGGTGGTTCCTTGATGTTTTCATGCTAACCCTGAGAAAACGTCTCACAACCCTCTCCCAGTTCACGCATCTGGCCAACATTCCCCAGAGAGGGACGGCCATGCGCCGTCTCAGAGACCACCGTGGTCAACACAAAAGAACGTGTCTCTCATGGAGAATGCCAGCCGGTGACCCCACGTCTGTCTAAAATTGGGAACCCAGTCTGTGGGTCATCTCAGAGGTCCATGGGGGGGTGTGGGAGCAAGCAAAGTGGGGGGTAAATCACCCCATGCCTGAAGGAGAGTGAAATGCCTTTGCACCTGGTGATGAAACAGAATGAAACGAAGTCTTAACAGTTTCCAGTTTCACCAAGCCAGTCTCGGGTGGTCCTTCAGACTGAGTCACTGGGAGAAGGTTCTGAGCCTTTGCTTGAAGCCCGTGTCCTGCTGCCAGATCCTTGCAGCTTAAAGGAGCGAAAGTCCTAATTGGAGGACAGTGCTGCCCTGTCTGCCTGCCTCCGGGCCCTGCTGACCGGACGAGTAGCCTGACCAGACGAGTCTCGCTTCTAAGCACACACACCCTGAGAGCTATCATCAGCGAGCCTTTCAAGAGCATCTTTCCAACTTATCCTTTAGGATCTGGCTTCTGTCCCTCGATGAAAGTGGGCCGAGATGGTGTTTTTGGCCTTGGAGTCCCCAGGGCAATACTTAAGGTAGAGGCGCTCAGTTCTCTATCCTCCCTGAATTTCCATCCGTGATCCCCGTGCAAACACCGCGTCCCCACCCAAAATCTCGGCACTGCTGTCTTTCCGTCCTCCGCCAGCTGACGGCAGAGCTGCCGCTGCACCCCCACATTATGAATCGGGGTCCGAGGACGACTCCTTCACCCCCTCTTACGTCAGCACCCAGTCTTGTGAGGGTCCTGTCCTGAACGTGAATGCCTTCTGTGCCCTCCTCCCTGCCTTGGGAGGCTGTGCCCATCCAGGCTCCTTGAGGACCCCTCCCACCACTCACTTGTGCTCAGGCTGGCTCTTAGCACTGCTTGAAAGCCACCAGCGTGCGGTTCTGAACTCTTCTTCGCTGGGCTGGCGTGTGTCTCCTTGGAGGAGAGGCGTGGGTTACCGGTGCTGGCACTGGACAGGCCAGGGCCCTGGACTGAAAGAGAGAAGGGGCATCTTCCCACAGACCAGGGATTCATTCCTTGGCCCTGCAGTGACTTGTCTTTCTAGGGGCCCGAGGACTTCTCAGCTTGGGGAACCTGGGCGCTGGGGCTGATGTCTAGCGAAATCTGTTGGGATGGAACCAGGCTTAGCCCAGGGTGTTTGTGGAAAATGCAGAAGGAAAGCCCCGAAGGACTTCCCTTCTGGGGTTTTAGGAACACGCACAAACCTCCCAGTTAACTGACGACAAGTTCACATGCTCCAAGCCCCTTCCACACCGCTAATGTCCTCATCAAAACAGAAGGTCGAGTTGTGTTTGCTGTGAGCCGAAGTATGTAGTAAGACTTGCACCGGGCATCTCTCTGCTCCCCACTTCCTAAGGAGGGGTCCAGAGACTTGGAGGAACAGCCCAGTGTTGTCCCTTACAACACACTGGCCCTCAGCGGTCGAGTCCCACATCCCACCTGCCGAAGGTTTCACCGTCTGTCTGGTCCTGTAAGCCCACGAGCGTGATCCTGTCTAGCTGTTGGTCAAGGAGTCCTCTCTACGTGCCAAGCGGTGCACAGATTTTCCCTCTTGAGACTTGTTGAGTGAGGTGGCCCTGTCACGGGGGAAACCAGCCCACCCAGGGGAGGCAGGGTGCTCACATCTGTGACTGGGTGTGGGTGGGGGTCTGCCACCCCTCCTGGACCTTCACCCTCATTCTTTTTTTTTCTTTTCTTTTTTTTAATAATAATTTTTTATTATATTATCTTAGTCACCATACGGTACATCCTTAGTTTTTGATGTAGTGTTCCATGATTCATTGTTTGCGTATAACACCCAGTGCTCACTGCAATACATGCCCTCCTTACTACCCTTCACCCTCATTCTTCAACTTGCCGCCCTGACTCTCAGTCCTTCCATCTCTCTCTCCTGCCCCTTGTGATTTAAGATTACAGCTTCAACTTCTGCTGTCCAAGACTTTCACCAGCAAGACTCCAAAGTTCCCCCCGGTGCCCGGGGAGGGGGGGGGAGACAGCCACAAACCAGCCAGAAACAGGGGCTTTTGGAATAGATGAAGGGAAAAACCCACCCATCTGCCTTGCAGAAACCCTAAAATGGAGCTCACAGGGACCCCTCTGCAGTGGCGAGATCAGATGTGGATCTCTGTACCACCTCATCAATAGAAATCCCGCTGGCAGGCCTCCAGGCAGACAACCTTGGGCTCAGGCAACCACAGTATTCACTGGCAACAGTCTCCACGGGTCTCCAGCTCAGCCCATCACTTTGGGGGAGGGGGATGCTTGACCTTGGCTTTGCCGTATCCAGCACGTGCTATCATGTTGGCATGAGGGCCAGATTTACCAGCTTCTGTTTTCCTCTAAAGGAGGTTGGGTTTTCTCTCACGTTAAAAGCTACCACCACCAAGCTGCCTGCATGGTATGAGGGCGTAGGGGTGGGGGCAGGAGGGAGAACCCCAGAAGGAGACCTAGGTGCTCTTTTACCCCAGGGGAGGGATGGCTCGGCCACGACTTCCTGGGAGACCTAATGAAAGGAGGTGTATCCCTATCAATGCAGTGAATGAATGAATGAATGAATGGACAATGTTTTCCATCCCCATCGATGGGGGACTCCCTCACCCACTCACCACGCAGCCGTGCAGTGAGCGAGTCCTCTGTAGGGCAGGCTGTGCTGGGCTCTGGGAGCCGTGAGTTAATTTTAGTTCCGTCCTAATTACTAATGAGCCCTGTAACAAGCGTGGAAACAAAACTGCCAGTACTGGCTAGCACAGACGTGCTGCCCTGTCTCCCGTAGCAGGAGGCGGAGCCGCGAGGCTGGCACTGGAGCAAAGAGGTACGGACCGAACGTCCTGTTTAAGGAGAAGCACTTGTGTTTGAACATCTCAGCATCAAGGTGTCTGCGAGTGTCCGAAACCCACGCAGGGAGCACTGGGCTGTGAGTCCCGGCTCCACGTCTCCGTGGCTCTGACCCCGTAAGCAGGCTCCTGGGCCTTCCTGAGTGTTTCTCCCCCGGGGAACCAGGACTGACGTGCGCCTTGGTGTTGTCAGGGACCCGGTTAGGTAAGGATGTGAAAGTCCCCTCCCCGGGAAGACCGGCTCTGAGGACCAGCTCCTTTCACTCTGCTTCTGTCTACTCACCCAGCGGGGTCTGCATTTTGAGGTGAAAACCGCTCATCCTCCCTTCAGACGTCAGCCTGGGAAGATGTGCCCGTGCAGAGCTGATGGCCCGTTGCTCTGGCTCCGGGTTAAACGGCTGGCGGGAGGGTGAGCCGAGTGCCAAACGGCGTGAGATTCCATCTGTAAGTGCGGGCCTCGCCGAGGGCCCGGGAGCTGGGAACGGCGAGTTTTGCTGATGGGCCTGCCGAGGGGTTGGCTCCTGTTGTCTGGTGTCAGAACTGCTGGCGGGGAAGCTGGGGAGCAGGCTGCTTCCTCCTGTTCCCGCAGACTCTCGGCAGGTGCTTGAGGGGCATCCCCAGCAGTGATTAGGGGCCTCAAGGACTGATGAATCCCCAGGGGATGGCCAGGTCCCACAGGGTCTGTCTTGGTTGCCATTCAAACGCCGAAGGAGCACGGGGCTACGCAGGCACGGGGGAGCCAACCCGGCCACCTTCCACAGGCTCGGGCTGGCTCTCCCTGGAATCTTAAATCTTCCGCAAAATGGAGTCAGCGAAACCATAACCCAGGGACATTTCCGAGAAATTGCTCTCTAGAATTAGCTGCAATATGGCTCTAATAAAGAGAACAGTCTATAAAACATTATCAGTTCTAATTGATAATTGGATTTTTTGTGTTGCCATAAGTAAGGCTAAAAGCTTCAGATATTGTATTTAAATTTCTGCTTTAAAAATCCAGGGAAACCCAGCCAGACTCTTCCATTAGAGAGACAGAGAGAGGGAGAGAGATTTGCATAATGCACATCGGAGACAAAACCGTGTGGACAGCAGGGGAGCACAGCTTTAGTAATCCAGAGCTCTTAAAAAATTTCACTTCGATGTAGTCTCCTTAATCACCTCCCCTCCGCGTGACACATGCTTAGTGCACTGTCACCTGAATGTGGCACAGGCCTGGCCCGCTCTCCCCAGGGTTGGTTCCAGTGGGCGTACTTGGGTTGAGAACGGAGAAGGCCCTACGAGGAAGCCTCAGGCTGCAGGACGCCGCTTGGGAAGGTCTGGGCCCGGCCCCGGGCAGGTGAGCGCCTGTGGACGGGCCAGTGTTGAAGGCCGTTTGCAGTGAGGTTACCCATCCTGCAATCCTGGTGCCGGAAGCGTCCCCAAGGACCATCCAGCTTAGACCCTCATTCATGTGACCAGTGTGGTGCGGAGCCCAGTACCTTCAGAGTGCCCTGGGGGCAGGGAGGGACACCAACTTTAAGTCCCAAGAGGGGGCAGTCAGCAGTGGGTCAGCTGGCGCTCCAAGGTCAGTAACTAGGCGAGAGGACACGCAGCCATTACATAAAACGTGGCCATCCAAGCTTTCTGGCAAAGAGTCTCTAAAGTTCAACATTCTACACTGAAAGATTAATGCTTCAGTTTCAGGCCTTGGCTTCTACGCCCCATTTGTCAACGCTGAGAAAGCAATGGCACCATCAGTGCCCCTCCCCAGGGCCACTGAGTGGTCAGAGCAGGACCAGGCAGGGGTGGTCCAAACACCAGCGCAGGAGTTGGTCTACCTGACAGGTGTTCTCTGTTAAACTGATGAGGGTCTTAGGGACACAGTAAGGTTGGTGGTTAAGGCTGGCTTAACCCAGATCCTGACTGAGGAGAAGCACAACCTTGCATGACCTTGCATCACCCTCCATGACCATGGACAGGTCCCGCTGGGTCTCCAAGGGCAGATTTCTCAGCCCGAGCAGATGGGAGCAGGACCCAGGCCACAAAACACTCACAACATCTAGTAATTCTGCGTCCCTGTGATTGTATGAGAGGACCCTGACCTCAAAGGACCGAGTGAGCACCGTGGGGTCCAGCACAGAATGAGGGGAGAGGTCACAGAAGAGGCATGTGTGCCTGTGTACATGCATGCTGGCTGTGTGATGTGTCTGTAGGAGCCCAGACCGAGAGCCACGCAAGAAGCAAACCCTGGGTCTTTGCTGTGGTTAAAGATGGCCCATCCGAGGGTCCCTGACACCCACAGTCTTGAGTCTGAGTCCTGAAAGCATCTCCCTCCACCGTGGAAGCAGGAAGCTTGGGACCATGCAGAGCCAGCAGGGTGCCCCCTGGAACCCACCTGTCTCCCCGTGCTGCCCTGGCACGGCCCCCCGCGTTCGCCGTGAGAGGCAGAGCCACGGAGCCAGCCTAGCTTCCAGCCGGATGGTGCAGTCCTTAAATTTGCCAAATTGCTACAAATCAGCCTACAATCACTTCTGTTTGCATTCCAATTATGGAGGAGGTGAATTTCACCGACTAAACAATTCATCAACTGAAATTCCCCTGGAGAAATATTTCTGTTGTCGAGACTGTCACCTTCGGATGGAGACCCAGCACCCGTGGAGCCACAGGTATAAAGCCCTGGGGAGGGGGGGCGGCTCCCAAAAACCTGGCCCTCACTGCTCACCACGTGGTCCAGAAAATCAGAGGATGTAACCTTGGAGAGAGCCACGTGCAGCCCCAAGAGAAGGAGTCACTTCAGTGCAGCACCCTGCTGAGCCCTGCAGCCCAGACGGGGCAACCGGGTGCCCTCGCTCCTCTCCCGTGACCTTGCTCACCCAGGACCATGACCGTCGCTGCCACTCCCATCCCATTCATGCCTGGCTGGCCGGTGCCGGGCGTGGTCCACAAGCCGCTGCCATAGACACAGTAATAGGGTCACAATCTGCCCTAATAGAATGGGTCTCGGGGGTGGTCTGGCCTGTGCCAGCCTCCTCATGAGGCTGTGACACAGGCACTTAACACCAGAGATCTATCTTCCCCAGTTCTGAAGGCCCAACGTCCAAGATCCAGGGGTGGGCTTGGCCGGTGCCTCCATTCCAGAGCCTGCCCCAGCTCCTGGCCGTCTGCCAGCCTCTCTGGCAATCCTTGGCTTGTAGAAGCCTCATTTCTGCCTCATGTCCACACAGCATTCTCCCGGGGGGTCCCTGTGTTTACATTTCCCTCTTAGAAGGACACTGGTCACATTGGACCAGGGCCACCCCACTCCAGCAATCTCATCTTAACTGATGACCTCTGCAACGACCGTAGTTCCAAATGAGGCCATATCCTGAGGTCCCGGAGGTTAGGACCTAGCGTTTGAATTTAGGGGGGGTGCACGACTCAGTCCACAGCATAACCCACCTGTCCCTTTGGTACGTCCGTGACGGAGAGCTTCAGGACATGTGCCAGAGGGGCATGCAAATTTGAGTGCCATCCTGTCCCTCAGTCTTGCAGACTGGTTCCCAAAGGGATCCTCCCCCTTCCCAAACATTACTGTACCCTCGTTGTGTCCCGGGGAACTCAGCGGAGCGTGGCCAGTGTTGTTTGTGCGCTGGGCTGGTCCCTCCCACCTTGGTGAGCCGTGGTCTCCTTATGCGTAAAGGGGACGTGGGTCTCCCTCCAGGGAGTCACCTGCAGATGAAATAGGGCCGGGTGAGTCCTGGCACCTGCCTCCTGGTGCCACCCCCAGACACCTGTGCTCTTGTCCTCACGTCCCCCCTGTGCTGAGGGGCTGGCCTGGGATCCCGACGACAGAGCTGCCTCCGCCCACAGACAGGCTCTCAAGGCTTCCCGCACTTACACCATGATCTCTGCCTGACTCTCCATCCTCCTCCCAAATTCCAGCCCCGCTTCCCAGGACCCCTCCTCCAATAGTGATGACAAGCTCCGGTGACCTTGCACTGAGAGCTGCACTAGGCCTGGATGTGTCTTCGGTCACCTCGAGGGCTCAGGATCCAAACTGAATGTCCCCTGTCTCTGGAATTGGGATCCAATCCCGCTGGCCGACATTGGCAAGCCCCTGGGGACCCTCGGGGGGCAGATGCCATGGGAGCGGCTTGTGTTCATACTGAGGGAGCTCCTGCCACGCTCCTCATTCAGTAGAGACCGTCCCGCGGGATTCGCCCCAGCACACGAGGCAGGGCAGGTGGCCCCTCGGCAGCCGTGTCCTCGTCACACTAATGAGGAGGAGAGAGCGTGTGCAGGGAGAGCTCCTCTAATGGGCGTCCAGAGCAGCCAGCTCTAAATGAACTGCCTCTCCTTTTCTTATTCTCACTACTCAAAAGAAGATTCCCTTAAAAAAATTAAAAGTCGAAGGGAATTTGTCAAAGGGCCATTACCTGCAGACACGTCTACCAGGTGCCTGTCTGAGCACTCGTGCATAATTAATTAGCAGCACAGTCCCTACATTAAAGTTAAACACCCATTTTACCATGTTCCATATTTTCTGCTCGCATCACATCAAGCGGATTTCAAGGGAGACAGGTATGGGCATACAGTGCCAGGCTGGAGCTCTCACAGAGGCAGACGTCCCCAGAGAGCTGAGGACGGGCTTCGTCCTCACTTTTGGGTTCCACCCGGACGCCGTGGGCGAGAGACGCATGTGGGGGCACTGGCACTTTCCAGTGTGGGAGCTAGAGCAGCTCCCCGTGGCCAGCAGTGCGTGCAAACAGCAGGCTGAGCTTCCCAGCCAAAAAAAAAAAAAAAAGAGATAGGTGATTTGTAGTTACAGTTTGGGATTAAGCAAGAGAAGTAGGAAAGGAGTAAGAAGACAAGGAAGAGGAAGAGAAGGAGAAGAGGAGGAAGGAGGAGGAAGGGGGAGGAGGAAGGGGCATCTCTTTCAACCTTCTTGTCAAGGAGAGATGGGGTTTTCTTTCTAAAGATCCAGGCTCCTCTACACCCAGGAGAGTGGTCCTAGGAAGGGGGATGATGGGGGAAGGTGGCATGAGCTGTTTTGCAGGGGGAAGCCCATCAGAGTTGTATTATCCTGGAAGGGAAGGCACAGGGGTCTGTGGTTAGGGGAACAAAGAAATGCCCCAAACCTTGGGCATGCAATGCCCCAAGTCCAGGAGAAGGACATCTGGTCGACTCCCTGAGGCATGGAGGGGACAGGACCCCCTCGGCAGGCACCTATGGAGGGTCGATCTCTGAACATGAGGCCTCAGGGTCCCCCGTAAGATGCCCTGTGGCTGAGCTCAGGCAGGAGAGATTCCTGGGAATGGGGTCCAAGCCAGGACACAGAGAGCAGAGGCTTCCAGACTCTGTCTGGGGGTCACCCAGAGCACCCCATTCCGGGGGACACTGGAGCGGGCAAAGAGGTAACAGGAAAAAAGTGAGCAGTGGTGGACTCATCTCCAGGCTTGGTTCTGAAAGAGCTGGCGAGAGCTGCATTTAAGAAATGGCATGTGTTTAACCGCACCTCGCACACGGAGGAGCTAGTCTTGCCACTACACGGGGCGAACACCGGTGTAGCAGCTGGTGAAACCGTGCGTTTGAGAAACCAAGGGGAAGGAAGCCCCCCCCCNNNNGGGGGGAAAGCACCCCCCCCCCCCCCCCCAGTGCACAGTACATACACTTTACGGGACGAGAGCCACGCACGTCATACCTTTCAAGCCTTCGGTCGGTCTGGAAATCAGGGACTGCACCTCTGTTTTCACTCAGTGAAACTGAAGCAAACGACTTGTCAAAAATTCCACAGGGGGTCATTGGTGTCATCAATGCTGACTTTCAAGAGTAATTCAGGATTGCCTCAAATGGAAGGATCCCTGAGATGTCTCATAAGAGAGACTAAACATTCGGGTGCCGGGGTTCGGGGGCTCATCCTGGCTCTGCTGCGAGCTAGCTGCATGTCAGAGACACACTTCACCTGTGCTCCCTCATCAGGGACGTGGGGGTGAGACTGGGGTCTTCCCCTGGAGAGGGGCTGTTCAGACTGTCACAGCCATTCAGGGCGGAGGGCAGAGCCAGCGCATGGGTGCCGGCTGGGGGCGGGCTGCTCTCGATTTGGTGAGACACCCGTGACACACCCCGTGCTCTCAGAGATGATAGAAATCCCTCCCGCAAATCCTTTCCCCATACTTAGCTTCCCAAGACAACTACCACCTTCTCCAACCTAATGAGAGATCTTGCTTTGGTGTCTCTAATGGTCAGTCTGCTGAGTCAGCCTGGCTGAGCTGTCGTCCCCAGTGAGTCAACCCAACACAATACAAATGCTGCAGTGAAGGAGTTCGGCAGGTGCGGTTAGCATCGACAATGAGCTGGCTCTCAGTAAAAGAGATCACCCTCGACAATCCGGGTGGGCCTGGCCCAATCAGGCGAAAGCCTTTCAGAACAGAGCTGAGCTCTCCCTGAGGAGGAAACGCTGCCTGTGGGTGGCCTCGCCAGCTGCTGGCCGAGAGTCTCCAGCCTGCTCTTGCTGATGGCCCACGGCGTGGATTCCAGACTTGCTTAGTCAGACCCACCACGGGGGAAACCGATTCCTTGGGGGAAAAAACCCTTAATATATGTATATCCAAATATTTCTATTTCTACTGCAGGTACAGATCTGCATCTCAGATCGATACAGATCACATATGCACATATCTACATTTCACATACCCTCAGCTGTGCACACATCCACAGACATACAGAAACAGAGATATTGTACAGATGTGGACGTAGACATGTAGATACGGGTGTGGATACACGCCGACAGGTGCAGGTATGGGTATGCAGAGAGACGCAGATCCAGGTCTCTTACTGGCTCCTTCCCCCTCCCCCAGAAGTACCCTGACCGATGCATGTCCTAAGTAAGCAACAAGCTCAGCAATCGGGAGGGACTCCCTTCAGATCCTCCCTACTCTTCACTGTCACACCCTGGAAGTGCTTTTCTCTTGCCCAAGGGGAAATTGTATCTGGAATGAAGCTCTTGGACGTCTCTGAGTCAGCTGGCAACCAGTGCGAGCCCCGCAGCTCCCGGAGCCGAGGCCCGTGTTTGTCTCGGTTTCCCGTTGCTGACCCAGCAGCCGCTCCAGCAGACCTTCCTGAGCCAGACGGGAGAGCCTTTCCTTGAACGCCTCGCTTTGATTCTGAAGAACAAGGCTCCATGTCAAGCCATTTCATCAGAGCCGCGTCCCTGTCTCCTGCGTGTGCCGCGGGAGGCAGGCACTTCGCCTGTGTTTATAAACACGCATTAATCAGGGGCATAGGGCTTCCTAATTGCCATCAATCTCTGAAACCCCACAATGAACACAGTTTTCTTCTACATTATTTTACATCTGAAAAGGCTTGTTAGGGCCTCGTGTTTCTAGGTGATGTATACAGGCAGAAAGGAATAAAAACGCAGTCGTTATCGTGAATTATAATCTCGCGGCTCATTGTACTGCGGAATACGTAATAGCAGGAGCACAGGTGAGCATCTCTGGATACTTGGGCGGTGAATGGGGTCTCATCAGGGAGGATAATGCTGCCTGATTAACAATTACAGAATTTACTATAACACAGTGCCACACCGCCGTGCTTAATCGGCACCTTCTGTGCCGTGCCGTTGGCCGCGACCATGCGTCTGGCCCGATGTGGGCTGTGGCTTTCCTTCCTCTTCCCCGCTAGACTCCTCGGAACCACGCTGCGCCGCGTGACGCTTTGTGAGGCTGGCTGAGCGACCTGCGAGTTTGTGCCGCCATCATAGCTCCACCCGCGGGTTCACCGAAGCCCTTTCTTTAGGAGACAAACAGGCACGCAGACCCTGCTTTCTAAGGCTTGGTGCAGCGGAGGCTGGGCTCATTTTCAAAGTGTTGGAGGGACGCCCTGGGGCGGGACGTGATGTTTTTGATGGAAAAATAAAGATTGGAGAATAGCACACCTATCAGGGAAAACCCACGCGGGGAAACACGATTGCAACCTACCTGCTTTTCTCCATGTTTGACTGTGGTTGGAGGAGAGAGTTGGCTGCTCACTGACTGTGAAGTAACCCTTGAATAGTATCGACGAGGGGGGTGAACAGCACAGGACTCTCTTGTTTGCAAAGATCTTCACTTATTTACCTAAGGAATCCTCATATCCATCTCATAGGCTGGGGAGAGGAGGAGGAGGAGGAGGGCAAGCTTGGCGCAGGTCCCCGCTGCCCAGCACGTGGCCGTCAGACTAGCATGGCTCATGCACTGGCCTCCGCAGTACTAAGAGCCCCTAAGACGCAATTTGACTCCCTCCCTGTCTTGCAGCTGGGGAAACAGAGGCTCGGGGAGTTTAGCCAGGCTGCCCTAGACCCCACAGATGTTTAAGACTAAGCTTAAAAGCCGCTGAGAGGGAGACTTCCATGCTGAGCAGAGCGTGAGTGTGTGAGGGGACTGTCCTGCAGATGGGAGATAGGGTCATGGGGCTGAGAACCCCAGGCAGCTTTTGCTGAAGAGCAATCAGCTCGTTTGTCTGGGGGGCCTGGTGACAATGACCCATGTGTTGAGCTGGTGGCTCCTGAGTGAACTTGGGACATGACATCACAGCAGCCTTTGGTCAACGTGGAAAGGGATTATTGTACGGTTTCTTCTTCAATCTGGTCTAATTTAGAGGGTTTTATTAACTCTTCTCTCCTCATACTAAAGCCCTCAAGGGGGGTAGATTTTAAAGTGAATTTGGAAATCGAGTTTGGAACATAAGCTGTCCATGAATTGACCATAGTGGGGGGTGGGAAAGGCTGAACAAGACAGGTGCATCCAGAAAGGCTCAGGTCCGGAGCTTTTTAAAAACGAGTGGATGGACAGGTTAAGATGATTCCTAACGGAAGCTTAGAGATACGCTAAAATCTTACACGTTTAAAATGCCCCGGCTTGCTGAGCACCAAGCCCCTCTAACACGTCACCCTGTTCAGCCTCACGCTAACCCAGTGAGGCAAGCAGTATTTCACCCCCACCACAGATGAGGGAACTGAAGCTCAGAGATGTTACATAACTTTCCTCCAAGGGTCACAGGCTACAAGCATCAAAGGCTGCGCCCCACCCCAACCCCACTTCCACCCCTCCATCCTGACTTCCCACGGTGTGTTATAGAGGTCATGCCCCATGGGTCCCCCCATGCCCAGGTCGGGGCAGACCAAAGAAACCACTTCAGAGCAGGGAGTTGTCGCTTCAGGATGGGGGAAACGGCGTCACATCCTTACCTCGTAATTCCAAACCGGCGGGTGGAGGCCTTCCCATGGAGGCGGTCTCCATGGAAGCCAAGTACCTAGATGCCCTTGAGCTTGGAGAGTTTTGAGCGTAAAGCTGTGTTTGTAACTGTGTGAGTTGGACCTTCCGAGTACCCTCTGGACAGTCCTACACGCGGACAAGTGCTCGCAGCTTTATCAGCCATGTCAGCAGAGGGAGTGGTGTGCAGTGTAAGCTGCAGAAGTCAGGAGAGCGACGGGGAGCCAGGCTGGGGCACCTCTGCAGTGTGCGCTGATCCAGAACGCCCACGAAGCACAGAGGACCCAGGCTCAGCAATCAGTCCAGACAACTCCTCTCCTCGCCCTATGACAGACAACAGCGGCTAACTTCAGTGGGCTCTTACCTCGGGCCGTACACTGGCCCTGAGCACCCAGTCTGCAACCCTGAGCCTCATATTTACTCTATGCAGTGGACACCATCCCTTTTTATAGATGAAGCCCAGAGAGGTTCGGTAACTAGCTTAAGGTTGCAGAGCTGGGGGGAATCCAGGAAGCCCCTTAGACGTTGAGTTCTTGACCACCACATTCTAGAGCATATCCCTCTAGTTCCCGTGAGTTTGTGAATGGCAAGATTCTAGAATCCACCTGCAGAAAAGACTCATTCCTCCAGCTCATCTCCTGTGAGAGGCAGTGAGGCTGGAGCTGGCTCCTCCACGCTGCCACCAGGAAGGGAGAGCTGGCACTCCCTGGTTAGAACCGACGGATGGAAAATGGGGCTAAGTGACAAAAGTTCTGAGAGCGTTGTTTGTGTCTTGGTTATAATTCTGTCTGGAGCTGAATATATCCCAAGATTTTCAGTTGCATGAGCCAATAAATCCCCATTTTTGCTTAAGACAGTTTCTATCAAGTTTTGTCACTTTCAATAGAAAGAGCCTTAACTGATTCAATATTCTCTCATTTTTCACAACTTAAATAGCATGTGAAATCTCAAGATGAAGTTGGCCTCTTTCTTCCTCAAGATAGAAGCCGAAACCACAGAAAAGCTGAGCAAGACATTCAGCATCTTGGGGCTAGCTCTGTGATGACAGGCAGGTGTGCTGGCCCACCGATAACCCTAGGACTTGGGCTATGCCTTTGCCTCTGATGTCAGCTTTGGGCCACCCCAACTCTGGGCATGTGCAGGAAGGGGGTGACCACCCACATGTTCCCCTGTTGAAATCTACTACTCCCCTTATGGACACACAATGAGATTTCAGAGGAAATCTACTTTGATACGTTTTGAAACTTCAGACGTGGATATCGGCAGGAGCCTGGGACAAGAAAAGAGGTGGCGTGAGAGAGAGGCAGATGTGATTTTTGCAACAGTGGGCACACCGCCTTTTTAACTATAAACGAGAGAAAGCGAGTTGAAAGCCCTATCCACAGGGGACCAGACATCTAGTGTTGCTTGTTATTAAGTCATTATTGCTTTTGCATGCTCCTGACAACACGATATGCCTCCAAACTGTTTCACCCACAGCTGATTAATGTGTTTTAGAATTTTCCTCCAACTATCAACATGGATGAGTTGATTAGCTCATTAAAAATTTTCCTCTTCTTTCAGAGTCCAAGAAAATCACATTTGTTGTAATTCATTGATTTAAATAAGTCCTAATTTCACAGAGAAAAATAATTTGAAAAGTTATTTATCTTAATGTCAATTGAACCTAGCTAATTAGACATAACCTCAGTGTTTTGTACTTACCGAACACTGGGCCCCTGAGTCCTGTAATGGGGTTTATGGATTTGAAAGAGTTTTGAGGAATAAGAATTGGAAAGGAGTAGGGAACTGGGGTCCTGGCTGGCCAGTCTGGTTCATCAGTTTGTGATGGTGTCCGTCTCTCTCTTCCTCTGTTCCTGCCAGTGAAGTTGCTAGATTCTTACCAGGTGGAACCAGCCGTGGTAACAATAAAGGGACAGTCAGTTAAACCCATCCTGTGTGCTCACTCTGCATCCCTTGTGACGTTCAAGGCACTTCACACAAAACAGCACATTTCATCTGACAGCAGGTCTTTCCTCCTTACTGTGGAGGAAATGGAAGCACCAGGAGACACCATCGCTCAGCCCAAATCCTACAACCAACCAGCAAGTGACAAGCCAGCATTCAAATCTGCATTTGCTTTCTCACATCCACGTTGGCTCCTCTCCCATGAGAACAGGGGTTGGGGTTAAGGGCCAACCGCAGACGTGGAACTTGGTGCCAGCACGCCTGGGTGAGTCACTGGAGCCTGAGTGTCCGCCATCTTGTTTGGAAAGCAAGGATGACAGAGTCTAGTTCGTGGGGCTGTTGGCAACACCAGGGAGCTTGTGTATTTGGAAGGTGTCTGGCGTAGGGAAGGATCTCCACATATGTGTGAATGTGACGGAAAACTGCTGTTGTGATCAGGATACATTAGATGGCCAAGGCGAGGAGATTCTGCAGGTGCCATTAAGGTCCCTTAGCAGCTGGTATTGAGTCATTCAAAAGGGGGACCATGCTGGGAGGACCTGGGTTCTAGAGAGAGAGAAAGATATATGGATACATAGATAGAAAAACAGATGCAAAGAGAGTTAGTTATACTGTGTTTCAGTTTTCTCCTGCTGTGTAACATATTACCACAAATTTAGTGGCTTAAAAAACCACAGATCTGTTATCTCATCGTTGCTGTGCATTGGGAATCTGGTGGAGTTAGCCGAGCTCTCTGCTCTCGGGGTCACCAGGCTGACATAAAGGTACCCGCCAAGGTGAAGTCCCATCTGGGACTAGAGTTCTTTTCCAAGCTCTCTGGTGGGTGATATTCTGCTTCTTGTAATGGTAGGACTGAGGCCCTCGGGTTCTAGAGGCTGTCCACTTTTCCCTGCCATGTGGTCCCCTCCGGAGCGTGACAGCTTGCTGCTTTCCAGACCAGCAGGGGAGCACCTGCTGTTTCTCGCCTTGTTCGAGGGATCACCTGATTAGGCCTGGCTCATCAAGGACGATCTCAAGTGGGTGCTAGGCAGAATTCTAGGATGGTCCCCACAGTTTCCACACCATGGTGCACACAGTCTGTATATCCTCTCCCTTGAATGCAGGCAAAATTTATGAATATGCTGGGATCACTCCTGTGAAGGAACAGGTTATGTTATATGACAAAGGTGAAGGGATTCTGAAGATGTAATTAAGGTCCAAACCAGATTATATAACAATGAGGACCATCCAGAAATGGGTGGTTTCCAGGTATGGCTTGATCAAGGACCAGCTCCACTTCCTTAGGATAATCTTGATTCTCCATTTCTCTATGCAAAGACTGGCTTCCCTCATGGAGGAGAAATTACTGGAGGAAGTCTGCGTGAGTGTCTGACCGTCCTCAGTGCAAGTGCACACCTCTTTTCCTCCAGCCGTCAAGCAGCAGAACGCCCCAGTTAACCGATGTCCGAGCCAGGACAACTCTATGCGCTGATTCGCCTGTGTCCAGGCTTCTGCCCATTCCTGAGCTCATGCCTGTGGCAGGGTGGGCAGAAACACTCAGCCTGACGCAGACCATTCAGGGCCCACTCCCGAGCCTGGAGCTGAGGATGGTATAAACTCTGCTCAAACCAGAGCTGCGGCAGAATGGGGAGGCTGCGTGGTTGCCTGAGTGGCTGTCCCCGGAGTGCCACAACGATGCTGCTGAGCAATTGCACTCATCAGGTCCTACAACAGCCACCAAGCAGTTCAGTGCCGGGCCGGGTGCCAGGCTAGACATGAAAGACACAGTCCCTGCCCTCCAAGAGCTCACAGCTTTCTGGGAGACAAGCCAGTGCCAGACAATTCTAATAAAGCGTGAACTCACCCAGAGTTGTGCCACATGAAACCCCTCCTTAAACTGGGACACACTGGGTTGTTACGGGGAGTGGGTTTGTGGCTCTGCAGGGAGAGGGAAGGAGGGAGGAAAGATGGTCCAGACCCTCCCCACTCTGCCAGCCATGCATCTGTGTATGGCCATCGGGGCTCAGGCCCGCCTCCTGTCAAAAGTCTCTATTAGTTATCTAAGCTGTGTAACAGATGACCACACATTTGGAAGCCCATAACACCTTCCACCGATGATCTGGGGCTTCCAGAGGTCAGGAGTCTGGGCACAGCCCGGCTGGGTTCACACAAAACTGGGATCAAGGCATCAGCTGGCTGGGGCCCCTTCCTGGAGCTCGGGGTCCTTTTCAAGCTCATGTGCTGTTAACAGAATTCAATTTCTTGCTGTTGTAGGACTAAGGTCCTTGCTTTCCTGCTGGCCCACGGCCAGGAGCTGCTGACGTGGTTAACACCATGGCAATGTCTTCTGTCAAGGCCAATAGGAGAGCATCTCTGTGGCTCTGGGTCTCTCTGACTCCTTTCTCTGATTGCTAGACTCTTGTTTCAAAGGGCTCACTTGATTAGGTCAGGCCCACCTACACAAGGGAGGGAGTTATACAGGGTATGCAAACCAGAAACCAGAACTCCTGAAGGCCATCTTCAAATTGAGCCTGCCACAAAATTCCACCCTGCTGGTGTAGGAGAGCTTCTAGACAGAATGGAGACTTAAAATTAACGATTTCTTTTTAAAGGAGCAACTTTCTGGAGGCCACGTTCATGGGTAAAAATGAAGCAGCAGACCTAAAGCCAGAATGATCTCCTTCCCAGAATGATTGTAAGGGGTGGGGAGCGCCGTGGTGGTCCCGTGCTGGCTGTAGCCAGCCAAGGGCAGTTCAGCCCAGTCCTGCTGCAACGGATGTGTGAGGTCCTTTCTGTGCGGACTCCCTGCCCCAGGGCTTTGCACCTTCTGTAAGATTCACGAAGCCTCCGGGACCTACCTGCCGTCCTTCTATCCCATGTCTGTGGAGGAGCACAGAGGTCTTGCCTCTGATGTAAAAGGGCAAGCTGCTGCGAGCTAGCTTGGAGGAGCCCAGTGCCCCACAGAAACCCCGCTGAGGTCAGGAGATGTCACCCTGTGGAATCAGTGTCCAACTTGCCGGCAACCCACATAAGCCCGAGTTCAGGAGACAATCAGCCGTTGAGTTTAAAAAGACTAATAAGCCCGACTCAAACCAACCTGGGTAATTTCCATGCTCCTTCCTCTGCTACGGCTTGCAAAGAGAGGCTCCCAATTTGTGGGAGGCGGAGGAAGCTGGAGAGAGGATCAAAGGGGTCCTTTCTCTCCCTTCATTAAAAATGACACGTCTCGTTCATTTTGAAGGGAATGGGAGCTGTCTTGAGGTTCCTGTCCTAACACTTTGAGATTTTTCTCTGTTAAGAACTTGAAAAATATGCAAATGCCCTGCATAGAACCAGGCACTCTGCTTTTTTTTTTTTTTTTAATGGGTTGGTTCTGATGAAGACTGATTTTGCTCAAAAGTAGCTGGTTTTCTTGAGCTCAGAGTCTGTTATCATTCTTCTGCCTTAAATGAGTTTCTGCTGTATTTCAACCCTCTGCTGAGGGAGATTGCAGGTGGAAAAGGCTTATTACAACAAATTACCTTGACATCAGCTCTTTCATAACATTAGCTCCTTCCTAAGAGCTCACCTCAGCCCCAGGTGAGCCGCTCTGGCCCCAGAGCAGGAGGAAGATACCTTATTTCAGACACTCAGTGTCTCCGACTCAGCGGTTTCAGCCTCGGCTGGACTAATGCACACTGTCCCCTGAGCACAGCAGATCTTCAGCTTTCCAAGGGGACTCCTTTGCATAGCAACATGCACATGTGTGCACACACACAGGAACGCATGCACACATGTTGTATGCACATATACCGTGCACGTGTGCTGCACCCATGTGCTCACTCAGTCCAGACCACTGGGATCAGTGGCTGAAATTAATGGGCACATGGAAGTCCCCAAGTTCAACTTTTCTTGGAGGGAAACCAAGGATCATCCAGCAAACATACTTCTTCCTTGCTGCCTTCCCTCTCTTCTTTCTCCATTCTTCTTGTATCAGCCAGGAAAGACGAGGTTAGGCTGCTGTAACAAGCAGCCCCAAAACTCAGTACTTCAACATAACCAAAGTCATTCCTCATCACTCAAGGTCCTCGCAGGTGGGTAGGGGATCGGTGATGACTGTCATTCCTCGGGGAGGGTGAGGCTTTGTGACAGCACAGCTCCTGCTATCACTGGATGGATGAAAGAGGATGCGTGAATACACATGGGGTTGGGGTTGTCTGTCAGAGTTAACACACTCCTTTTGCACGCCCTGTGCTGTGCTGACCAAATCACATCCCATGGCCACTCCTAACTTGAATGGTGCAGGGAGCCATGGTTCTACCATGTGTGCAGAAGAACCAGATATACTTGGTGAATACAGCACAAATACTTACCACACCTCCTGAATGAGTCGCTAGGGTGGCCATGACAAGCACCACCTGCCCGGCTGTAAGCACCAGAGCTACCTTCTCCCATTCTGCAAGCTAGAGGTCCAAGAGCAAGGTGTCAGCAGTTCGCTTCCTTCTGAGGCTGTGAAGGAGAATCTGGTCCAGGCTTTTCATGGCCTTTGCAGCTCAAGAAAGCCATGCAGGTGCCACGGAGAATCAAGTATCATCCATGGAGCGTGACTTTGGAAATATGTGTGCTTGGGAAATCTCTCAACTTTTCAAGCCCTTACTTTCCCTTATCCATGAATGAGGGATAAAAATACGATCCTTTGGGGTTCTCCACAGAGCAAAATAAAAGAAAGCATGTAGAGGACCCAGTGTGCTGTGAGCAGAATGGGTGACAGGCGTCCCTGCCGCCCAGGGATGGATTCATGGGTTGCGCAAAGGCCTGTGCTTAGAAGGGCCCATGTGTGGTTTCATCTCTTGCTGTTTTGAAATTCATAAGAATTCATGAACAAAGGGCCCTACATTTTCCTTTTGACCTGGGCCCTACACACTTTGAAGCCATTTCTCCACCAGAAAGTGGGCTTCGAGGTGAACACTTATTTCTTGTTATTTTCTTTTGCAGGGAGGATCCCAGGGAGAGATCAGAACTCCACCATGAGGAAGGGAGGAGATGCCCATGCACCCAAGGCACGTCCCATCCTGGCTGGCAGTCCCTGAGGATGGATGTGCTGAGCAGAGGCGTGAGGGAGGGATTGGCAGGTGCACTTGGAGAAGGGGCCCCTCAGAGCTCCTGTCACAGGGGACATCGTGCTTACGATCAAACAGCTCTTGCTCATCTGGGCGGGGCTTAGCTTCGGGAGCTCAGTGTCCCGACTGCACGTCGTCCTCAAGCCTGCAAGTTGGCATCATGACCCCCAAAGTTATAGATGAGGAAGTTAAGCCTCAGCAATTAACCCCCAGCCCAGGGTCGAGCAGCTGACAGCCGGGTCGGAGCACGACTCCCTCCGCCGCAGTGTCCCTCGGTTTCCTCAAGGCCAAGATGTCGATTGCTCCGAGACCACAGCTAGCTGGTAAACGATGCATGCGTGAAAGGGTCCTGCCTGCGTGCAGTGCTGAACAAAAGTGCCCTCAGGTGTCACTTAGGATGTTTTCAAGTAAATAAAATAATAGAAAAAATTAGGAGAAGAAATGGAAGAGTCAGGAATCCTGAACAGTCGTAAGAGGGACTCACAAGAACAAATTATGTCCCGCGTTCTTTATTGCGTGTTTCCTCCCAGTAGAATTTCCAAAAAAAAAAAAAGAAAAAAGATGATTAGACACAGTTGGTGCTATATATTTAGACTCATAAAATGTTTGATAGCATCTTGTGGAATTTTTACTGGTAGAATTATTTAAATTGGCCGGGTCGAGAACATCGTCACAAAGATTGAAGGCTGAATTATTGCCGGTGAATACAGGGTCATAATAAATGGCAAAAAGAGGTCATTTGAAGACTGGTGTTCTGGGGTTTGCAGAAATTCCATGTTTTAGTTAACTCCTCTATCAATAATTAAAATAAGTAATTCTGGCTCTCTGGGAAAGGAGGCTGTAGTTGATGTGTTTGGACACAGATATAGTCCAAACATCGACGACCACCACCACCACCACCATCATCAACCACCATCGCCATCATCAACCAGCACCGGCACCAGCAGCACCATGACTGCCACTGTTACAACAGCCGCACAGCTACCGGCACCACCAACACCAACACATCATTATCAGGAACAACCCCCACCAGTACAACAACTGCAACAACAAAGTCAACAACTGTAACCACCACTGTCACCACCACCACATTAACAACAACCACAAGAGGAAGCCTGGGTTGAACATCAGGATGGAACTATGCAGAGACCGCCGTGATCGTGGCTCGTCCTGTCTTCGACTTTGGCTCCTGGCAGAATGGATTCCAGCTGGACACTGTCAAGCAATGAAGAACGGCTGGTCCAATCTGATCTCCTTCATCTCCGGGCTTCCTTCCAAGACCGAAATACAAACCCCTTGAAAGCAAGAACTTTGCCGGCCCTCCACTCTGCAGCGTTGGTGTCTGGAGGGGAGCAGGTGCCTCGGGCATATTTCTGAAACAACGGACAAGATGAAGAGGGGCTTTGCAAGTGGACATGCCCAGACAAGTAGCCTCTTGGCATCGAGGCTGCCCTGCTGGTTGATCCGCGGTGATGGAGGGGCTCTATGGAGGCTGATGCCCACCTTTCCCCCGTGCACGTCAGCATCGATAACAACTGAGCTCCCTAGAATCTGGCATGGTTTGCAAAGCACTTCGGCAGTGCTCAGAGTTCTGATCCTTGCAGCAACTGGAGGGGGTACATGGATCTGGCACTCTCGCTGCCTTGCTTTGCTCACCAGGGAAAGGACACACAGAGAGGGGACTGGCACAGCAGGGTCTGGGGGAGGCACTGGGGAGGTGGGGTCCGGCCTCATCTGAGGTGAGGGCACCTTCCTTTTCCGTCTCTCACATCACCTCTGAGCGTTCCCGTCACCGGGACACCAGCCCCAGAGCTTTGCAATCGCTCTTCCCTATCCTTCAGCTCTGCCAGGTTTCCTTACTTACATAATCCGTGGGTTTTTCGAGGGTTGTATGGTGGTGTGTGTTTATAGGACCCACGGAAGACATTGTAAGAGCAATTGTGAGCCACTCCAACTTTCCCCACCTGTCTGGGGACGTGGCCGCGGCCACAGGGGTGTGGCTGAGGGGTATTTGAATTGCAGGGGGGGCGTCCTGGGGGTGGTAGGGTGTGTTACCGGTGTAGGGCTTGTGAACTCTGGCATGGGAACAGCTTCTAGAATCCCCCCTGCTACCCTGTGTACCCACTCACCAAGACTTGTGAATTAGAATTGCGCCTGTAAGGTCCAAGCTGATGCCATCAGCAGTATTCGTGTGTGACATGCGGGTTTCACACATGTTGAGATATTGGGTCAAGTCTTGGTATATCCAGTGTCTCTTGTCTTCACCAAGGCTCAGAGTTTTAGCTGAAGGAACACACGTTGCCACGGAGCCATGTGAGGCGTCTCGAAGCAATAAATGTCTCAGTGACAAAACTATACAAATTCATCAATGATTCAACCTGTACCACGTGGGGTAATTTGACCGCGGTGAGACCACTCAATGCAACGCGGCAGCAGCAGCAAGACGCACTGGTTTCTAATTTTTACAATTTTTTGAGGTTTATGGATTACCCCCAAATTCAAATATGAGGAAAAGCAGTATTCTAAATGAAGCCAAAAATGTAGACCAGACGAAAATGCTTTTGTCAGCCTTTTAATATTTCAAAGGCATTATGATTTTTTTCCTCATTTTAGATATCCATCCCATAATCTGAGTTTGTATATATATATTTGTGTTTTAAATATAAGAGGGTCCTAAAATTGTATATGTTTCTTGCACCCCCAAACGTGGATTCGCCCCTGCCGGTGATGATTCTGAAGGTTCCCTGTCCCCAGAGTAAGCACGATCGCGGCTCAGATTCTGTGTTTGCTCTCCGGGGGCTCATCGCCCACTGCCCGAGGCCTCGGCTTCATCTCTGGGCTCCCCTGTGCATCTGGGGGAAGGGTTGCGGTATGCTTCCCTAAAGGCTGCCGTTTCACGGAGGTCGGGCTCGCTTTAAGGTGCAGGTGGTCATGGCTTTTGCAAGTGAAGGTTGCCTTCTATTTGGTAAACCAGTTTTCTCATAACCTCCCTGGCTTGCAGTGTGTCCCAGGCCCGAGCAACCACAGGCAAAGCCGTCCTTCCTGCATGAGGCTTAAGCCTGCGCTCCTTACTCATTTGGGGGCCTCTGTGTTTGGCTCATCTCCTGAGTGATGGCTTCTTTGAGACCATCGGAAGCGCAGACATGGGTGGGGAAGTCCCACCCTCGATCCGCCCACTGCCCGCTGGACTGGCTCTACCATTCGGCCAGGCAGTATTAATGCGGGAGTTTTGTGGAAGGCAGAGGCCCCCACGCCGACCCCCAATTGTCTGTGGTTCAAAGCTGTTGACCTTCCCCAGCCAGCAAGGTCGTGGGACCTGGAGACTCGGGCACTTGGTATGTGGGTACCGGCAGAGCGCCTTCCCCAAGCAGAGCTGTGGGCCTTCCCTGCACCCCTGCCCGCAGGGCCGCTGGGACCTGCCTGTGCTCCTCCCTTGTGGGACTTTGCTCAGACCCAGGGGAAGCTGTCCACTAGTACTAACTTTCTGACTCTTCTCAACTACTTCTTCTCCAGCGGGGGGTGGACCGTCCCTGGTGTCGCCAGCGTCCTGAGACTGCCCAGCAGGGTGCCCGGACCGGCCGCCACTCCCAGCCTGCGAGACCTGGGCCTCCCTGAGTCAGTCCGCATCTCCTGGGTGTAAGTATGGCAGCTCCCACTTCTGTATTTATTAGAGAACAGTCTGCAGTGCTCTAGCTAGGGGAGCAGACTGTCGGGGGTAGAAACGTTCTCTCACGTTCTAGTTCAAGGGAAGCAATTCACAGCCAGCCGGCCATGTCTGCACCGTCCTCTGGGCCACAGGGAGGCACCAACGCCTGCCACCCCCAGGCCAGGCGCATGAGAGAAGGACCAGGGAGACACAGCTGATCCATTTCAGGGAAAGATCCCAAGATGCAGCATGTCTCACTCCCACTCACGCCCACTGGCCTGAACAGAGCCAGATGACCGCACCGCGTGCAAGGACGGATGGAGAAGACTGTCTAGGCGGCCGTCTACCGGGCTACAGTCCTTTCCTGAGGACCCCGAGCGGGTTAAGAGGAGTAACGGGCAGCCAGCACCTCCCACACGTGACCGAGGCTGGTTCTCCCCACCAGGCCCCGGGGAGGGCAAGCACAACACCGCACGGCCGTCGAGTCCACGAGCGCGGGCCCATGCAGCGCGGGGAGCGTGTCTGCCACCCCGCCAGCAAGCCTGGGTTACCAGCCTCATCCCCGCCAGCTCCGCTTCCCGGGACCATCGGTCTGGGACAGACCCTCGTTCAGGCTCTTTGCACCTAAAAACCAGAACCACAACAAGGCAAGCGGACTGCTCGCCGTCACCCGGGACTGCCCCCCCCCCCCAGGTTGTGCAGGTGCCCAGGGCGTGGGGCTGTCCAAGAGAAGCGTGGATGAGGGGACTTCTCTCCGTCTTGTCTCCCGTGGGCCTGAGGCCGTGTGTGGCGTGTGTGCATGACTGCGTGCACACACGCGTGTGTCTGTAGGTGAGACCCCGGGACACATGGTTCCCTCTTCAGGCAAGAACGTGAAAATGCCGGAGAAGCCACGCCTCTCATCCCCTAGATAAAGTCAGGTCTCTCCTCTGCTGGAGGCGTGTGAGAGGAGCTGGGGCTGAGGAGGAAGATGCTCGCGGGGGGAACGCAGAGACCATCTCACAACCCCACGCCAGGACGGCAGCCACGTGACCCCATAGGTGCCATAGAAGGGACATGCCGGCGGCCCCACGGATGCCCCCCCTCAAATCCACAGTCTGCTCCGTTAGTGACAGACGGACTCTTGTGGCCCCGACCACAGGCTCGTGGACACACCGTCATCATCAGAAGTCACGGCCACACGCCCCTGCACGAGGGGCACGCACTTTCCTACACACCCACGTTCCTGCAGCTGCACACAGACCCCACACCCTTGCGTACCCACAACACCCTCTACACACCCTCACGGGCTCCACACCTGTGCAAACATCCCACAATCACACCTCCAGAAACACGATTCTCATCAGGAACCGGAAACCATCCCAACCCATCGGTACGTTGCTGCATTGACATTTATGCCCAGTAGGTGTCAGACAGATATTACCGGCTCCTGAGGGGCAGTAGCCCCTTCAGTGAGTCCCCAAAGGCCAGAGTAATAAGATGTGTTAACACAAGAAACAGGAGCCAAAAGAAGAGTAGAGGCGCCAGGACTCTTGGCTGCAACGTCGTCCAGAAGAGCCCGTTACCTGGGCTCTCCTGGCTCCTGAATTAATGCGTGCACACGTTCCCCAGGTGCAGGAGGCCAGGTGCTGGTGGAGTTGGGGCGTCAGTTCACAACCTTTGGGGGTACCATCTGCATACAGTGCTCAGGATGGGTGGGGTGTGGGGGTGGGGGCCTCCTAATGTATTTGCACAACCCTATTGAGTGTGTCTGTCGGGGGTGGGGGAGCAGGGAGTGCAAACCCAGTGCATCGTGGTGGGACTGGGCAGGCCTGTCTGGGCACTTCCAGGTCTCCAAATGTGGCCCCAGGAGTCAGCCTGAGCTGATGGCTAGCCTGCAGGGGGCTGAGGGCGGCGGGCTCCCCTCAAGCCCTTGGTCTTCCTGGTGTCACCTGGGGACCTCACGGGGCACCCCTGCTCCACGCTATGCTGGCAGCTGGTCTTGGGTCTGAGTAAAGGGAAACGTGTGCTGGGAAGCAGAGGTCCCTGTGGTTATTTACGAAAGGAATTGCTACATCGTATTGGGGTTGCTACCAGCGGCTTCCCGATCCTGTCTCCCTTTCTCAAAATGATACGTTGACTGTGGCTTAAAATACCCCAGACATTCCTCTCTGCCTTAATCACAATCATTACGTTTGGAAAATAGCTAATGATGGGTGGGTTTTGTTGTTGTTGGAGTTTTTGCGTTCTTTGCTCCGCTTTCATAATAAGCCAGCTGGCCTCTGGCCCACGTGGACCAGAAGTACTGTGGCCCCTTCCTGACCCAAGGACTCGGCATCCCATGCCACGGTCTCTGCTCTGGGGTCTAATAGCCCAGGACGGCTTACGGGAGCCCTGAGAGGTTTCACAGTGAACCCCTGCTTGTAAGTGAGCCGTTCCTCCCCAACCTTGGAGCTCCTGACCCACCCTGAGCGCTCAGTAAACGTGAGCTGTTACTTGGTATCATTATTAATAAATTACAGAAGAGAATTTCTCCTTCCTCTGTCTATCTCTCTTCCTCCACACCTCCCTCTCCAAACCGCGGGGTGCCCTCTCCCTCCCACAGCACAGTCAGGGCCACGCTAGCTTTCGCAAGTATCAGCTTGGGCCTCCAATGGGTTGATGGGGGTAGAGAGCATCTGTGAACCCCCTTAAAGGAGGTGCACAATTCTGGACTTACATCACCTTCTATGAGGTGGTGGGGGGAGGGGCGCAGCTTTTCTCAAATTTGCAGAGTCCAGAAGCCCCAGGCACAGTGTGGCTTCACCTCCTTTCCTGGGAGCTGGAGTTTCTTCCACTGGATGCGGAATTCCTATTATCATGCTAATATGTTAACAGAGTAGTGGTTTCTCCCCATCAGGAATCCTTAACCCGAGTTAATCTGCAAAATCAGAATAAGAAATGGGAAGGCCCCTGGGGGCACCGCCTGATGTTAAATCCTGGACCCTGAGGAGGTGACCACCTGTCTCTGGGTCTTGGTTTTCTCCCCCATAAAATGAGGGCCCTGACTGGCAAGGTGACGGCAAGTCCCCATTTACAGGAGAGGCTGCGGTCACGCCTTTGGTCACTTTTATGGCCCCCTCACTCTTTGCTTCCTCCCTGGGAGGGCCTGAGGCTCTGACCCCTGCAGCTCTGATCTCAGTGCCCCTGCGCTGGAGGGGATTCTTGTGGGGAAGCTGGAGGCAGCACTCGGGAAGGGAGCACTGGGAGGAGGGGCGGTTCTCTCGGTGTGGCCTCTTGAGGGGCTTGGTCTCTCTTCCAGGCTTCTCATTCTCCCCCCTGAAGTGTCTACCGAGGTCTCAGACCAGGACCTGGGTTCTCCTCTCTTGCCTCACTTTTGGCAATACTCGTGTCTGTGTGAGTGGCTCCCACTGGTGTTGTGCAGTATACAACCTGTGCGGCAGTGCATGGTGGTCCCGTGCGTCTGAAGTTTTCAGTGACTGCCCCGTATTCTGCTGACCTTTAAATATACATAAAGGTGCATAAAACATCACTGCTCAGATTACTAAATGGTGGTAAAGCATACATCCATGTAACCATTGATGGGGTTTGGGAATATAGGGGAGGTTCAGTGGGAGCCAACGACCAAGAAAGAATTCATGAGATGTCTTTGTGCAAAATGGTGGTTTATGAAAGCACGGGGGACAGGACCCGTGGGCAGAAAGAGCTGCTGCCCTGGGTTGTGGGGGGTGGCTGACTGTGTACTATGGGGTTGGGGGAGGTCAGGAAAAAGGGAGGTTTCAAGAAAGTACTTTCATATGTTAAAGAAGATTCACAAGAGGAGGCCTTGCTATTGTCAAGTTGAGGCTGTTTACCCCTCTAGTGAGGCATTAACATGAAGATAGTTGGGAGCTTCCTGGAGGAACATTACACTCTGCCCGCCTCAAGTGTCTGTCTGTGGGCCGCAGGTTAGTTCAATTGTATCTCCATTCCCTTCCGGAAGCTGGTTATTGCTGGAAATGCTTTGTTCTTGTAAATCCGCTAAGACATTTGTAAATTGCGGGACTCAAGTCTTGCAGGATTGTGGTCTCTGTAGGTTACCATTTCTTTGTCCTTTGGGGCCCCCGGGAGCGCCTGAGGAATGTCACGTCATCCCATGGGGGAGGTTGCGGGGTGTCAGTTTCTGCTCTGTCCTCAGCTTGCCTTCTGTGCCCTCATCAACCATCACCCAAATCCGGACATGGACTTGGGCCCAGGAAGATCTCACGTCTCCCTTCCACAGAGCCCGGGAGGTCAGGACTTTCAGGACAACCACTTCTTGCTTTCGCTGTTGCTGTTGCTGCAGTGAGGCCAGCCCAGCGCACGCCCCGAACACCACACCTGAGCCTCACGGCTGCTGGGAACGCCGTGTAACCTGAACCAGGCCATGGGTATTCCGGGTCTGGCTGCTTTCACTCAACATGTGCGTGGATGTACTTGCGTTCATCTTTATTGCTGCTTAAGTCTTTCAGTGAGAATACACACCCTTCATGTATCTATTCTGCTGCTGATGGAAGTCTGGCTTGTTTCCAGTTTGGGGCTATTGTCATCAGGGTTGCTATGGTCAGTCTTGCATACGTGACCAGGTGCTTTTATGCACCAGGCTGCATGCCGGCGAGTGTGAAATCAGCAGGTCACGGAGAATGCGTCTGTTCAATTTCAGCAGATAACGTTCCCTTTGTTGGAAAGTAGCTGGAACCATTAACGTGTGTTTCTGTCCTACATCCCCAACAAACAGTAGATAATGTCACATTTTTGCCAAACACGTAAGTTCAAAGGGGTATATTCTGGGATTCCTTTTGCATTTCTCTGATGATTAAGGATATTGTGCACTTTTTCTTCTGTGTGTTGGCCATTTTTAGATCCTTCTTTGTAAAGTGTCTGTTCAAGATGTTTGCCTTTTTGTTAATGGGCTATTTACCTTTTAAAGTTTTTTTTTTTTAACTTGTAGATTTTTTTTTAAGTATTACCTCTCCCTCACCCCTCCGCAAGTCAATTTCCAAAGCCACCTACTTCTCATTTAACATGCATTTTCATGTTTAACTCCAGACCCTGGTCTTCTGTATGGCCTCTTAAAGTTTGCCATCCACGCAAGTGCCAGATGTGAGCATGAAAACCAAGTCTCCATACGTCAGTCCCTGCGTCAAACCCTTCATCAGCTCAGCATACAGGAACTGATCTCTTAGCGGCTGCTCGAAGGCCTCTTTCTACTGGCCTCACCCGCCTCCTCGGCAGCTCTGGTGAGACTTTCTGTGCACATTATAACACCAGAATACTCACCTGGCTGCAGGTGTTAGTTCACTCGTCTCTGACGCCAGCCGCTTGTCCCTGGAATATCCCGCATGCTTTTGAAAACCAACATTATTGAAGTCAGTTTGCAAACAATAAAAAGCACCCATTTTAAGTGTAGACTTTGATGAGTTTTGACAGATGTGTAGGCATGTGTAACCACTACCAAAAATATATCTAGAATATTACAATACTGCAAAAAGTTGCCTCGGGCCGCCTTGCAGTAAAACTTACCCCTCCCAGGGCCTCCCACCAGGCAAACTCTGATCTGCTTTGCACTTCTCAGTGCCTGCTCTAGGATGTGACGGACTTGGAATCGTCATCGTGTGTGCTTCTTATCTTGCTTCCCTGATTGTGCTCAGTCACATCATTGTCTCCTGGCACTTGCATCCTTTGCCACACGACAGCGTTCCTTAGTGCGGAGACACCACGATGCCGTAGCCCTGTCACCTGTCGATGGACAACTGGGTCTTTTCTGCTGGGGACTGTTAGGAATACAGCTGCTATGAACACGCGTGACTTAGTCTCTGTGTGGACGTGCCTTCATCGCCCTGGCGTAATTGACCAGGAGCGCAGTGCTGGCATCTATGCAAACTATGGAGGCTGTCAGACTATTTCCCTAAGTGTTTGGGTACCACCAGCAATGCGTGAGCATTCCAGTTACTCCACACCTCACCACTCTTGGTGTCTTCACGGCGAATATAGCCGTCCCGAGGTATAAAGGTGTACCTCATTTCACCAATTTTAATTTGCATTTTCTGATGACAAAGAGGCTGAGCGCTTTTCATGTGCTCACAGGCCACTCATCTATCTGTTCAAGCATCGTGCCCACTTTTAAAAATCAAGTTGTCTCCTATTTGGTTCTTTCCAATATATAGTGTAGATACTTTCTCCCAGTCTGTGACTTAACTTTATTTTCTTAACAGTGTTATTGTTTTGGGCTTTTTTTTTTGAAAAGCTGCAGTTTTAAATATTGAATTAAGTCCTGTTTATAGCTGTTTCTTTTCTGCTTTGGCCCCTCTGTGCCCTATGAAATCTTTGCTTACGTCAAGAGGGTGAATATTTATTCTATATTTTATTCCAAAAGTTAATACTTTGAGTTGTTACTTTTAATTCTGTGGTCCATTTCATATTAATTTTTGAATATGTCATAAAGTGAGAATCAAAGCTCATTTTCTTTTTTTTTTTTGCATACGGGTACTTGGTTGCTTCAACACTGTTTTTGAAGAGACTACCATTTCTCCACTAAATTATCTTGACATCTTTATTGAAAGTTAATTGACCATATAAGCATGATCCTATGTCTTGCATCTCTGTGCTGTTCCGTTGATGTATACGTCTGTCTGTATGGCTGTTCCTCTCTCTCTTGATCACTATGGTCTTACAGTAAGTACCGAAATCAAGTGGTAAGGCTCCCGCTTTGCTATCGGTTATGGATCGCATGTTTGTGTCCTGTCCCCCAAATTCACCTGTTGGAACCCCAACCCCTAATGTGATGACGGTATTCAGGGGTGTGTCCTTTGGGAGGTAATTAGGATTAGGTGAGGTCATGAGGGTGGGGCCTTGGGGATTGTTAGGGTTACTGCCCTTCACCAGGGAGCTCTCTCTCTCTCACCAACCTCCATCCTCAATCCCTGCTCCCGCCCCACCCCATGTGAGCTTGAACTTCCCAGTCCCCAGAACTGTGAGAAACACATTTCCGTTGTTCAAGCCACACAAGCCACACAATTCATGGTGTTTTCTTACAGCAACACCAACAGACTAAGATACTTTTTTTTTTTCAAAAGCATTTTGCCCACTCTAGGTTTTTAAAACTTTCCAGATAAAGTTTAGAATCAATTCGTCAATTTCTTTTTTTTTTTTAAGATTTTATTTATTTATTTGACAGAGAGAGAGACAGCCACGAGAGAGGGAACACAAGCAGGGGGAGTGGGAGAGGAAGAAGCAGGCTCATAACAGAGGAGCCTGATGTGGGGCTCGATCCCAGAACGCCGGGATCACGCCCTGAGCCGAAGGCAGACGCTTAACGACTGTGCCACCCAGGCGCCCCAGTTTGTCAATTTCAAAAAAAAAAAGTCTGCTTGAATTTTTATTGGAATTACATTGAATCTATAGATGGATCAGAAAGAATGAACATGTTAATATGGAGTCTTTCAGTCTTTGAACAAGATATCTCTCTCCATTTATGTAGGCTTTTCTTTCTTTTATCGATGTCTGGCAGTTTGCCAGTGGATAGTTCTTGCATGTGTGTATGTAAACATATGTATATTCCCAAATATTTACATTATATATATACACACACACTATGCTATACTATAGTGTGTGTGTGTGTGTACTATGCTAAGTATAGATAACTGTAGTGAATAAGCATATATCCTTAAATATTTTGCTTTTGTGATGCAATTTTTAGAATTTTGTTTTCCCTTTGTTTGTCGTTGTGAAATATAGGGCCAAACTGATTTTTGTATATTGATTCTGTTTTCAGGGTACTTGGTAAATTTGGTTATTTGTTCTAACAATGTTTTTCTAGATTCCTTAGGATATTCTATATACATGACCATGTCATCTGCAAATAAAGACAGTTTAACTGCTTCTTGTCCAATTTGTATGCCTTTTATTTTTCTCCCTGTGTCTTTTTTGTAGTGGCCAGGACTGCCAGTGAAACAGTGACGAGAAATGGTGAGACTGGACATGAGTCCTACATTCCTGTAAATGTCCAGGTTGTCACATTAACCATACGCTTCGTTTGGTTGGTTGGGGTTTCCCTGGAAGCCCTTTTATCAGTTAAGAATGTTTCCTTCTATTTCTACTTTGCTAAGAGTTTTTAACATTATGAGTGGTGAATTTTGTCAAAAGATTTTCCCTAATCCACAGAAAGGATTGCGTGTTCTTTTTTTCTGTCAATATAATGAACTATCTATTGAGTTTTTGAATATTCAGCCAACCTCACTTTCCTGGGATGAGTACCAGGTGGCATCATCCTCTTTGCATGTGCCTGGATCTGATTTCTTGAAATTAAAGATTTTTGCACAAAAATTAATAAAAGATACTAGTCTGTAGGAGGTTTTGCTTCTGTATTTGTCTAAACTCCACAGAACACTACTGGGTTGTTGTTTTCTTCCTCCCTAATCGAAACAGTAAAATATCTTTTTAAAAGGCAAGATGAAAAGAGCTTATTTTAAATTTACCCACATATTTACCATTTCTGGTATAGAGCTGAGTCTCCCTGTTATCATTTTCTTTCAGCCTGAAAACCTTGAACATTTCTAGGATGAACCTGCTGGCGCCACATTCTCTCAGCTTTTGTTGTCTCTGAAGGTATTTATTTCCCTTTTTAAAGATGTCGTTCCGGCATCTTCTGTCTTGCATTGTTTTTGATGAGACATCTGTGGTAAGTCTTCACTTCATTCCCCTGTATGGGGCCATATCTTTTCTTACTCTGAATATTTTTAAGATTTTCTCTGCCACTGGTTTTCAGGAACTGGGTGACAACGTGCTTTCATACGGTTTTCTTTATGTTTATTCTGTTAGGATCTGTGAGGTTGGTTAGACCTGTGGGTAGTAGTTTTATCATATTCGGAAAATTTCAGCCTTTACTCCCTCAAATATTTTTCTGAAACTTTTTCACCCCCTCCTGGGACCCTAATCATACATGTTACATGGCTTGGATTTTTGGTCTCCAGGTCACTGGAGCTTCTGCAGTTCTCTCCAGCCTTTTTTCTTTTTCTGTGTTTCAACTGGATAATTTCTCCTTCTGTATCTTTGAGTTGACTGATTCTTTCTTCTTAAGCATTTAATCTGCTGCTAAGCAGATCCAGAGAATTTTTTTTTAATTTCAGATATTTTATTTTTCAGCTTCTCGAAGTTCCATTTGCTACCTTTTTATACCTTTCACTTTCTCATTGCTTTCCTATTTCCCTGTCATACCCTTGAGCATACTGACAATTACTGTTTGAAAGGCTGGTTGATAGTGCCATCATCTCTGTGACTTCTGGATCTGTTTCTATTATGTGTGTTTTCTCCGTGTAATTGGTTATATTATCCTGCTTCTGCACATATATAGTAATTTTTATTGGATGCTAGACATCTTTACTATCATATCGTTGAATGTCTGCATTTTGTTTTCCTTTAGAATACACTGAGTTTTGTTCTAGGTGCAGTTAGGTTACTTGTGGATCAATGTGATCCTTTGGGGACTTCTTTTTAATTTCTTATCGGACAAGTCTGGAGTAGCCTGTAATCTATGGCAATTCATCCTTACTAATGAGACATAGCTCTGGAGTGTGTCTGGAGGGTCACAGATGTTAAGCAACTTCACTCTGGCTGATCAGAGTTCGGGATTGCAGGAATACTGTGTGGGGTTCGGAAAATATTTGCTTTGCAGGGTCTTGGTAGTTCTTCAGAAGTCTTACAGAATGTCACGCTTTGCTGCTTAGCATTTAGCAGTACACTCTTGAGAACCTCTAGGCTGATTTCTTGAGCTCTTTGTTTCAACATGACTCTCTTCTCTCCAATCCTGAACTCCGACCAATTCCAGCTTCTCTGTCCTCACCTCAGTGAGCCTGCAGTCTGCTTGGTTCCCCTCCCTATGCCAAAGTATGGGAAGTACCTCTGGGGAAGAAAACAGTCACCTCGCTTGTTGCTTCCTTTACAGATTATAGTCCTATACCGCCAGTTCTCCGATGTTTCATACATTTCATCCAGTTTTCTAGTTGCCTCTTGTAGGAGTACAAGTCTGCTACTGTTTACTCTGGATTGGTGAAGGCAGAGATATATCTTCCTGCTCACTCTGGAGTCAATAAAACCAGCCCAGCCTTTTAGTAAATGTCTGGCTTCTCATCTCTAATTACCTAGGATACATCTCCTGCCCTGCCATTATCTCTGAGTCACATGTTCCCAGTGAATTCCTTATCTTTCCCTTCCCATCTCTCTTCCTTCTAGTTCCCTTTTGTCTGCTAAGCTCAAAAGCTTGGCCATCTTTAAACATTAACTTAATTGTCCATCTCTAAAATCAATTCCAGTTTCAAGTCATGCCAATTCTTCCTCAAAGATCTTTTAAATTTACTCTTTTCTCTCTATTTCTACTCCATCCTTACTGGGACAGGCCTTCATCCACCTCCTAATAGCTTTCTAAATGCGACTGTAGGGGGAGGTTGAGGAATAGCGTGTATGTCAGAGGCAAAGAGGACCCCACAGTGGTCAGCAAGGCTCTTCAAACATGTCCAGTCCCCTCCATATCCTGTGTCCTGGGTACTTGTAGGGCCATATCAATCCCCTCCACTACATTCTCTCATCTTCCCACATATTGTTCCCTCTTCTTGGACCACTCTTCTTCACCCCACACCAGGCGTACTTTGTCTCCAAACATCTACTCATCCTTCAGTTCTCAAATCAGATATTCCTTCTTTCAGAAAGCCTTCCCTTCTCACCTCTTCCCACAAATGAGGTTTGGTTTCTTCTCCCTGGGTTTCTTTCCCTGTGGAGCATTTCTTCTATTTCTCAGTTTCGTAATTGTCTACATCCTCCATAGATCCTAGGATGATGCTTGTGTGCCCCATGTATTCCCGGTGCTGCTACAATCACCATCCTTTCATCAGTGCTTGGCACAGGATCTGGCATCTACAGGATGCTTGGTACGTATTTGCTGAATAAATGAATGGCCAGATAATTAAACAAGAGTGATGTTTACATTGTAGGTTTTTGATCCCATCAATGGATCCAAAACAGACTTAGAGACTTACAGAAAGTCAGAGCTACAAAAGACCTAGAAGCAACTTAGTTAACCTTCCATTCAGTACACGTGTCCCTTTGTCACTTCCTAGTAAATAATCAGATAGGCTGTGCTGAACCCACTTACAATTGGGAATTTAATCTTTGTCATAGCAGCCTGTTCCATTTCCAGACTATTCTATTGTTCCAAATCGCACCAGAATCTTCTTCTACACCGCTTGCACCCATTGGTCTCAATCTTCCCTCTGAATCTGTGTAGGCAAGTGTTATCTTATATTTCAATAATAGCTATCGAGTGTCTGAAGACTTCCTGTAATCCCCAAATCTTCCTGCGGATGACAATGATTATCACTGTATCAGCTGATATTTCTCAGGTGTTTACCTGCTTGTTTGAACTTCACAACAATCCCACAAGATGGTTCGTATTATCAGTACCATTTTAGAGAAGAGGAAACCAAAGCCCACAGGAGGCCCACACAGAGATAGACAGAGATGCTTGAGGAGCCCCAGCTGTTCAGGGCTCCCCAACTCAGCTCCAGACACATGAATGAGGATTCTGGAGGATTCCAGGTCCAGCCACCATCGGACTGCAACCTGGTGAGATGCCTTGAGGGACACCATCCAGCTAACCCAGATGTCTTAGAGATAAAAAATTTTTGTTGTAAGTCACTAGGTTTGGGGTGGCTTGCTATGTAGCAATGGGCCGCTGACCTCATCTTGCACTGCCCGTCGAGGCCAGAGTCAGGTGCGCACAAGGTGCATGCTCAGTGGAACCCACCTGCTGCTACCATTTCCTTACATAAGGTCATGTCAGTAATAGACGCTGTTCCCCACTCATAAGATGAGTAGGGAAGGAGGATGAAAAGACCAGGAAGGTAGGCAGGAGCCCGTCCAATCTGGTGCCTTTTGAGGGATGAGGGCAACTTCCCACTGGCAGGAAGCATCCAGGCTTTGGAGACCTCTTCATTTGATTCTCCTGCGTGGTGTTATCTTACCCCAGTGTCAGAAACAAGAGAAAAAGCCCCACTTATCTGAAGAGTGAACAGGGGATTTATGAGATTCCAACAGATGGGCTACAGCAGTAAAAGATACGTCCCTGATTTGGTCAGTGTCCCACCATATTTTCAGAAGTTGACGTTGTAGGGTCTTGCTTGGGCAGATTCTCCTTCTGTGCTCAGCCCAGAATCCCCAGCTGCAGGCCGGGAACTGCAGAGTTCATGCCTGTGCTTTTGGAACACAGCCAGAAAAGAGTGTGGAGTGAGGCTCCCTCTCCCAGGCCCCCGGCACCAGGCCTCCCAATGCCTGGTGGTTTGATTTTTATGCTTTTGGTGACGTTTAATACTCTTATACCCGTCCCCAGCCAAAGCCCAAACCTTAATAGAAGGGGAAAGAAGAAATCCTTTTTTGGTGATGAGTTTCTCCCCGGTCGGCTCTCAGACTGGCACAGATGACAGAAGAACAGCTTTCAGAGAAAACCACAGGCCTAACCATAATTAAAGTAGATCCAGAGAATCTGGTTGCACCTGAGAAGTAAGAAGCCACCACCAAGGGGAAGGTAGGAAATACCCCTAAAATAATTAGGCTTTATCTTTTACTGAATAAAATATAACTTCTCCTGGTTGTCAATTTCCAAAGGACTGCTCTTTTCTAGGCAAAAATTGAATTCAAGGGTGTTCATTCCCTGGGTGAGTAGATGAAACAAAACCCCAGCTGTATCCAGGATTAACACAAAGACAGGAAATGAATGGGTTTGGAGGCTCTGTAAAGGTATTTGGAACCACTGGAGATTTTTGTCAGGAATTATTTAAGGCCAGCTTTGTGATGGGCAGAAGAGGGGAGCGATTGGGCAGGCCGGTGATGGATGGGTGAAGGGCAGTGCTGCTTGATCAGAATAATGCAGGAGGGGTGGAGAGAGGGGTGGTTGCAGAGTCAACTCTGAGGAAGATGGCCTGTGGGGAGAACGGGGCTCCCCAGTGATGGGATCTTGGTGACCCACCTTGTGTTCCTCAGCCCTGGGCAGCCCTCACACTACCTCAGCCCCCCTCATCTCTGTTCACCTGAACACAACCCAAGACCCTTCTTCACTCACTGGCACGTGTCCCTTCCTTCTCTGTGGCCACCCCCTGCCAGGCAGAGACAGGACTTCCAGTGGGTGGTGGGTGAGAGGTAGGCAGTCTGGGATGATGGGGCTTTCGGGGCCTGGCTGGATCCCTGGTGTCTGTTTACCCAAGATCATACCAAAAAACCTTCCACCCCCACCTAGCCCCACCACCTTTGGGATTTGTGGCTGACACAGCCTTGTGTGTGGACATTTCCAGCATGGAGAGCTAGCTTCCTGGCAAGCACCCCTGATGGCCATGGAGACAGCTCCATGTTCTGTTCCTCCCACGGACACTCCCCTTGGGCCATGGCTCTGCCTCGGATGTCCTTTTCCCTTGGCTGACTGCTGGCTTGGGTCTCATTTCCCTCCAACCCACTGTCTGCCTCCTTCTCCCCAAACTCTGCTCTGTCCTTGTGAGCCCTATGCTCAAAGCCCCAGTGGCTCTTCATCACCTGGAGAAATGATTCTGCCCCAGTGGGTACATATGGCTCACCTGGGACACCTACCGAAACCACAGCCATTTAGTCTGAATGTGAACTTCTTGTTCAGGTGATCCAGTGTGTGGCAATTGAAAGTGTCACACTGGTCCACAGAATGAAGTGTGAATGTCTGAATCCACCCTTCAAGGCCCGGATCTATCTCCTTAACCTCGTTGACATCATACCCTGGACAAAGCTCTATAGCAGACGGGTCTCCTTCAGGTTGCCTCATGCAGCCACCAAGCTGGGAAGCCTCCCACCCACCCCACACATGGAAGCCATACTTTCCCTCTGAGACCCAGCTTTATCTTCACTTGGATTCCCTAGAAACCAGCCTGAGGGGGACTTCTGGGCTGATGCTTTATTGAAAGAGGTGGATTCTAGAAGTGCAACATTGGGATGGGGGAAGGGAGGTGTTTGGAAGGGAAATGAATGCAAGACGGGTGGTAAGTTACCATGTTGGCCACAGCTTCCCCAAAACACACACAGCGGGGTTGCCTGGTCAGGCAGGGCTTCTCCAGAGACACACTGTGGGAAGAAAGGAGAAGAGTTGTTCCCCCAGCCCCTTCTTTCCTTCTTTCCTTCCCCCATAGGGTGTTAGCTCCCATATTCCACTAGCAAACCTTGGTCAGGTGACCTAGAGAGGCAAACAGTTAGGGTGTGGCATCCTCACTCCTGTTGGACCCCTTAGGTCTCCCAGTCCCACTCAAATGTAAATGTCAGTGTGTGAAGCACACGTGGTCTTGGACTTCACGTTTTGATTCTATCTGACTCAGTTTTCCTCCTGCACCTGTCAGGTGAGTCTTCTTCCTGGAACTTACAAGTCCTCCAGGAATGCTGGTCGAAGAAGACCTCTCCTCCAGAAGACTTTGCAGGATCCACCCAGCCACCACCAGCCAGTGACATTTTGGAGTGGCCTCCTTGGCAAGTGGCTTAACAGAGTGGTGAGTAGATAGGCTCTAGAGTAGGACCACTGGGTCCAGGTCAGCATGCATGACCGTGGATGAGTTACTAACCTCTCTGTCTCAGTTCCCTCATCTATAAGGCTGGGATGGCACTAATGTCTCTTTCCTAGTGTGGTTGTGAGAGGTAAATGAGGTGATGCAAGTGGTAGTGTTGTGCTTGGTGCTGGATCTGTGGTCAGGAAGGGCTCTGTCCCTCTTAGGACAGCACCATGGAGGAGGAGGGGGAAATTCAGGTCTCCTTGGAGGTCTGCACGCTTTCTGGCCTCAAGACAGTTCCTTCTTTCCCTCCTCACCTCCAACACATTGCTCCATGGGGGTACATTGTGCCTTCTTGCTTCTATGTGATAACAAGATACAAAAGGTGAATGCTGACCATTGCAATATTCTGCTCACTTTGGGAACCACACCCTTGGGGGGTTGGCAGAGGCTTGACTATCAAAAAGAGCCCTTCATCAGCAAGACTGACACATTGGTTTTGACCTCCTTTTTAGAAGAACAAGTAGAAAATTCTTGATTTGTAATCAAATCATCTGCTACCTGGGTTGGACAGGCTAGAAGAGAAGACATGTCCAACACGGAGGTGGTCTGGGGGCCAGTGAGACCCAACTGGGAGAGGTTGGGTCTGAGTTGGCATGTTCTCTCTCATATTCCCCTGGCTGGTTTACCTTTGCCCCTTGGTACCTGGCCATATGCACCACCTCTGCCCCTCAACCACAGGAGACAAGTCTATGCCTGTTGACATTCCGAGGAAGAGCCCTGGTGTCACACTTCCCATCCACCATGACCATGGAGCTCCTCTCCACACACCCTTCAGCCTGACTTGAGCTGGGGCTTCCTTGGAAGATGCAGAACTCCGCACTGCCCCCCATGCTCTTCCCCAGTGCCACATCCTTCCAAGTCTGTTTCCTGTGTCATTGATTCCAGAATGAGATGTTCATTCGCTCTTTGAAAACAGCATTCGGAGCCATTCAAACAAGACTTTTCGGCTCAGATAAATCACAGAGAATGGAACAGGAGCTCAGAGTTGTTTTTCATTTAGAGGAGCTCTGCTCTCCTGGAAAGCACCCAGGGCTTCCCAACTGAAATACAGCCTCCTCCTTAATTTCATTCCACAAGCCCCCTGCCCACTGTCAGTTTGATTTAAGCGGTAATTCAATCTCAAAGTGAGCAGCCCCTTTCAATGGTTCTCATTACTTTTCTGCATAATGTTATCATATATAAGGACCTGGGCTGAGGGACGCTCACACCCCAGCCATTACTCATGCACAGTGCCTGGTCTGGGAGCTTGGTGGGGGTCTGGTTTAGGGAATCAGGTGTCTGCCTCATTCTTGGGGGCAATTGTGGTGTGATTTCTTCTCTCAGGGGAAGAACAAAGCTCAGCTGAGGATAACAATTCATTATTTTTTTTCCTCCATGACCCAAAGCGATGTAGTATAATGGGGACCACTTGCTGACTGGGGAGCACATGATAACCCAGGTCTCAGACAGAACTGCCCAAACACAGAACACAGACTTCCATAAATCAAGGATGAAACATTCTCAAAATGCTTGGGTGCTCACCTGACTCAGCTGCTTTTGGTGATGATAAGCCCCATCAAGCCTGCTGGTATTGATGAGACCAGCTGGAGGTGGCTCGTGTTCCTAGGAAGATCTAGCCCATGTCTATAGCTCAGGCAGAGTCATTATCAAAAACTCATTGTCTACTGTTTTTCAGAAGTAAGTTCTCGTTTGTGTGGAAGTGTTCTCAGTGACCACACTCTGGGCGACTGTCTCGACAACAATCAGCAGGATGTCCACACAGCTAGTTCTTGTCAAGATGTCTTATCAAGCCAAAGAGAACAAGTAAACCGACTCTAGCATCTCCAGCACTAAGGAGAGCTCCAGGGGCCTCCTGGACGGGTCCTGGAGCAGAGCGGGAGGAACAAGAGCAGCTCGAGTAGACTCATTGTGTGTCACAGATAAGATGCAGCTTCCTCCGCACCATCTTGCCCCCGCCTCTGGCTCTGGCACCTCCAACCTCAATCCTCAAACCCTGCAAGCCTGGAGAACAGCATCCTAAAAGGCCAAAGATTTGGCTGCATCATTTCTGCCAAGTTCAAAGCTTTATAGCTAGGAAGCACAGAAAGATGAGAAAAAGGGGGAGCACGAAGCATGGGGTCCGGACAGATCCGAGAGGAGGGTCCTTTCCATACCCAGACTCTCTTGCCAAAGGTGAGCAGAGGGAGAAACGTGGGGAAGAGCCCACCGGATCACAGGCCAAGTTGCCACCAGTGTTTGCCTCCTTCTAGATCGGTGCAGCGGAGTCTAACGCGGTGGGCCGCGATACTGCAGGGCGGAGCGCGCAGCAGCAGAATAGGGAGCTCAGAACGTCAGGGATGAAGTGAAAGGAAATAAGGAATCGCAGATGCAAACACGGGGAAAAAAGAGGCACATCTCTGCATTGGCAGCTGCTCCCTGTGCAGAGAGATGTGTTCAGAGTTACCCTGTTCTCTAAGTTTTATGACAGCGTGTAACCGTGGCAGCTGCTTCACCTTTGTCTGGCAACCTGAAATCAAAACAAAAACACTATTCTGGGGACAGTTACTTTAGAAAGGAAGCTCTGTCTCCTTCTGAAGCCCAGCTGGGCCTCCGGTAGAAACCCAGCTGCCGCAGAAGGCAAAGGTGACACCACCACTGCTCCGGTCTTCCCCGGACCAGCCGCTAGCCTCACAGTGGGAGGAGAAGGAGTTTGAACCTCCTTCTGGATTCACCTGCCAGACCCCCCACTCTTTCTTAGGGCAGATACTGAACAAGGACATACAGATTTCAAATTAATGATAGCATCTCCCTCTGACTCCCCGATGCTCTGGGCTAAATTGCGTGCCCTCCCCCATATTCACATGGTCAAGTCCCAGCCTCCAGTAGCTCCCAACGAGACCTTATTTGGAAATAGGGGTACTGCAGCTATAGCAAGTTCAGATGAGGTCATATTGGAGTGGGGTGGGGCCCTAAACAAAATGACTGGTGTCCTGATGAAAAGGGGAAATTTGGACACAGATACACACACACACACGCACACGCACATAGGGAGAATGCCACAGGAAGATTGGAGTTCTGCTGCCACAAGCCAAGGAAAGACCAGAAGCCAGGAGAGAGGACGGGGACAGATGCTTTCCCGGAGCCTTCTGAGGGAGCACAGTCCCGCTCACACCTTGATTTTGGACTTCTGGCATCCAGAACCGTGAGACTACAATGTCCTGTCGTTCTAGGCCACCCAGTCTGGGGTACTTTCCAGCAGTCACAGCAAACCAATAATCCAGGTGAAAACCCAAAACCCAAAACCCCAAACCAAACAACAAAACAAGACAAAACAAAACAACAACAACAAAACAGGGAAAAGGGGCCTATATTTCACTTCTGGGGATGCTGTGACTGCCTCCTGCCCAAGTTGCTGTTTTAGGGAAGATTGAGTGTGGGTCAGTCCTGGAAGCCAACCATGGCAGACCAGATGTCTTGAATGACCAACATCCAATCTATTTGAAATCACCCTCTGCAGGAAGGAGGCAAACTAGAATTCCCCTAAAGCGGGGTCTCACAATGTGGGCACGTTCCCATTTGGGGCCAGATCATTCTTTGCTGGTGTGTGTGGGAGGGCGCTGTCCTGTGCAGGGTGGAGGAGTAGTGGCATCCTTGGGCTCTGTGTGCCAGATGCCAGCATGCCTCTCCCCAGCTGCAGTGATAACCAATCCCAGATGTCTCCTCAGGGGGTTGTGGGGGGAGCAAATTCCACCCTTGTTGAGAACACTGTCCTAAAGGAGCCATCATGCTTTCTTAGACCCCACGCTCTTGCTTCTGAAGCTAATGCATGGACGAGAGGGCCCGTGTAGACTAGAGAGGCCCTGTGGGCCGTGGGGTCTGGAAGCCTGCAGTCTTTCTCAGCCTGGGCCATTGCTTTGGCAGGTTTTGCAGCAGACCCAACATACACCTTTGATTGCTGGACTCCTGAATTGGCTTTCTCTTGCAGGAAGTGACGTGGGGATCCCCAGCTTCCCGCAAACCTATGTTCCTGCCTTCTTGGTCCGGAGTTGGTGGGGGGATACTTGCTCGGGAGGTCCCGTGTAACACTCCACAGTCCTGGAATGCTCCGCCCATCTTCCCTGCACCTGGAGGGAAACCTCTCTAGCCCTTGTCCAGCCCCAAGAGGCTTCTGCTGTGTTTGTATATTTGGAAACCCATCACAGTCAACTCTGCTGAATTCATTCAGCCATTTCGGGTCCCCGTATTTATTTTCTTGGCTTCAGTTCAAAAGCAAGAGCTCTATGCACTAGTAAATGGATGCTAGAATCCCAATTTCCTCCTCTCACTGGTGCGCAAATTAAGTTTATTTTAATGGTATCCAGGCTGTTGATTTGTTTAAATCAATTAAATGACCAAAGTGGTATTGTTTTTTCTGCTTGTTAAAGACAGTTATGTATCCCATTCATCATTGTGTCTCAGGGTATTAAGCCCCTCACTGATTCAGGAGAGGTTTTTCCCTGGGGAGCCCGTGGTCACTTCAGCCATCTGCCAGCTCCCAGCTTCAGAAACAAACAGAAGCTCCTGGGATGTGTACGAGAAGCAAGGACAAAGACACCACTCCGAGCTAAGACGGAAAGGAAGCTTGTGTGTCACCACAGGTCCTGGGTGCTGGAGAAGGCAACACGTGGTTATGGGGTGGAGGCAGGAGACAGAGAGCCACCTGCTTTCCTGAGCTAATTAGGGGGAAAGAATGCTCACTCCCAGTTTCAAGGAACGCTTTCAATTGTTGGTCCATCTGCATGTTTAAATGTTTTCCTTTTAAGAGAAGGTGGTTTAGACCTTCTTTATCCAGCTCTGCAGACCTTTGGCTGGGGTCCTGACGTGCACATCAGCTCTTTTGTATTGACTGATCCCTAGGACCATTACTCCCAACTCCATCCTTCTTGTCTTTCTGGGGTTGGTCCTTGGCCTTGGCAATGACTTCACCCAATAAAGAGAACCAGAAGACTTAGCAACGGGTTAATCATGCCATAGATATGTTTCTCTGGGGGTTGGGGTGGGTGAGGTTCTGGTTGAATGGGGGTAGATTGGGTGAGGTGTTGGGTCCAGCGCGGCCCCACCCATCCTGGGCTAGAGGCTGTTCACGAGTTATGTGCCCTCATGGTGCCTTGGTCTGTCCCATTAAATGGCATAGGACTTTGGTGGTATGTTCAAATAATTCCAAATATGGGAAAACACATGCGACATGTCCAAAGGTGCTTAGCAAATGTAGAATGCACGGGGTGTGAGCAGCGTGGCTTTACTGAAAAGGAGGCTGCCTCACTGCCCTTGCTTGCTTAGACTAAGCCTTAGTGCCGCTGGTCTAGGGGCGTGACGAGCTCAGCAGCTGGGGCAGGGACTTGACCTTGAAATCCACATCAGGATGAGCAAAGCCACCGCCCAACTTCCTGCGTCTCCTGAAGGAGGACAGCAGCATTTCTCAAGCTCAGCACTATCGACATTTTGTGCTGGGTAATTCTTTGGGTGGGGGGGCTGTCCCGTGTACCATCAGGTGTTTATTGACCTCCTGCTTCTATCCAACAGACTCTCCAGACTTTGCCAGAGGTTCCCTGGGGCCAAACCCACCTGTGGTTAAGGACTGCTACGCTGGCTGCAGGACCCTTACTCACACATCAACAGCCTCACCTGCACCTGTAAATTCCGTGTGTTCCGTGCACCCCTGGCTCCGATAAAGGAGGCCCTTTGGAATTTCTTGCCTGGGCAGGGGCACACGATTGTAAGCTTTGGGCCCATCTTTTCCCTAGGAGGTGGTTTCCTCTGCAGGAATCTCTGCAGACATGAGCTAGACTCACACTGTTCATAAAAGTGCGATGGAAATGCCCAAGCCTGCTCTTGCAGACGCTTGTGTCTCGGGCACGACACTGCCGGACGGGCTCAGTTGGTCCAGACTCGGTTACACCCAACCCCAGGACCCACACATGGAGACCCGGAAATGTTTTCTTCCTCGTTGAAGTAGGAAAGCTTTTTCTTGAAAAGAATGCAGACCCAGGGAGGAAATCTTAGAATCTGTGAACTATGGCACAGAAACACGAATGCCCATATTCTTAGAGTTGGTCTCAGATCATATTGTTAAAAAAAATAAATGAACAAATAATCTTTAAAAAAAAAAAAGCCCTTTTGAGGTCATTGCCTCAACTCATGGCAATTCTTTTCTCATTTTTTTTCCATAGTATGTTTTTTTTTTTTTTAATAGCAACATCAGAGTACTAAATATACACAGGAAAGTTGGTATAGCTGTGGCATGTACAATGTTTTCCAAATACATAGCTTTGAGATACAGAAACAACTTAAAAAAATCCGGAATAAAAGTTCACCTGTATGGAAATCACACCCAGCCCCCCACCCCCACTCAAATATATCATGTCATTTCTGTTTATTAACATGATTATGGTATGCATGTAAAGAAAAACACAACAGTAAACTACAGTAGTTGAACTTTCAAGAGGATGGCATATAAATACGTCTATAAGGACAGCGTGGTATAGATATATATATAACACTTAAACAGAGAGGCTCTCGTTTTGCTGTTGAAAAATCAGTGCTCCATGTGAAAGTAGAAATAAACAGTTAACAGTTTATTGTATCAGAAAATAATCTAGGAAAATCAAAATAAACCCAGCTTTACTATACATGAGGAAAGGGGGGAAATAAGGTTCTACAACATTTAACTTAAAACCTGTGAAAATAGGCCACGGCGGCCACCAGCATTTCTCGTCCTGTGGTTCAGGTTCGTGGTCTGTGGATTTTCCAGTTCCGTGGGTGAGCTGGGGGGGAGGAGGAGAGAGATGGGCCCGTCTTTAAATGTAGGTAACTAGACCTGGCAAATTCAAGTGTCAATCAGGTACACTAGGAATGTGGAAAATGGAAATGGACCCCTCTGTTTCCCAGACAAGTGTCACAAAGATGCCCCGTGTGAAAAATCCAGCCAATAATCTGGATGTTTCTCTGGGTGTTCTGCTTATCCCACCTAACGCCCAGGTGAGCCCAATGGCTTGATGATGTGAAAGGAAAACATCCAAATGGTTGACTGCCTTTCCTCTCCTGGTGGCACTCTAATGATCGATGGTGAGTTTAGTCAATGACAAGTTAAATCGGCAAAGAGGCATTCAAAAGCTGATTGGGCTTTTTTGGTATAAAACATACATAGGAGCCAGATTTGTCAACTGTGCAACCATGGACAGATTTCTGCAACCGGTCCCACCGGTTCAGTGTTGAACAAACAGTTTCCATTAAATGAAACAACAATTGAAGGGTTTCAGATATTTCCCTTCTGTTTGGTTATTGGTAGTTTCTAAATGGTTTGCAGTAAACATATACTCCTTCTGGGGAAAAAAAATGTAAAAATAATTTAAAAATATGATCCATGCTTCCTCCAATGTCCAGTGTAACACTTTCTGGGTCTAACTCATGTTCGAGAAGAGTCCTGATCAATGGCAGGTATAGAGAGACTGAAACCTTAAGGTCTTGCTGACCCATACGTCAATCACAAGTGAGGTAACCTAAAACAGCTTCAACGACGAGTTAAGGTTGTTAAAGCTCAGGGAAGGCTTTGTTGTTGCTGTTCTGCTTTTCATTTGAGTCATTTTAACTGAAGGGTAACCGAGCTCTGGGCTCCAGCACCCGCCATCTTGCTTTTGCAGGGAAGGTGGGAGAAGGAAATGATCCAAACGGGGCTGCCAGAAGTAAGGGAAAGCAAAACAAAACAGAACTCTAGTCTTTAAGAAAACAATTACCTGCAGCTCAAAGCTGGTCACATGTTTCCCCAAATCTCTTTTTCATTCCAAAACTTCACAAGTTCCCACATGTCCCTTTCACCACAACTGGTGAGTGTTTCAGGGAGCAATGGATGCCATGGGTGTTGTTCTGTCTTCCCACCGAGCAGTACAAACACGGGGGTCTCTGACACATTCGCTGAACCTCAAGCCATTCCATGTCATCTTAGGCTGGGAATCCGTCTTTAACGATCGATTCTATGGTCAGTTGACTGAAGACCAACCTTGCTAAGGACCTTTCACCCGTCTGAGGAAGCAATCCAAACGCAAGTGAAAAAGCAAACAAAAGGCCTATTTTTTAATGTGTCTGTAGGTCATGACAGTTCAGTTGAAGGAGAGTGTGACCAAATATGGGATCTGCTATGCCTGCTGACTTTTCAACACCAGCTGCCAATCCCTGTCTTTAATGCCCTTCACTGGGAGGACAGTTGTGCTTGTATGCGGAAGTGGCGTAGTACCTTAGAGCACCTTAGACCCGTCCTCTCCAGGATTTCCACGTAAGTTTGTGTTTTCCTGCTGTAAACTCATCAAGAAAAACACTCATGTTGCTTTGTAGACCTTAAGTTGTAGGCACTCACATAACATATTAGAAATCGATATGCATAAGAGAGAAAATGCCGAGTGGCGTTCCCAGCCCAAAACAGACTTTGGAGGCAAAGGGGGAGGGTCCCTTCCGGTGGCAGTGGCTGCCTCACAAAACCTGGTCAAGAACAGTACTATGGGCTTGCTGTCACACCCTTCTGTGGATTTCAACAGCCTACGACTTCAGCAAAGCCCCTCTCTCCTACTCCTGATGGTCCCCCAGAGTTTTATAATGGCTTTGAGATTGGCCCTTTTGGCTTGCAATGATTGCAGAGTGAAGGACGGATGGTTGTCTTAGAAATGGGACAGTGGCCCAGGAGGGTGGTATATGTCTGCCTTTACGGTTCCCTGCATAATGATGTGAAATAATTATACGAGGGTCCTCAAGGGGTTCCCCTTCCTTGACTTTTGTAGCTACGAGTCTTCGTGGTACGTGATGGTGCCAAAGAGTAGATGTTAGGACTGCACAGTGTTCTCGCTTCTCCCCTGGCTCAAGTTCTCCCCAGAATCTCTGGAAGCAATAAGTTGCCAGATTCAGCAAGGCTAGAATGAACTGACAGTTGCCAGCCCAAAAGCTATAAGCATCCACACTAGGGCATTTGATTGCAGAATTTCAGAAATCGGATGAAAACGAAACCAGTGTGATGAGCTGCGTTAATGTCCACATAAGAACGAAGCTTGTAGGGATTTGTAACTCGGTGTTGCAGGTATTTAGATGCTGATGTATGTGTGAAAATCCAGGTCTCCAGGGGATCCTATTTTAAGAGAGAGGCCACCTGGGACAACACTAATTAACTTTCCTACAGCATTTCCTACAGTCAGATCCCCTGCATCATTCCCAGCACACGTTACTCAGCAGCTGTTTTGCTGTGAGATTCAAGATATCGGCGAGAGTGAACTCAGCGCCAGGGGATGTCTTAGCAACTCTCTAGGCTTATTACATTAACCTATTTCACACTATTCATAGCACATGTGTGTTCTGATTCTACCCTACACGGAAGAGATAACATGACTACTGACACAGCCCTGACCCTCACCCCACTACTCACTAGCTGTTCAAGCTCCCCGCACTCCGAGTGCTCAGAAAGCTGTACGTCCCAGGTGGGCAAGGTCAGCCAGGGGAAACCATGTCTCTTAAGCTGAGGTTGTTCCATACATGACTTAGATTTATGGATTCATTCAAAACCTCTCTTGATTCTATGCACACGAACTCTTGGAGCATTTCGCAAGGAATCCAGCAAGTGGGAAATGCAATGGAGCTACTGGAAAGGTTTGTTTTAGCATTCCAGCTCCAACACACACACACGCATTATAACCAAGTTGACTATTCTCTTCAGTTGCCTTTACAACTGGGCACGGGCTGTGCACTTACAAGGGTGGAGTGTAGACCTGTCACTGGCATGGTATCTGAAAATCAATGGAGAGAAGCCCCTGGCCTTGATGCCCCTGCTGTCCATGCACTACTGTCTTAGAGCCCGTGGCAAGCATCTGTCCTCTTGCTCCTGGGTCGTTGGGCACTCATGGTGCTTTTGCGTGCCCAGCTTTCTCGTCTGCTGCAGCCTATGTGTTTAACCCGCTCCAGCCAAAGTGAAATGGAGCGGAGGGGAGTGTGTGCGGGCCCATCGGAGCTGGCTGTCCGCTCCGGTGGGGTGGATCCTCTGATTAAACTCAAGCACTACTAACGGCCCTTTGGCAGAAGACGGGAGATTGTGTGGAGTTGAATCCCTAGCCAGGGATGGCCTGCTCACACGGGGACCGATCTGAATTCCAGAAATCGGCTATCATGTGTTTGCTGATTGAGATCTTTCTAGAATCATTTGAGGCCCAAAAGAAGTTTACTTCTGTTTGCTGATGACTGGGGGGCGATCTGAACAATGATTCTCTGTCTACGCCTCTACTTACCTACTCCTCACCCTCGAGTGCGAGCGCTAACCCCAGAAAGGCGGAACTATGCACAACCACGCTCCACACTTTTCGGAAGGGAGGGCTGGCAGCATATTTCAAAATGTCAAACAACTATTTAAGACCTCGCCAAAACCCCACGAATTATGCTGAGTGTAACACACAAATCTTGGCTCAGAGCAGGGGAGGAAGAGCAAGCTCGTCTTCATGGCCGGAAGCACATCGATGTAAAATAAGTCAGGAAGAATAATCAAAAACTCTCAGATGGCGAGAGTTTTGCTCATTTATGTGGGCTGTGCTATTTACATGGGAAAACAAACAAACGATCAAAAAACAGGATGGCATAGCCAATTGACAAACTGCACCAAAATAACCATTCCAAAATTACATGAATCATGGCGTGTTTTGGAGTATCTGCTTACTTAAAAGCAGATGTTGTTTAAGAACTACGTTGCTAAGTGTGATCGGTATTGAGGGTGAGCTTTGGAAAAGGCAGCTGCCTTCTCTTCTTTACCAGGAGGGATGAGTCTCCCTGGGGCCCCCAGTGCCCTGGGGGCTGCGTCTCTGTCCTTGGATTCCTTTGTCTCCCTTGAGAATTGGTTGCCCTAACTAAAACTCGACAACGTGCATATGTGCAAGGGGAGGGGTCCACGGAGAGAGGCAGCACTCGGGGAAGAGGGAAGTTCATTGCCTTGCCTCCCTGCTTCCCTGCAGGGTCACTCCCTTCTAGAATGACGAGGGGTTTGGTGGGAAACAAGTGGATGGTTTGTAGTGACGGGGGCATCTCCTCCGTGGCACTGCACTGTATTTTCATCCAGGAGGTAGAAGCAAGGCTTCCTGGTTCTCTTCAACCCCAGACCAGCCCTCGTTAAGCCCGTAACAGTTCCCAGGAGATGCGGACAGCTCCCTCTTCTCCTCCTGCTATCACTCTGCCCCATACTCTCCCTATTACTTATCCCTCTCTCTGGAAATCATTATTTTTTGCATCTATGTTAATTATCTGCCTCCTCCTAGAATGGAAAGTAAACCCATGAGGGCAGGATTATGTGGCCAACGTGATGGGAGTTCAAGTCTTTGCATGAGCAGATGAATAGCAAATTCTGGCAAGCCACAAAGCTTCGTTCTCTTCCAACTGCATCTGGGAGTAGTGTCTTCTTAAGGGACTCATGTGGTGAAACAAGAATGGCCCCAGTGCCCTTCCCCACTGTGACGTGTAGGGTGACTCGGGGGAGACAGGGCGGGGGGGAGAAGACGGTTCAGGGGAGTGCCAACATTCACTCCTGCTGTGACCTCCCTGATAAGACAAGATGACGGCCACAATATGGCAAAGAAAGGTATGTGCTGTTGCTATGCACTGAGATGAAAGCCATGGGAAGACCCAGCCTGACCCAACAGGGCTGCAGGTCCTGACCCTGAAACTCAGGCCTGGCTCCTCATCTTATCTCCCAAGAGACTGGGGTCAGTCCAGCTTCCTGAGCTGCTGATAATGCTGGACCATCTGGAAGAAGAAGCAAAAAAAAGATGGAGTAACTCCATGAGCAATAAGAGGCCAATGGAGACCTTACAAGGGTAAAAGGGTCAATTCTCCGATAGGTGCATTTCTTAATATGACAAACGGGAATGGACATCCTCACACAAAATTCCTGAAGACCAGAGCCTACACAGAAGATTCTGCATGATGCTGAAATGTGGCTGAGAAAGAGCCATGTATCTATGAGAAGGAAGAGCGCTCGAAGATGTCAAGGTCATGGGAGTAACTACTGAATTCCTGGGGGTCGAATTCAGAGTTGGTGGGGTTTGCTGATAAGACCAGGTTCCTAAGTGTCAAACGCTCCATGAAGGACTGAGATAAACATGTAGTCAAATGCAGCATGAGATGTCCACCCAAACTCAGATGGGAAGGACCAGAAACACTTGGGAGAAACCAAGGCTTCCGAAGTGGCGTCTCCTTCCTGCACACGAAGGACACTGATTGCGGAGACTAGCAACCCTCTGACGTGCCCGAGGGGTCCCTACGCTCCCATACAGCTGCAGCCAGGGAGGAAGATGCGGTGGGCTCGCAGCCTGGCTTTGCCCTGGATGCTGCTGGAATCCGAGCCCAGGAGACTTTTCCGGCCAAGCCTGGAGCCCCCCTCCTCTTGGCACTCAGAGCTTGTCACCTGTTACACCCATTATTTCAACCAGGTAAAAAGGACAAACGCATGAAGATTAGAAGTGAGCAAGCCTAGAAGCAGACTGGACCAGACAGCAGAGTGCCCAACGCCCAGCCCGGCTGTCCGAAAGCTTTAACGGTAGACGACGGACAGTGGTCTCTGTGTGGCAGGGGCCACTACCATGATGTCAGTCACTGAAGGGATGAGATGGAGGTGGACTTACCAAACTATGCTCTTCCTCTGAGTGCTTTTCTTGAGGGGATAAAAAAAACTACAGCAAGTGTAAGGACCGGGCGGATGGAATTCCGGCGGAGCACTGCAAGGAGCACTGCGGGGCGGCGGGAGGCTGAGGAGAGCAGAGGCCACTGCAGAGCATGGCCCCAGGCGGCTGCACCCAGCCCATGGACACATGACACGCCCGGACCTGTGACCAAGGCCTGACACCGGAAACTCCCGTGCACGCTCACAGTACAGACGTTCTCACGGGCAGAGCTGAATTCCGTAAGCCTGCTTGCTTTCCTTCATCATCCCTGTGCAGAGATGATGCCTCCACGTTTCCAGGTGACCATTGAAAAACTAAAATCCCTACACACTCTTCCTCAATCGTCACGAAACAGTAGCCTTCCCTGAGGTGGATTTCTTTTGACAGATGGCCACTCCGAGCAGACCTCCTGGTGGGGAACGTGCAGGCACGTGCTGGCCGTGCGTGTGCATGTGTGCGGCGCCCGGCCCTGCCCGGAGCACGTGCCCGGCGGGCTGTGTGTGTTTGGGGGATTTTGTTATTTTAAACTTCCTTTGAAATCTCGGGGTCACATGGTGTTCTGGAAAGAGTTCAGGTGTCGGCAGTGCAGCCCGAGGTCCGAGGAAGGGACCGAGCAGCAGCTGGACATGAGGTGTGGACGCCAAATTGTGGCATCATCAGGAATCCTGGGTTCCTACTGTCGGCCCCCTGCCGTCACCTCCCTGGCCGGGCTCCCTGGAGCTCAGGGTGTCGGAGAGCAGAGAGCAGCTTCCGTTGCCCCGGCGGGTGCAGACAGCCCTTGCCTCGCACTCACACAGAGCTGGGCCCACCTGAGTCGGGAAGGCCCCCCCGCCACCTCCAGAAACCTGGTGATGAGATGGGTGAACATGGCGATGGATGGAGAGAGGGGTGCCTGCCGGCGCCATGCAGGTGAGCCCCGGGAACCCACAGACGCCAGTGGCCGGCGTGTGCAGTCTCCACACGTGCCGAAGCTTCGGGGGAAAATGACAAAGCCAAAACCCAAACCAGAAATCGGACTTGCCCACGTGGTGAGCAGTTCCAAACAACACAGACCTAGCACCATGGTTTCTTCCTCCCCTGGCATTGCTGTGGTCTCCCAGATTCCAAGACGTGCAGAAGCATGTTTCAAGATGTTGTGGAGGGAGACTGAGCCTGATGGAAGAAAGAGGTCACCAGCCTGGCCAGTAAGTAGACACAGGGTTGGCTGCCCACCTGACCTTCAACCTTTTGACCTGGTCTTCAGGGCGTTTCACGAGATGGGTTCAGACACCCTACTGGTGAGATGAAAGTCACACGGGGGCCATTCATAGAAGACAGGCCACACGCACCCAATCTGGGATCCCTATGAGGAGAGCACAGTGTCCTACGGAGCCTCCCATCCTCACAGTGCCCCCTGTACACGGCACGATGGGGCACCAGGGCGCCATTACGTGGCCAGGATTGGGAGAGAGGTGCCCGCCCCAGACACGGCACTATTTCTAATGAAGTATGTGTGGTTGGGATTCCCTGTCCTGAGGCTCCAGCCTCGAGCCCCTGCTTCCACTGGGAAGCCCCACTGTAGGGTTCTTGATGGCAAAACACAGGTGCTGACCAACCAGTGCCAGCGAGAGACAGCATCTTTGCTACAGGTCCCACCAAGATTCAAAACCATGCTTGGGTTCTAGAAAGAGCAGCGACCTGTCCACCAACGTGTGTGAAACAAATATGGAACGCACGGTAGGGCACAGCTCCTGTGGCAGCAGCCTGGGTCCTCTGCACGTGATTTCTGCACGTGATCTCTCATTCTCAAACGAACTGGGGCTCTTGTATATTCTTGAGCTCTGTTCTGACGTACGCACACACATTATAAGGATATATTCCTTTAATTTTTGGAACTGGAAAATTCTCTTTAATTCGGTCTATGCTTGTATAACACCAAGATGGTCAAGAATCCACCCCCCACCGGATCTGACGCTCAGCCCCACTCGTAAGCCGCCGGCTACAGAAATGTGTGCGTGGCTGTGACGCAGCTTCTTCAAACAATTAAATGAAAAAAAAAAAAAAAAGGTCGTATTTATGTGTGTGTGTCTCTCTCTCTATGTATGTATATAAACCACAGCATTCTCAATTCTGGCCCAAGATAATAAAGTATACAGCTAGGGCTACTCACCAAATACCAGCAAATGCAGGAGGTGTCGTTGAGGGGGTGTTTGCGTGGGTCCAGGCTGTCCCCCGGGGTGGACGGCCATGGGAAACCAGGCCACCAGAAGGGTTATGCTCACTCGTGGAACTGCATTTCCAATCTATGCACACTTATGCGCGTGTGCGCACGTGGGTGTGGGTGTGCGTGTGCCTGTGTGTGCGATATGTTGCCACAGTAGAAAACACCATCTATTCTGTTCGTACGAAGCATGGTAAGTAAATCAGATTCTGTAACTGATAACATTTTTTTTTTAAAAAGGAACATTGAAGATCTTCAAAAATTGCTACAGTACAAAAAAGTGTGTGTGTGTGTGTGTCGGTGTGTATTTATATATTTATATATGTATATTAACCAGAAATAGCGACTCTATTGGAAGATTCCCACCCCGTGTTCGGTAAGATTTCTATGCGTGGTTCGCTTGGCTTCGCCTCGGTCACCAAGTCCTTCGGGTCAGTACATGGCACATAATGGTATTATTGGCAAAGGTTCGGAATCAGTTCACATCCCAGGCTCCAGGTGCTTCCTGCTGGCCTTCCTTCTCCATCCCCAGCGTCTTCCTTGCTTTTCTTCTTTCTGTTCTCCAAAGACAGCTCTGGCAGAAGGCAGTCCCCCATAGGCGTGAACATTTTTATAAAAATATATTTGGCCTATAGCGTTCTGCTCTTTGAGCTCCCCACCGGCAAACTCAAGCGGTAGGTATGGGGACCCTCCCCGTAGAGAGTTTACTTTTAGGTTTTGTGTGTGTGTGGTTTTTTTAAATTTTTTTAACTTTTTAAAATTTTTTTAACTTTTTTTTTTTTTTTTTTTTTTTTTTTACAGGTTCACCAACGGAATCCTGTGTGGAAAGAAAACAAGAAGAGATTAAATAGCAGGGAGACAAGGGCAGGATGAGTCTGTGCAGCCCCTCTGAGCCTCCACAACCGAGCCCCAGTCTGCTTGCTGACACCGGGGTCCCCAGTGCAGGGAGGGCGTCTGCCAGCCCCAGCACCGGGGATTGGAGCCCAGTCTAGCAGTGCCAGGGACCTCGTGCTAATGACGGCAGTTGAGGCAGGAGCCGTCTCTTCTGCCCGCATCAGGAGCGGGTCTGGGCTTCCTAAGAGGGGCTGGGACCACCCCTGCATTAACTATGAGGGGGCCACGCACCCCTAGCCTGCGGCTGACTGAATGTCTCCAATGCCAGGCTGACTCCCTTTCCAGCTCCTACCCGCCCCGTTCCTGGATGGCAGGAAGCAGTGGGGTCCCTTTCAACCCACTGCTCAGCTGGAGGCTCTCTGAGGCTGGGACTTGGAGAGATTAACGGATCGCATCAGAAAACCACCCCCGGGTCTCCCCAAGAGGTGATCTTGCTGAAGAGAGAAAGAAGGCGAGTCACCTGCTTGTAAGCCAAGCCAGCTGACTGCAAAGAAGGGCGGCTCTCCCCCAGCCCGGCAGAGCCTCAGAAAGAAGAACCCCGGTCTTCCTGCCTCAGTGACAGAGCCCAGACGTCAGCATCTCCCAGAGTCAGAGCTGCGGCTGTTCCGGGCATGGCCAGGGGCGCTGGAACACGTCAGGGCTCAGCCTGGAGGCGCTTCTGCTGGAAGGATGGGGCACGGTTTCTCTCTGCTGTCACTTGGAGCCCCCCGCACCCCACGACTACAGGAAACGAGGACCCTCAAACAGTACGAAGGGGGAGGACGCTGCGCCCCCCTCATCTATGCCGGTGAGACAGCTGGAAAGGGGACAACAATCCCAAGATGCAGCATACAAGCCGTGGCCAGAGCTCTGGCACCTGCACAGCTCCTGGCGTAGTGGCTGGACTGGCCCGTCCCAGCCCCTGCTGAGCGCCTCTGAAATCCTCACTCCGGCCCCGCCTCCGGAGACCCAGACGCTGCTCCTCAGGGACCGGCCTGTGGATCCGGGTTTCTACAAGCTCCCGGGGGGCGCTGATCCCGTGCCAGGCCTGGGCCCCTGACCTCTGTCTCACCGACGAGGGGGAGTGGGCTTTGTCCTGAATCGAAGAAGCCTGTGGGGTGACCCTCCCAGGGACTGGGGGCTGCGGGGCACCCAGGCCGGGACTGGGGGGAGGGGGCTGCAGGCCAGCATCCTGCTCCGCACCGTCCGCACGGGGAGCTTTAGCACCGACAGCCTCCTCCACTCGGACTGGGGGTGGGGGGGCTCTTTTCTCTGGGGGAGCCTCCTGGTCTGGACAGCAAGGCAGGGCCCCCGGTTGCCTCCTCGCCTTGGCTTCTACCTCCAAATGACACGTTTGGGCAACTCCGGGGGGCCTAAAATGGAGCATGTACTCTTCTCCCGTGGGACTGCGTGCTCTGTTGTGGCCAGGGTGTCACCGCGTGGAAAGGAACAGGACATCCCGTCGGCTGGGTGCCGGGCCACCCGCGGCAGCGTTACTCCAACGGTGCCCTGCCCCCACTCACCTCCACTCTCCAGGATGTGGGGGGCGGTTTCAGAAATGGAGAGAAATGTCCCTCCTGTTTGTCTGTCCTTGTTCTCATTTTTGGAAAGCTAAAAAACGAGGAGACAAATGCGCCACGACTCCACGCGTATGAGGAGTCAAGTGCGTGGAGCCTGAGAGGAGAAGGGGGCACCACGGGCTGGGGGTGGGGGCTGGGGGCCGGCGTTTCGTGGGGGCAGAGTTCAGTTCTGGACGCTGAGGCAGCGTCGGAGGCAGGTGGAGGGGAGGCGCGCACAATGTCGTGAATGTGCCTGATGCCCTGAGCTGCTCCGTCAAAAACGGTGAAAATGGCCCATTTCATGTTATGTACGTGTTACCGCAATTTTAAAAGTTAAAAAATACACATAAAAAATATATGGGGACACTAAAGCTTGTGCCTGGGGACCGCCGGCCCAGATCAGGCGGCCTGGGACGGTCTCCGGTTTGAGCAGCGCCCCCTCCTCGCTGGCAGAGGGTCCTGGGCTGGAGCACAGGTCAGATGGCTGTCCCCTCACGAAGGGGGGTTTCCTGTGAGGACCGTTGCAGGGCTGCGGTCTGATCCCTTATTCCGACCGTAACCAGACTGACGGAGGAGACAGGTGCCGCCTCGCCCCTTCCCTCGAGCCTGCCATCTCGTGGGGGGTCTTCCGTATGGAGTTTATGCGGCCGCTGTCCCACCTTGAGTCTTCAGTGCTTCCCACACCGGACAAGGTCCTGCCTCCTTGCCCCGCATCCCTCCGCCTCCACGTTCCACGTCCTTCGAGTGTCTGCGGACGGTCACCTCCCTGGGGAGGCCTTCCCGGACGTGCCCTCCTTTCCTAAATGCGATCTCTAGTTCATCTTTGTCCATCCGAGCGTGCTGTGGTGGGACTTCACAGGTGTAGGCGAGCTACGTGGGCTCTCCCTGAGCGTGTGTGTGCCACATGTCATCGCAGGTGTCACAGGGTGCCTGCTAGGTCCTCCGAGGCTCCAGCTCTGTGCCTGGCCAGGAGTGGGCCATCAGAACCAGACGCAGTTCAGGGAAGAGGCATCTGGGTGGAAGTAGCCTTGTCCTCAGCCCCTGATGAATGACCTTGACGTGCAACCTGCAGGGGTTATGACGGGGAGAGCTGCATCCCAGGATTGACGGAGGGGCCCCTGCGCTGCCTGGGGATGGAGCCTCTTCCAAATCTACGGGCATCTGTCTCTACCCAAAGTCTCAGGATGAAAGAGGCAGAGAGAGAGGGACAGGGAGATGGCTCCCACCCTGTGCCCTGAAATGCTGCTTGAAGAGCAGTGCTGGCTTCCTGCAGAGGTCGATGGGTTCCCTGCAAGGGGCTCTGGCAAGGGCGGGATCACCCCGTCAGGCCAGGAGGACGGGCGTGAGGCTACCGGCGGCCACCTTCCACATCAGCCGGACGTTCCTGCTGCTGGCACTCAGCTCATGGGAGGGCTTGTGGCTTTCTGTTCCCAAGGCTCGGTGTATGAACCTCTCAGCTGGGCACTAACCCTGAGAGGGACCAGAGAGGGACGTGGATCCCAGGCCAGTGGGAAAAGACAGCCAAGGAGCACGCCCCCCTAACTCCCGGCTGGAGAAACACAGCAAGGGCGTCCACACCTGGTCCTCAGCTAGAAAGGGAAGCTGCGTGTTGCAAAGTGATCAGAGAGATTGGGATCTGGGATGAGTTCTGACTTTGGAGAAGCTAGTGCCCTCTGCTGCCCGGAAGGAGATTCTGGGCTCGCCTGGCCCCACCAGCTGCAGACCGCACCTTGGGTCCCAGGCTCCAAGATCAGTGTCTGCTTTTGCAAACAAAGAACAGACTGCAGCAAGAGCCCCCTGCAGCCAGTGGCTGCTAGTTAATTTCTCTGTGTCCTGCAAGGGGTACTTGGCCACCAAGCTCGCCTCGCCGCCGGTGCTCAGCTGAGACAGGCCGGGCTGCCTTGCGGGCTGCACGTTGCTTTGAAAACAGTGCTCCTCTGAATTGCAAACGCTGGATATGTTGTTAATGTATTTTTTAGAACAAAGCGGGAAGGCTCAGGTGCATTTCTCAGTTTTTATTAGTTACGTCTTCAGTGTGTTTTTGAAAATAATAATAACACATGATTTATTTCTTACTGGCTTCAGATGCGAGAACTTTTATTACTTTTCGGGCTCTGTTGGGAATAAAATGGCCTTGGCAAATGCAAAGATCTGAACACTAATGAGGTTTTCTGAAGTTTACTTGTTATATGAAAAATGACAGGAAATTAGCCCGAGAGCCAATGGCAGGCGCGTGTCCTCGGCCCCTTTCCTCGGTGTGCAAGAAGGTCGGAACAACTGGGCGCGACCGTGGAGATGGTCTGACGCAGGAATTTGCCGGAATCGACTCTAGACGCTGAACCAGGGAAACAGGGTGGACATCTGCCCAGACTGGGGTGCCTGTGTCTGGGAGCCGGCAGGGCAGTGAACCTGGCCACTTTTGGGTCCCACGTGTGCGTGGGGGTTGGCGTGAGCGGACAAGATGATGTGGTAACAAACTGCTATATCATCATTAAAAACGCATTTGGAGAGGCTCAACAGCTATGCAAGAGATAAATATCTCCGCTGGCTCTTAAACCTTAATTAAATGTTTTAGTATTAATTGCTATTTATTTAAGGGACAATAAGTACCCTAGTAAATCTGAGCGATCTTTCTGGCCATTCTCCGCTCGACGCTCATGTCTCAGCATTAATTGCGAGAATCAGGGATATTTAGAATCCGAATGTTTTCCTCCCAGTGAGTGATAAACGGCCTGTCCAGCACGTGGTGAAGGAATCTTTAAACATTTATCAAAGGCTAACAAGACTGTTTGCGTAGCCCTCCTGGTCTGCGTCTGCGGGAATGTGACGTGGCTGGTGCACCCAGGGGTGGCGGCTGCGTGTGGCTGGACTTGGGGGAGGTCCTGTCGGCTCTTCTCACCTCCCCAGACGGCCCTCCTGGGATCCAGTGTGTGGGTCAAGCTCGTCGGACACAGATGCGTCCCCTCCTGCAAATGGAGGTGGTCCTGAGACAGTTCCTAGGACGACCTGGCAAGTGGAGTCCAGACACCCTGTGAGGAACGTGGTCCAGGCAGGGCCCACCCAGGAGTGGCAGATGGGGAGAGCCCACCAACAGTTGGCGGGGTCCTTCGATGCAGTGTGTTGCTAGAGGAGAGAACTGAGACAGAAAAGCTTTCTGGAGCAGAGGAGTCCATAAAAGCGCTTTTCTACTTTTTTTTTCCCCCCCAATTCAGGGCTGCGGCTCCCGGTTCCAGTGTGGATGAGGAGGCTGGCGGCTCAGGCTTTTGGGGGCTCAGGAGCTGGTCTCCCGTCGACGCAGCTCCCGCTCCGCAGAATGGAGCTGAACGTCCCAGGACGCCAGTTTACTGGGAAAGCCCACCTCCCGCGGCACCAACTCTCTTCCCATCGGGGCCGGGCTGAGGGTGGCACAGGGGATGGAGGCATAGCGCGGGGAGGGGCTGCAACCGAGGCTCTCTGACGGTGGGCAGAGCCAGGCCGCCTGGGGCGGATCCGGCCCCACCACTTGCAACCTGACTGACCTCAGGCCAGTCGCTTAACCGCTTCATGCCTCAGTTTCCCCTCTGTAAGGTGGCATTTCTGGGAGGACAGGATGAGTCCCTAGACGTGAAGAGTGCTCCATAAACGCCCCCTGGAAGTCCACATTAGGGAACCTGCTCCCCAGCCCCCGTGGGTGGGGGGGTGCTCCCTAAAGCGAGGGCACGCCCACCCCGTGAGCCCGCTGCTCTTGAAGGAAGGGAGCAGAGGCCTTGATGTGCAGGGTCAGGTCAACGTCTCAGGCTTTCATGCATTTTTAAAATCCTAACGGGGATGCTGGCGACCACGGGGCCAACCCACAGAGGTTTCTCCAGGTGGGTGGGCACTCCGCGGCTGATAAGAAGCTTCCTGTTGCTAGCCTGGTTGGAACTCCCAAGGGAGCTCCGTCCCTGGCCTTAACGGGGTGAGTCACACTGAGGCAGACAAAGGCCCCGGGGTCTGATGGATGGGCCGTGCAGGGCATCTGGCCCTTGAATGGTCGGGGACAAGCGCCTCTTACCTAACTTGCCATCTCCGTCTCAACAAAGGCCTTTTGGGGGGGGGCGGGGGCGGGGAGCACTTTCCATTCTAATCTAATCACGTTTCTTTGCCCGATGGCTGAACACCGTGCTGAGGACATCATTTTGGCTTCAGGACGGAAGTGAGGGCTGGAGATTTGATTTGGAGCAAACACTTGACTCATTAGGGCTGGATTAGGACTGACCTGTTCGCTCCTATTTCTGAAAGCCGTGGGTTCCTCCAGCCCCTGGAGGAAGGGGCACACGGCCTGCGAAGGGGCACATGGGTGCCCCCGGAAAACACCCCCCACCCGCTCTGACGATGATTTCTGCATCGGAAGGTGGGCAGAAGGGAGAAGCAGGATTTTCAAATATCGATGACCCTTCCTAGAAGCTGGGTTCCCTACTCAGGGAAGGGATCTGAGGTCACAGAGTGTCTGAGGACGAGAAAAAACGAGGATCCTTAGAAAACCCAACATCAAAAAGAAAAACAAAACCAAAAAGCCCAAAGCCCGGGCTGCGTCTATTGGCTGCGTGTGGACGATGTGCGGTCATGGGGGCAAAATGCTCTTTCTCCCCCAGCAGCCGGAGTGTTCGCGAGACTCGGTGCAGAAGAAAGCAATTTAACGTGAGCATTAAAGTTAATATCACTGAAAGCAAACCAAATGTTCCTCTCCAGCAGAGCGTGGAAACTTCATCCTGTTTTGGTGCCGGTCCCTGGCTTCAAATTAGTAGATGTCTCAACTCTTTGCTTCCTTCCTTTATCATTTCCCTTCTTATCTCTTATTTTTATATTCCAAAATCGTATTTTAATTCTGCGTCGTGCCCTCCCCCTGATGTAGAGACACCCGATGCAGGTGTGATGCCCGCCCACGCGGCCGCTGCCCCGGTCTCTGGCTGTCGCGAGGCTGGGTTTCCCTGCCGGCCGGCTGCGCGGGCTGGGGCCTTCCCAGGGGCTGGGACGGCGCTGCGGTTCCTGAGTGTCTGTCCCACCCTCCATGGGGGCATTTCTAACAAGTGCAGCAGAGAGACCACAAGCTCAGCCCTCGTGGCTCGCATTCGGGATGGCAATACCATTGGAATTCTACCTGCCATGTCGAGAAGGGCTCCTAGTTGCCCCAGAGTGGAGGCGGGGGTGGGGAAAGTGAGGCAAAGGGGGAAAAAAATCAGTGTCCAGAAAAGGAGGTACGTACCATAAAACAGACACATGGCGTCTGCCCTGCCCCCAGGAGGTAAACAAGACTTCGGCCAGTCAGCAGGAGATTTCAAACCATTTCTCAGACACAAAGGCCACAGGAATAAGATGCCGATCAGAAGAAGAGGGTCTGCAGCGAGCAGAAAAACAGGCTTGCGTGTGCTCGTACGGAACACCTGACAGCAGGCTAGCTCGGGCCTGCTGCCGAACACTGGCTTGCCGAGTCACAAAGAACCCAGAAAGGTAATGCTCAGCTTGGACCCACTGGCCTTTGGCAGGAAGGGGACCCCCTCCCTGTGGCCAGCGAACACTCACGTCCACGCGGGAAGGCTTTGGAGGACGCGGAGTCTGAAGGAGCCGTGCACAGAAGGAAGCTTAGTTTTTGATTTGCAGGACAAGTGCAAAGCCTGGCATCTCCCCTCCAGGGGCAGAGATTCCACCCACTTTACTACACATGATGGAGTGGGCAGGGCCTGACTCCTGAAATGGGTTTCCTCTCATTTGTCACCTTTGCGACCTAAGCTACCATTTCCAAAGGCCAGTGAGAGCCAACAGAGTGTTACCTTAGGACAAAAAGCAAGAACCCGTTCCATCCGATGCTTCTGAGCCAGGGCTAAGCGTGCCAGCTGTGCCCACCTTGGGCCCACCTTGCGCATGGACAGGGCAAGGCCAGAGTGGGACCAGCGGGAACAGCCACGGCCGCTCGGCAACCCACCCCCTCCCCCAAACTGAAGCACTGGTCGGCCTGGATTCATATCTGAACCAACACACATGCATTCGGTGAAACGGTTTGAAAATCCTTTTGCCAATTCTTTGTGAACTAGGCCTTCTGGAAGGCTGGGATGCAACCAGAGAGCTCCCCGGATGTCCGCAAACATGGGCTGCAAGGACAGTCCCAAGGCTCCTGCTCTCCACTCACGGCCAGGGTAAGGACCCGTTAGCTACGGGCACCACAGCCAGATGTCACCCCGATGCTCCTCGGCCTTGGTTCTGGGAGGAAGGCTTCTGGGCCCCTTGGGCATTCACCCCTTGCTGCTACTCCTGCCGCTGACACCTGGGTCCCTCGGGTCCGCCTGGTTTCCTACTCATTTCTTCCTAATGTCTGAGTGGTTGGAGAATTTTTTTTTTTTTTTTTAATTTACAGAACTATGCCTATGAGCGTGCTCACTTAAAAAAAATAGCATATTGATATTTCAATCTAATTCCAGATAAACCCTCGGAAGCTGACTCGAGGGTTTCGTAAATGTTCCCAGGGATGGTTTTAGGGTCATGTCTTCTTTGAAGGATTACCCATGATTAATAAAAAAGAGTATTTAATAACCAGGGGTCTGGTTGGTATTTGATTTTTTTTTGAGATGCGCTGCTGACATTTTATTGATGGGCGTTCAGAGAGAATGACGGGAGTGCGTTGACTTCGGAGGCCCAGTGCTACGAAGCCTGCCGGGATGCCTGCTCAGCCTTCCCCACAGTGTCCAGGATGGGGAGGGCCTGCCGTCCGCTCACCAAGGGTGCGGTCTGGAAGCGAATTCTGGCTGCTGCTGTGTTCTGTCTCTGGTGTGAAACACCTCCTTTTGTCTACACTGCCCGCCCCCCTCCTTTTGCTAGACCGGCTGCGTGCATTTGCTCAGCACCCCCCAAAGACACGTGAAGGGTGCCCCCCACAGGTCAACAGTGCCTGGCGGCCATGCGGTGACGCCAGGGGTTTGCGGCGGCGGGTCTGGCCCGGGCCTGAGCTTACCGGTTCCCGTTAAAGGTGGATTTGTACTCGGCCGTCGGGTGCAGCGTTTCGTCGGTGTACACGGGCACGGACGCCCGGACACACTCGTGGGAGCACTGGAGGGTCTCATTATAGGCCGTGAATATGTCCAGGCTGCTGGGAACCCGGGCAGGGGTGAAGTCCGTCAGGTTCTGGCAGCTCTCCTCCTGCTGGTTGATCTTCCGCTGGTGGCTGTTCCGACGCGTGTTCCCGCTTTGGGCACAGCTGGAAGACAGGGGAGTCAGGGTGGGGGTGCAGCGGGCAGGTGCCAAGCCAGCACCTAGACGTGGAAGCTTCGTCTCTGGGCATTAATTATTCCTCATTTAATATCAGATGGTAATTCCCAGCCTCTTCAGAAAGATCAACCACAATCAAACAATCAGCTCACTCGCGCTCTCTCTTTTTTTTTTTTGTTCATAAAATTTGAATTTTAAATGTGGCCATTACTGCAGGGAAGATTATGAGGTAAGTGTCTGAGCTGTGTTATCCCAGAACCAAGGCCTTGTCTGGCCGAAGGACGTCAGCCAGGCAGGGGTGCTGACTCAGTTTCCCCATGAAGGGATGGGTACAGGTGGGGCTGGTCTCGTGGCTTGTTCTGGAAGGGGCTATGTAACTATCTTTGGGGAGAATTATTACGTGGGGAACCCCACGTCCTCAGCCCTGCCCCTGCCCATGCTCCCAAGTTGGACTTGAACGTGGATCATTGTCCATCCTTCATGGCCATCAGGTCTACGGAGAGAACTGTTCTGCACACCCCATGGATGTTTCCTGTTCCTCTGGACCACAGAGCCTTCCCAGCACCACTAAGGACGGACACGGGAATCCCACCCTTGTCAGCCAAGGGATCTGGGGGAGCGGACAATCGGTGACCTCTCCCAGTCACTTCCAGCAAGTCACGAGAAGGATAAGTGAAAGTCCCATCCCCATGGAGGAGGGCAGCTAGGAGGAAATTTGGGTAGCCCCCAGTTTGGGGAAGCAGTTCCCCTTCTCCCCTTCCCTGCTGAGCTCAGAGCCAATGAGGAAGGAAGAGGCAGAGAGGGGTGAGGGCCCATGAGTTCGTCTTCTTGTAAGTCATGGACAGGCCCCATCTCATCTTTCCAACGAGAGGAGGCCTGCTTCCTGGAACAGAAGCCCCACCCCATAAACAAAGACAGGAAGATAAATGCAAAAGCCAGGGGACCCCCCCAAGGTCATGGAACTCCCTCATACACTGGGTTGTCCTCCCCAGAAGAACTCTCTGAGGCTTCACTGCAAACCCAAGCGTGGGAAACCAAGAGGGAGCTGGCCCGCCTGTCATACTGCGGGTGACAGAGGCCTCCGTCCCCTCAAGATGGTCGATGGAATTTGTCCAGCCACACGTCCATGTGGTCCTGGGCTCCAGAGTCCCTTCCCCCGCTGGCCAGCCCCTGCCCAAGACGCCCTGTGGCGAGCTGAGTGTTGTCCTCATCACCTGTCCCAGAAAACGCCTGGGTCTCGGGTTTGCTGGCCTTCGGGAGGCCTCACTGGTCTGCTGTGAGGTCTGCTTTGGGGTTGCACCAATTCCTGCCCTCCTGCCTTTGCCAACCCTGGAGACCGGCTTTCTCTCGGATCTCTGTTATCTGGACACTCGGGCGGAGGGGGGG
>NW_024425786.1:2984222-3021722 GCF_017311325.1 Ursus maritimus | reverse complement strand
ACCTCTCATCTTGTTACTACGGGAATTCTGTTGGGTTGAATATCTGCAGTGGTAAACGTCCTTGGAAGGGAGGCGTTCCATGACCAGCTGTATCTTAGATGTTTGATTGCCTCCCATTCCCCCAGTGGGTGCGGATGGGAAAGCACTTAATCCCCCCCAGAGATGTAAGAAACTGAGGCCTGGGGGCAGAACGGTTGTCTCAAGGGGCCCTCAGAATGGAAGACCAGCCCTTTGCCTGAGGGCCCCATAAGTCCCTGAGCCCCCTTAAGAAAGGGGCCCCATCATCTTCATACCCACCCCTAGCCCCACATACAATCTAACACAGTCCCTTACAACTGTAGCTATGTGACATATTACATTTACAACTGAAAAGTGGAAAATAAAAACCAGGAGGATAGGGAGAAAGGTAATAATATGACCCTAAGGTTTGCCTTATTCTAGAGGTCCTTCTCTTGCCTTCGGTGTGAAACTCCTCCATAGAACGTACCAAATTAAATTTTGGAGGAAATGATAAGGGGGTTAATAACCAGCCAAGATCATCTGCTATGCTTTCTACAAAGACTTCTTTATTCCAGGTACTTGCCAAGTCTTCACGTGTGATCGTTCTAATCCATCACCACCCTGCACTTTTGCACCCGCCTGAGCAATGAGGGGCCTGACGCTGAGGAGTAAGGTGACTTTCCCATCATCATTCGGCAGAGCCAGGATGCAAGGCAGTTCTCTGCTCTGGAGCCTCAGAGAAAAGCAAACATCGAACACCAAACTAACCCATCTGTAGCTACATTCTGGTCATAGAACTAGCTAGAGGCAAACATCTGACTACTCTGCGCATACTTTCCTTGCAAGCAAACAGCCTTATGCTCCAACGCCTGGCGCATAAGTGCCGATGGGCCCCTGGGTTCATGCATAAAAGATCAATAACTACAAGAAGATCCCACAGACCCCATGCTCATGCTGGTGGAACAAGGATCAGGCCATTTGACATGTGGCAAGAATGACAGTTGTAAGAAGCAAGATGGAAGATAGAAAATCCATAAGGATGCCTCCTCGCTTCCTCTCTCTGGGAGGTCAGCTACTAAGAAGAGAACAGAACAGCAAGTGAGAAGTGGTGTCCCCTTTCAATCCCCTGCCCTGTTATTCAGTCCTCCTCAAAACCAGGAGTCCTTTCTTCATCTGTGTAAACCCCTTAAGTCTTTGCATGGATGCTGGGTGGGCAAACCTTGCCACGAAGGGCCGCAGGGTAAATATTTCAGGCTTTGTGGGCAGTGTGGTCTCTGTCGCAACTTCCCAATCCGGCCATTACAAGGCAAGAGCAGCCACGGGTAATATGCAAACAAATGGGTGTGGCTATGTTCCAATAAAACTTTATTTACAAAAACAGACAGCAGGCAATTTGGCTCATAGGCTATAGTTTGCTGGCCTCTCATTTAGGCAGATAGCTGAGGGGGGTTTGCCTTATAAATTAAATCGAATATATATCTATTTTGAAAGATTGGCTAAAGCTGGGACGCAATAGCAATCCTTCAGTTCTGAAGACTAGAACCTTCACATTCCGTCATCAAAGGTTCACTGAGTCCTGAGAATTTCCCTGGCCACTGCCAAGGTGGCCTCCACCTCAGCGAGCTGGACCGTTAACAGTCAGCAATGGGCAGCTTCGCCTTGCCGGGTCTGTGCACGTGGGGTCTGTCCACGTGGGGTTGGCTCGAGAATAGGTCACTTTGTGTGACGGTTGCCTCGAGAACTCAATTAGACAGGATTCTTGACTTTTGGAAACCAATCTCCAGGGAGAATTTTATCAATTTAGTTCCTCCAAGGACCCTCAGAAATATTTCAGCCACACGTCTTTCAATTTTCTCCATTAAGGTTGAAAAAGAGCTGCATTTTGCAAAAAGACAAGAGCGATCCTATCTCAGAACTGGTGTGTCGAGCTACTGGCTTTCCCTGCCGCACGCAAGTGGCAGGGTTCTTAGGAGGTTACCCCCCCGGATTCTCTCCTTCCTCACCAACTTCTCCCAGTACTCACACCTTAAACAGTGTTCGCTCAGGTCAGGTCCCTGCGGACTTTGCATAGTGCAGGTAGGAACATCTGTCCCACAGACCCTGCTGGCCCGGGGCAAGGCAATCCTTGCACAGCGTCTACACCAGCTGTCAGGCAGGCTGTGATCTGCGGAACAATAATGTCACCCGAAGGGAAGGTACACGCTATACACCCAAGAAAGGGAAGGAAACACAAACTTTCTCCTCTCCGTTTACAAGGTCAATTTTGAATCCATCTTCAAATCCTTTGCAATTCAGACACGGTCCCAGAGTGCACAGCACGCTGTGTGGGGTTCTTGCTTCCCCTTCCTGACAGGTGTTATTGTTCCTGCTAATTTAGGGGCTCTTTCTGCTCCTGGTAATTGCCACTGTATACTAATGTGCGAGGAATCAGCTGCCATCCAGATAATGAAAAATTATACCTGGAATAATGGATGGGGACAGATGGATTAGCAAACTCCGCATCAATCAATAGGGCTTTTATGGTTGTATTTGTGGTGGTTCGTAATAAGATCAGGCCCTGGAGATGGATGTGGCGTTGGTAATCCATCTCGGGTCTGGACGACTTTCTCATTAAATGAAGCTGAACTGAGCATGGGCCACTGTCCGTGGCAAAAGCTAACCCGTCGAGGGCCTTCTTTCCTAGCGTTGAGGAGCGCTGGTGGCTTACCCAGCCACACACTTGGACGAAGGGGGGCACGATGGCGCGGGGATTTGCTGAGGCGCAGGGACGAAATCTCTTTGTCGACAGCAGCTCGTCGTACAATGCAGGGATCTCACGTGCCTGCACTGCGGGAACCAAGAACAGTGACCAACGGACCCAAGGACGTCTGTCTCCAGGGGCTTGGTGGGTGAGAGGTGACAGGGGTTCCCAAAGTACCGGTCCCGCTGCAAAAACACCATTCCTTTTCCACAAAGGCTGCAAAACATGGACTCCACAGCACATCCCTGACAGACAGTCTCTGGGAACTCGGTGACCCTCGCAGCGTCCCCTGTGGGACGGGTGAGGGGCTGGCCCAGCTTGCTTGAGAAGGGGGCACTCCGAGGTCTGGGCTCATTCTGAGGTACTTGCCAGCTCCTGGGGCGGGGGAAGGCTGCTGAGGGAAAACGCGTCTTCCCAGACCAGGGTGTTCTCAGAGAAACAAGGCCGCGAGCTTTTGTGGTGGGGACACAAAGGAGCGTGCCATTTTCTGAGTGACCTTGTAGAGCTTTCCACGCGGTGGGTGATGGGGGAGCCTGCAGATAAAGTCGCCTCTCATTGGCATTCTCTGCAGCTTAGGGCAGGACCCCCCATACAGAGAAGAGAGCCGCGCTCCGGAAACAGCTCTGCTAACACCACATGAGAACATGGTAAGGTGAGTCTGCGAGGAATCACCCAAAGGACCGAAGCCACATTGTCCTCAGCCGGGGAGGGGTCCTACTGGCATGGAGTGGGTAGGAGCCAGAGATGCTGGCTCTGTCCTACAACGCACAGGACAACTCCATGAGAAGGAATGATCTGGCCCAAAACGTCAGTGACGCCGAGCTTCCCCACTAATGAAAGAACGCATGACTGACACTAGGAAACAGGGTCCCCATCTCAAACCTGGTCACACCATCCCAACTGACTTGCTGGGACACCATCACTGTGGGGCATGGGGGTAGCGGGTCAGAGATGTCCGGATCACGCCCCATGTGGCCACAGAAGGGGAAATGGGGGCCTCTGCCCATCACGTCCCCTGTTCTCCCTCCAGCCACTTCCTTCTTAGTGGCGAGGCGAGGCTTGCGGAGGGCACGCAGGACTGACCTCCGGCCACTGCGGCGAGGCCGCCTGCGTAAGGAAGTCACACTCATCTTAGCAGTCGTGGGTACCCTGTGTTGTTTTGGTAAATCGGTTCCTCTATGCTCCCCATACCTCATGAGGCGGGTGAAGAAATGCTCCGCATTTCCACAGGGTGAGCCTGACGCCCTCCTCTCCCAGCGGAGGAACACGGGCAGCCCTCACCTCCCACCCGCAACGTCGCGTGACAGTACGCTCAGGGTGTCGCCAGCCAGGGAAGCCCCCTTGAGCCTGGGTGTGGCTTGGTCGTGTCGGTGTGGTTGGTCTTAGCTCCAGCCTGACCAGGGGTGGAGCGGACGCCCTGGAGCCCAAGGCCCCCAGCACAAGTCACATTATTAGCACAGGCTATCTGGTAAACCGAGACACTCTTATCAGGCAGGACGGTCAGGGGATTTACAGCCCAGGAACTGGGCTCCAGGTCATCTCTTTGAGTAAGGTTAACCCTTTCCTGCTAAGAAGAGCAGCTGAGACCCAGGAAAGCCAGGACTCAAACGCAAGCAGGCTTGCTCTGGGGCCCGTCCTTCAGCTGCTCTCCTGCACAGCCCGCTGGAGAACAGTGGTCCTTTCACCCCGGGGGTTGGCCAGTGGCCGTGCTGCTACGACCTAGAGAGGAGGTGGGGGTCTTCATGTGCACCTCACCGACGAGGGGCTCTGAAAGGGACTTGAAGTTGGCCTTAGTCCCCTGATGTTAGGCTGACTAAAGCCATCCCATCGCCAGGTCAGCCACTTCGAGGAGCAAACTCCTTGGATGAGGAGAACTTTCTCTGCCTTTGGAGACTCCCCTGAATTTTAGAGCCTAGTGGGGAGACAGCGGGAGCTGGGGGCCAAAAAGACTGCTCAGCAGCCAGACCCAAATGCATCGGGGTCCATGGAGAGTTTCGGAAACTCCACTCACCCCCAGTGGTGTTGTCCTCATTCTACGGATTGAGTTGTGTCTCCCCAAAACTCACATGTGGAAGTCCTAACCCACCGCCTCAGAATGTGACCTTCCTCGGAAATGGGGTCGTTGCAGACGTAATTAGTTAAGATGAGGTCATAGTGGGGTCGGTGGCCCTAATCCAGTATGACCGGTGTCCTTATAAAAGGGGGAGATTTGGAGACACACACGCCCACAGGGACAAGATTGGAGCTGTGCCGCCAGAGCCCACGAACCACCAGAGGCTGGAACACCCTTCCCTGGAGCCTTCGGCGGGAGCGTGGCCCTGCCTCGCTCTCATCTTCTGGCCTCCAGAAGTATAAGTAAGGCAGTGACTCTGTTGTCGACACCACCCACTCTGTGGGACGTGGAGACGGGGGCACCGGGAACCGCACACGCCTCAGCTGAAGTGCTTCGTGGAGGCCCAGCAGCCTTGAGGGGGCAGTTCGAGTCACGGAGCCCATAACCCCCCGCAGCTGACTTCAGCCAGCCCGAGACAGCTGGTGCCGGGTCCTGGGAGTCCAGAGCCTGGACAGGAGACCTGGTCCCCCCTCCCCCCCCCGCCTGGATTCCTGTCCACCTGTCCAACCTCAGAATATGACTTGATTTGGAGAGAGGGTCTTCATCGATTTAATTAATTACCTAAGGACCTTGAAATGAAATCGCCCTGGATTCAGGGTGGGTGGTCAGTGCAGTGGCTGGTGCCCTTATACAGCCCCGAGGTGGGCACAGAGAAACGTGGAACAAATCCATGTGATGGTGACGCGGGGGCTGGAGGCGTGCGGCCGTGAGCCCAGGGCCGCCAGCAGCCACCAGGACCTGGAGAAGGCAGAGAGGACCCTCTCCTAGAACCTTCGGAGAAGGCGTGGCCCTGCTGGCCCTTACTTTTGGCTTCAGTCCTCCAGAGCCTCGAGAGAATAAACTTCTGTTGTTTCAAGCCCCCGGCGGTGGGACTCGGCCCCTGGCGGCCCCAGGGGATTTGCACACTTGCTTTGCCTCACTTAATGCATCTGCAGATAAGATCCCAGGAGAATTTATTCGGAGGCCAAGGGAACATCGTTGGCCGCTTGGCCTCCGCACAGTGGGCCTCAGCGAGGGCAGGTGTCTTCCCCGTGCGGCCGTGAGGATGGGTCTCTAGAACCCCCTTCCCCTCTCTGCACACACAGAAATCTTCTGGGGCGCGTGGCAAATGGGGCTGAGGTTGGCGTCTCTCCCACTCCCGGGGTCGTTGACACTGCGCTGAGTAGGAAGGCCTAGAAGCAGAGGTCCGAAAACTGCACCCTGAGGGCCAAATGCAGCCCACCCCCCGATTCTGTAACCAGAGCTTTACTGGCACACAGCGACATCAGACTAAATGTCTGAGGCTGCTTTTGTGTTACCAGGGCAGGATTCCATCGTGTGGCCCGGATGCCTAAAATATCTGCTCTCCGTCCCTTCAGGAAAGAGTTGAGGACCCCTGCCCTAGAGGGCCCCCGAGAATTCCACAGTGGCTGCTGCTGCGTGTGCCTGGCGGGGCTGGGGGTAGGGGCGGCTGGGGAGAGAGAGGGCTGGCCCTCCGTGACCCTGCCCACCCCTTGACTCAGGGCCTCTCCCACCGCGGGACCACACGCGCAGTCACCCCTCGAGGGAGGGGGTGCAGGTGGGATACGCATTTCTGAGCTGAATTTAATGGTTGGGAGAAAGGGTTACACACAGAGGCTAGGCCCCAACCACCTGGTCCCTTGGACTCACAGTCGCGGGGCAGCAGCGACCAGGATGCGGAGCTGGGGCCCAGGAAACATGCCTCCCGCCTTGAGTCCTGAACACCCCAGAGGCCGGGTCAGACCTGCTCGTTCACAGGCAGCATCGCTTCTGAGCAGAAAGACCAGTCCTGAGCGAGACACAGCCCCTCTGAGAGAAGGAGAGTCTCAACTTCCGGAGCTTTGAAAGCACGAGCGCTGGGGCTCCTTCAGCTGCCTCGGCCTCCACCTCTCTTGCGTTGTTTGCCGCTCCCTCCCTCCTACGTCCAAGCACGCACACACGGGCACACACGTACATGCATGCACACACACACAGGCACATGAGGCACCACACACACGGGCACACATGTACACATGTGCAGACACACATGCACACACATGTACACATGGGCACACATGCAATCACACAAGGCATGCATGTACACATGTGCACACACAGGCACACATGCACACACATGCGAGCACACACAGGCACACACACATGCGAGCACACACAGGCACACACACATGCAAGCACACACAGGCATGCATGTACACACATGGGCACACACATACACACATGGGCACACACAGGCATGCATGTACACACGTGCACACACAGGCACACACATGCACAGGCACGCATGTACACACATGGGCACACACGTACACATGGGCACACACAAGACATGCATGTACACACGTGCACACACATGCACAGGCACGCATGGACACACATGGGCACACACGCACACACAGGCATGCATGTACACACGTGCATGCACACACGGGCACACACGTGCATACGCATGTACACACATGGGCACACACGTACACATGGGCACACACAGGCATGCATGTACACACGTGCACACACAGGCACACACATGCACAGGCACGCATGTACACACATGGGCACACACGTACACATGGGCACACACAGGCATGCATGTACACACGTGCACACACAGGCACACACATGCACAGGCACGCATGTACACACATGGGCACACACGTACACATGGGCACACACAGGCATGCATGTACACACGTGCACACACAGGCACACACATGCACAGGCACGCATGTACACACATGGGCACACACGTACACATGGGCACACACAAGACATGCATGTACACACGTGCACACACATGCACAGGCACGCATGTACACACATGGGCACACACGTACACATGGGCACACGCAAGACATGCATGTACACACGTGCACACACATGCACAGGCACGCATGGGCACACACGTACACATGGGCACACACAGGCATGCATGTACACACGTGCATGCACACACGGGCACACACGTGCATGCACAGGCACACATGCACGGGCACACAGGCACAACTGAATTTATTGCTCATCTCATTCAAGAATAGACGCTGCTGATGTTCAGCTTTGAGCTCAGTAGCCAATATGGAAATGACCCACTTCTTTCACTTAACTCCCAAGAGCATGGGGATATTTCAACAAAGGACGGCAGGCGAGGAAGGAGTGTGCAGCGGGAAGCCAGCACTGCTCCACGGTAAGGGGGAGTCGGGGGCTGGGGAGGGACAGCCCCACGGTGCCTATCAGCCAGCACATCTGGCCGGCAGAGGGGCTTGTGCTAGGAAAGCAGCGTGGTCCGTGGGCGTGGGCTGGTGGCCGGGGCTCTGGGGCCCACGAGTCAGCTGCGGAGTCTGTGGCTGGATCACTCACCAGCAGCGCCGGCCCCGCCCTCAGTAAAGAGTCCACATTTAGCCCGTACAATGGTGAATGGATCACACCTCGAAGCGAACAGCGCAGCCCTCCCCCACAAGGCCTGGCGCCCTCCCCCTCGGAGCACCCTCGCCGTGTGGCCTGGGTATTCCCGGCCCGCGGATGACGTGCGGGCGCTGCCGGCTGCTGCAGATCGGGAGCTGGCGCGCCGTGGGTGTGCGGACGCCAGAGACTCCCACCCCAGCTATTGTTCCCTCTGTGGGGTGCGGGCAGAGGCTCCGGCCCCCTTCCTGGCGCGGGTCGGCCGGGGCCGGGCGTGCCCACCGCGTGCACGGTCCCAGCAGACGCTCGGTAAGTGCATTCTAGATAAAGGGATGCACCGATGCCTCAGCCGTGTTGGAAAGCCCAGGATGTGCACCATGGCCAGATTCCCACCCTTGTCCAGTCCTGAGGCCTAATCTTTTCATTTGGGGCTCCCTGTGCTTCAGACGCCCACCTAAGCCTGAGGGGCAGGGCCCACACTGGAGGGTATCGGGCTCCCGCGGCTACGCACTTGTCTCCTACTGACTTCCAGTGACATGTCGGCACGTTGGCCGTGGCCCGGGACAGAAGCGCTGTCAGCGGCTGCACCAGACAGAGGCAGATCCAGGCATGGCCTCCCCCCTCCACAGGCAAAGACCCCCCAAGGGTGGAGCGGCGGTTCTCAGATGCTGGCTGCGTACCGCAGGTGCACGCACAGACGCCCGTGAGAAACCCCTTACCTGTCAGGGCGTCACAGGCAAGGACAGAATCACAGGACGCCCACAGACATCAGGGCAGGCTTGGCCCCGCCTGGAGTGGGCTCCCTGGCATCCTGTCCCAGCACGGCTCTGTGGCTCCAAGCCGCCTGCCTCCTGACCTGCCCCGGAGGCTGCAGAGGACACACCAGGAGCCCCCAGCCCGGCGCCCGGGGCAGAGGAAAGCAGTGTCTGGACTCAGCCCCGAGAGCCGATTTCTGGTGGAAGCTGCCCCGTCCCATATCCACGGGGGTCACTCATGAGGGGACTTCCGTGCTCCAGCCGTCCCAGGGGAGCCAAGCTGTCACGCAGCAGTGGCATGCCAATTTGCCCTTCGTGAAGAGTGAGGCCGGGGGGAACGTTTCCCTGCGCTCTGACACATCTCTTCCCTGGAAGGTCCCTGTTGGATAGAAAAGTGCTGTGTCCATTCAACACCTGTGAACCTACTACGTGCAGACACTAGGCTAGACACTAAGCTGCAGTCGGGGACAGCAGCAGCCCAGCCCCCACCCCGCACGAGCCATGCTCCAGGGGCCAAGGGGCAGGTGCCCACCAAGCGTGCTCAGGAGCAGACGTGCCCTGCATCCATGATGAGCACTTCAGTGACGACAGGAACCATGATGGCCCATCACGGAGCCGATGCCGAAAGTTGGGGAAAGGGTCCTGGGAGACTGAGACAGACACCCCAGGGGAGGTATGTCACCATGGGGGGGTCCACGACTTCACCCCTCCCTCCAGCCACACTCCACTACGTCACTTTGCTGTGCCCCCCACCCAAGAATGGGGTGCCCTGCCCCAGCTCTCATCGCTGGGCTGGGCCGACAGTGGGGGCAGACATTGGCCCTGGCATGTTGCGGGGCTGGCTCCTTTGAACTTTTGGGGTCACCAGGAGAACAGTCCCAGGCCAAACACATGGAGCAGGGCAGACAGCCTCAGTGACAGAACTACGGCCAGCCCAGCTGAGTTGAGAGATGGATGGCCGCCCCGAGGCTGTGCTCCTGCCGCCGTTCAGCCTGAGGTCGATGCTGTCTGTCACGTGCTGTCATTGCTGGGACCACAGCTAACTGACCCACTACGTGGAGAGGGGCGGGGACGGTCCTCCAGGCAAAGAGAAGGAGCTGCATGGGCAAAGGTCAGATGAGAGGGCCAGGGAGGCCTCGAGGCCGGATGGCCCCACCAACACCACAAGGGGGTTACGCTCCCGGCGGGCCCGGCGGCTTCAGGTCTGGATTGCTCAGAGCGTCAGACATCACCAGGTGCCGCAGCGCACTCCCTGTGTTGCCATGTCCCTGAGCAGCCCCTCACACTTGAGCCGCGGTCACAGGGTCTCCCTGAGGGAGCTGACTTCTGACACGCAGGAGGGAGGGGAAGGGATAAGGGACAGACCAGGTTTGCTTTGTAGAAGAGAAGGGTTTAGGGAGGTGGCTGTGGGCCCAGAGGGGTCGTGAGGGACGCAGGCCACGGCCTTCCTGGAGAGCCGTCGCAGCATTCCAAAGCAGTTTTGTGCTGTCCTTGGAACCGGGCACTCCGTACAGGAAGCTTAGCTCCCTGCTGGGGACTCCTGGTGCACGAGTTTGAGAACTGTGCAGTAAAGAAGCCTCTTTCATGAAGTTGGTCTGACCCAGCATCCCCCAGACAATCTGACACACGCGCTCTCCTCCCGCAGAACTCGCCCGTCCGGACCCTGGCAAAACTAGCTCTCCGTGGAGCTCGGCGACACATAGGCTCGGGCGAGGGATGAGCCCCCGTCCTGAGGGCCTGCTCTCTGCTGCTCCTCCAAGGGCAGAGCCCACCTGCTGCCCCTGCGGCCCTCAATAAACATCTGTGGGGTGGAGAGAGGAACCTCAGCTTACGAGACACGGATCCAGGGAAGATGCTCCTTGCTGCCTGGCCCTGGCTTGGACACGCGCTGCTTTGGCGGTCAGAGGTCAGAGAAGGGCTGTCCATGACGCACGTTGATGACAAGGGCCCCCCCAGAGCCTCTCGGAGCACTGGTCCTGGGCTCCAAGCCGGGCGGCCCCACGGTGCAGAGCTGGCCATTCCTCCAGCCACCACAGCGCTGTTTCCTGCAGTGCCAAGGCCGTCCCCGTGGCTGGCGTCTGGTTTAGGGCCCGGGCCACTGCTCTGTCTGCACGCCGAGAGACACTCGCTCACTGACGGAGCCCCCTCAACAGCTCCCTTCCAGCGACCTGGCGAGCTCGGAGTCCAGCCTTTAGGGTTAGACCGAGTCCGAGGGGCAGGTGGAAGGGTCCAGCCCGGTCTCCTCAGAGCGCCGTGCAGCTTGTGAACAGAGCCCGGTGGCTCAGCGGGCTGGCAGCTCTGCCTTCAAAATTCACTGACAGCGTCGACAGAGCCAGCAGGACGGAGATGCCTATCCCTGTGTTCCACTCAAATCCCTGTGAAGCCCTAAAGTTTGGGGAAACTGCAATGCAGTTTTGATGGGGTGGGGAGTGGGGGAAAGAAGGGCAAGTGCAAGCGTGCCCACCAGCCTCGTACGGGAGCTCTGAGCACTTTGTAAAGCTCCCTCGTGGGAACGTCCTTAATCCCAACAGCAGCCACTGTTTTTATGCCACTAACTGCTGTTTTATTAAAAACAATAAACAGACAAACAGATGCATTTAACAGGGCCTCATATCCCCTCCCCCACCCAGGGGCCCTGTGTGGCCATCCCATTGCCCTCGCACAGTTGTCTGATCCCCCTTTTCCCACAGGGAGGGGGCACTTGATGAGGAATCACTGCTGTCCTCACCCCCCACCCCCAGCTCCAAGGCAGGGCCACCTGTAGGGTCAGCTGGGAAGGGCAGGACATGCCAGGCCTGGGCAGTGATGGCTCTGGGCACCAGTCCCCGTGATGCCAAGAGAGCAGGGAGGAGGGCCTGAGAGATGGGAGGCCTGGGGGGCGGTGTGTGTGGTGGACAATGGAGGCAGACAGGGAACCATGTGCCCTGTGCTTTGTGGTGTGGTCCTCATAACATTTGAACCCATGTTTGCAAGACAGCCTTTCAAAGCTCAAGACAGGCCTTGTCAAAGGGAACAAGCAGAAACCAACAGAAAAACGTCCAAGCTCAGGCTGGGGGGTCGGAAGCCAGGAACTCCCTGTGAGTTTGCAGAACAGAAGAGGCGTTGTTCCCCCACCCTCAAGATGACAGCCGTTTGGAGTCAAGGAGGCGTGTGTAGGCTGCAGACTGAACCCTTCTGAGGGGGATGGGCTTTCCAGAAAGATGGAAACCCAGCTTCCCGTCTTCATGATCCCAACCCAGCAGCCTCTGGAGTCGGCAGACGTTTCCTGTGAAGGGCCAGGGGTTAGCAGTTTAGGCTTGGAGCCCCACATGGTCTACACTGCAACCACTCACCTCCGAACCTGCCACAGACCCAGGTAAAGAAATGGGTGCAGCTGTGTCCCAGGAAGACTCTGCCTGGGGCCACTGATATTCGAATTTCAAATAATTTTCATGTGTTATGAAATACCATCCTTTTGATTTGTGCCTACCTCTTTTTTTTAAAAAAAAGATTTTATTTATTCATTTGAGAGAGAGACAGAGAGAGCACAAGCAGGGGGAGTAGCTGAAGAGAGAAGCTGGCTCCCCCACTTAGCAGGGAGCCCAATGCAGGGCCCAATCCCAGGAGCCTGGGATCATGACCTGAGCCAAGGGCAGATGCTTCACCGACTGAGCCCCCCAGGTGCCTCGTGTTTTGTGCCTACTTCTGATCAGATTCTGTCTACAGTTTTTCATCCACAATGTCCAGCATCGAACCGAAGTTTACCAGGCACAACAGGGGACAGCAACAAGGAACAAAATCCAGGAGGAAAGAGACAACAGACTGAAGAAATGGTCTCACCGAATAACTAGACATTGGTGTGATCCGGCGCTAACTTTAAAATTAAAGGTGATCAATATAGGGAAGAGACTAGATTACGAGAGGAAGAATTTCCAGAGGGAATGGAGACATACATAAATACCAATATCTTAACTATAAATCACGTCTATGGATAATTTACACTTGCATATATAAATAATACGTGTGGGTATTTTTGAAGAAAATAGAATCTATTCTTTCTAATTCCTGTGGGATTGGCCCCGGGCAACCATCGTTCCATTTCCGGGTCCTGGTTTCCCCGTCCGTGGAATGAGTAACGGAGTCTACACCGGCGGTCCTCCAACGACCCTCCTGAGTGCGGACACTGTACTTTCGGCGGCTGCGGGAGAATCGAGGAGGGTCTGCGGTCCCCTCTCCCTCCTTAACTGTGCTGCCCCCCTTCAATCTGTTCTCCATACCGGGGTACAAGATTTCACTAAAAAGAACCTCTGGATTGATCAGCGTGGGGGGCCTTTCCAGATGCAATGATGTACGATTCTGTCACAGAAGGTTTCTGACAGGCTCCTGCTACACTCTTCAGAGGAGGGAAGGGACAGTCGGGAGGGGCCCCTGAGGGGGACCTATCCGGTGACAGAACAAGGGCCACGTGACCAAGAAGCCACAGGAGGATGATGAGGTCTTTGTGGGCCCCCAAGGCCTCCCTCCTCCCAGGGCTCCAGCCGTTGTCTCATGCCTTGAATTTACCATTTGGTCCTGGTTTTATAGATGTCTTTTGAGAGGCAAACTCCTTGCAAGAATAAATCATTCAGGTGACAGTGTAACGGGGTGGGGGTGTGTGGGAAGGCGTGGGAAGTCAAGATCACTTCTTATTGGCTGAAGGGATTCAGAGAAGCAAGAGAATCCTGGGTCCTGATCCAAGTGGTGTCGTTGAGAAGCAAGGGACCGAGGGAGGCCAGCCCCCCGCCGGCCGAGAGCTCCATGCAGAAGCTATATTAGGCTCTGTTTACGTATGTGATTTACGCTCTGCAATGTAATAGTCCTACTTGCTTAGCACCTACTGTGTGCAAGGTGGACCACTCAGCCTTCCCAGCTCTGCAGGATGGCAATATGGGGCTCACGGCGATTGCACTGCGCTCCCCCCAGGCCACCCCGTCTACTCTCAGAGCTGGGGTTACCATCTCTACCCTGACAGTTCCCACAGCATCTTCTCCTGCTGGGACCTCTCACTGGCCACCTTCCCATCTGCTGGGAGCTTCCCCTGGGCTAACTGCACCCCCAAGCACAAAGCAAACCTGTTCCTTCCTTGCCCCCACATCCTAGTGGGTGTCACCAGTGTTCTCCCTCCTCCCCCTTCTCCTCCCCCTTCCTTCCCCTCCCCCATCCTCCTCCTGCCTATTCAACCCCTCCTTTCATGACACGCTTGGCTTTGCCCTCCTCATGTGTCTGTGACACAGATTTCCTCCATGCACTGAGCCCTGGCCTCTGCAGCGAGGCCTTCCTGGCTAACTGGCCCTGTCTCACTGTGGGCACTGCCATCGCCATCCAGGGAGATGGCAGGTGTGTGGCATGGGAGCGGGTCTGGTGGCATTAGGACTGGGGGGGTGGTGGGGGGAGCACGAGGCCCAGTCCAGGAGCCAGGCCCCCCACCAAGCCCCTCAGCCTCTGTGTCCACAGTCACCTGTGCACTCGGCTTCTGCCCAGGTCTGGCCGTGTGTCTGTGCCCAGTGACCAGCTCTTATCATTCTGCAAATGGAAACATACTTTGCAGAGGGCAGGGATGCTTTTCCCTTGCTTTTGTCTCCACTGCATTCTGTCCTCCTGGACAAAATACTCTCATCTGGTCTGCTTACCAGGTCTGTCTTTGGATGACATGCTGGATCCTGGATAAAACTGGGGAACAGACACCCAGGCGGAACGTGCACAGCTGTGGGGACTGTGGCGCACGGGGCTGTGGGCGGGGCCCTTTCCTCCAGCCCCGCAGGGAGCCGCAGCACCAAGGCACAGAGCGCTGCCCCCAGGATCATCACACAGCCCACATTCTGGAGCTGCGGGCGGTCACAACGCTCCTTCAGTCACCCAATGTGCCCTGCGCTGTGCCGGACCAAGACCCCAAAATCCCTCCCAGGCCACAAATGCTCTGCCAGATCCAGGAACCATGGTATCATCTCTGGAGGACGGTGAAGAAATGACTGTGACAAGGAAGGAACGGGTGGTGTGCAGGAGAAGCCCCTGGTGCACCGGCACGGGAGGCCCCTGGGGGCAATGGAGGGCTGGCCTCGGGGCCCCCGGCCAGGCTCCAGAAGTGGCCTGGCCATCGCCAGCTCGGTGACCCTGGGCAAGGAGATGGTCTGAGCACTCAGAGTCTTGGGTTCTACGGCGGAAATCAGCAAAAGCTGACGCCGGCCTCACTCACCACCCCGAGCCCAGGTCAGGGGGTGGGGGTCTCATCCCTGCCTCTCGGCTGCCCCAGCGGAACATCACCCTCTTCCGGGGACCATGGACGGCGTTGCTGGAGAGGACCAGACACATCATGTCTCCCTGTTTCTTTCTGTCTCTCTCTCTGTCTCTGTCTCCCTGTCTGTTTGTTCCTCTCTTGGAAGTTTGGGTCCCTTCCTCTCTAGTCCAATGGGACCAAACAGGGAAGACGTGGCCCTCGTCCTGAGGTGACGGTCCCCCTGCAGGGACGGGGGACGAGGGCTTTCACAGGAGATTTCTGAGCTTTGCTGTGCCCTCCCCCGCACCGCCCACGTGGCACAGGCCCCACTTCAGCCCATCGTTCGGGGCCCCACTCGTGCTGGGCTGCTGGGGACGACGGCTCCGCTGGTGCAGGCGGGGCCGCTGGCCACACCATTCACGGTGGGCTTCCTCGGAGTGACAAGGTCACCTGTCAGGTCTCTTTGGTCACCTCCTGTGTCCTTCTGTAGCACAGAGCTCTCAAGGGCAGGGAAGCAGTCCCGCCTCGACAGCGTGAAGTGCATCCACACCTCCTGCCTCCCTCTGCTGCAGGCGTGTGCGTGCACACGGGGAAACACAAGTACACACACACCTGCCCTTCCTTACACACCTGCCTCCCTCTGCTGCAGGCGTGTGCATGCACACGTGCAAACACAAGTACACACACACACACACACCCTTCCTTACACACGGACCCCTGCACGCCCCCCGCATCTCTGTCGCTGTGCCCCTCTGTGCGCACGTTCCTGGTGGTGAAGCAGACACACCAAATCCTTTCGTTTTACCTGGACTGCCTTGTACCAGCTCACGCCTCCCACACAGCCTTCCCTCCCGGTCAACCTGTCCTCGGAGAGCGGGCTCTGAGAAGGGCAGATGCAAATGCCCAGAAGCACCGGAGGGCCCCGCGTGCCCACCCTCCCGGGATTACAACGTCCCTGCCTCAGTGGGTGGGGAGTCAGGTGCTATCTCAGCTTCGCAGATCGAAAGACCAAGGTTCCAGGACAAGGTGACTTCTCCTAGGCCACTCCTCAGCCTGCAGCACCCCGCAGCTTGAAGGTGGCGCTGGACCCTGTGGCCGTGCCAGGCAGGGGTGTAGGTCCTGTGGGGCCCGGGGGTGCCCTGTCAGCTGCTTATGCTCCCCCGGGGTCTTCATAACCACGCAGGGAATACAAAGTTAATGGGACGGACATACCAGCAGGCTCTAAGGCTGAAATGCACCGGGGGGCTTGGAGTGAGCGAGCACAGCAGCGCTGTTACCATTGTGTGGACCCCCCTAAGAGACAGGTTGGAGTCCCAAGAATGTGACCTCGTTTGTACACGGGGTCACCGCAGGTGTGATTAGATGGGGTCGTACGGGAGCAGGGTGGCCTCTACTCCGGTGTGACCAGTGTCCTGTAAGATGAGGAAGAGACACAGAGGGTAGGGTGCCACACGGAGACAGAGGCAGAGGTCAGCGTGACTCCTAGGACCCCTGGGAGTGGAAGAGGTGGGCAGGATCGTGCCCCAGAGACCGTCGGGAGCGCAGCCCTGTCCACACCTGTATCCTAGACTTCCAGCCCCCAGACTGTGACAGGTGAAAGTTGCTTTCAGTCCCCAGCCTGTGAGGCTCGGTCACAACAGCCCCCCAAGGCTGACACCAGCAGTGAAGGCTGGATTCCGTGGGGTCAGATGGCCGAGTCTTCATGGGAGGGGTCTTCTGTGGCAAAGGCGTGGGCTGGACCAGCACAGCTTCGCCCTCCCTGCCCTGCCCGCCCTGCGGAGCGAGCGTGCTTTGTAGAGGATTCGAACCCGTCTGTACCCGCAGGGCAGGGGCCTTAGGGACCCAGCACCTTCCCGACACGGCATGCGGGGACCCGCGGTGCACCGGTCTCCTCTGAGACACTAAAGGTCACCAGCTGCCTCCCCAACTAAAATCCCATTTGTCGGCGGCAATTTCCAGGGCAGGGAGCACTTCCAGAGGCCAGGCTGTGCACAACCAAGAGAACAGACAACATAAAGCCTGGTGTTCCTTCCGCTCAACCACCGCCCCAGCTGGTGCCACCCGACAGCAGACATTCAGAAGAACCGAATGCAATGGAAACAGTGTGTAGTAAATACGACTGTTTTCATCCTAAGCCATACAACGTGTTTGCAGTCATGGTGTGACATCAGCTCCAGAGCAGGCCTGGCGTGGTCAGTGCTAGCCAGACGGGTCCTTCCGCAGAGGATGACGGCCTGCCACCCTGTGCCGGGCAGCCAGGTACCGTGGGGGGCCCGCTACAGCGGTATCACTTATCACGATACTAATCTTACCAGTACACACTCTTCAGCAGCGGCTGAAAGCAGCCCCCAGACACACCCGAGTCCTAACTCTGTGCGCCTCTGAATGTGACTTTCTTCGGAAACAGAGATCTCGCAGATGTAATGAGCTAAGGACCTCCTCTGCCCCGGACTTAGGGTGGGTCCTAAATCCAACGCGGGTGGAGACAAGAGGGGGGACTAGGACACACGGAGACACGGGGGCAAGTCCACGCGAAGACGGAACCGAGGTTGGAGCTGTGCCCCGGGAGCGCCCAGGCACTGGAAGAGGCAGGAAGCACCCTCCCCCGGGCCTTCAGAGAGAGCACGGCCCTGCCCACACCTGGCTTTGAGGCTCCCGGCCTCCAGACCGTGAGATGATACATTTCTGTTGTTTTAAGCCCCTCCAGCACCACCACCTCGCCGCTGTTCGTGGAAACCTGTGTCCCAGGGGCCTTGGGAAACTCCTGCAGTGGACCCTGCTGTCTTCGCTTTACAGGGAGGGCTTGTCCAGGTCTCCTGTAGTCCCATAAGTGGCAGAGCCCGTGATCAGACACCGCTCACCCCGATTCCAAAACCCTCCCTCTTTCCACATGCACTCAAGTCCCAGCCAAACACCGAGGCAGGCCACTCACCCCAGCAACAGGGGACTTGGGAGGAGGACACTCTCCAAGAGAATGTGTATCCCAGTACCCAGTGGGCTCCGCTGGCCAGGCTGCACCTCAGATCCCCAAATGATCTGCCCAGCCTGGACTCCAAGCCGAACACAGAGGGCACGTCTCACAGCTTTCGGAGACGCCTTTCATCCCCACTCTCCATCGGGGTGCCCTGGAAACACCAAGATGTGCATCATTCATGCCTGAGCTAAATCAGTCTGGGAAGCTGACCGGCAGGGGAGGGTGGGGCGTGCGTCCAGCCGAAGGAGGCGGGGAACCCCGAGGAGCGCTCCCTCAGGCTCTCTGCTCAATGTTGGGCTGGAACTTCGTAATTTTCTAATCAAGGCGCCCAGATCGGTACCTGCCATCAAGGTTGGGAAGTGGGGGAGGCATTCCTCCCAAAGGCATGCAGAGAAGCCAAAGGCTCGTAATGGGGGGAAGAAAACAGCAAAGCCGGGACACCTGTTCCTCTTTGGAAGAAGGGAGCCCGCCATCGCCCTGAGTCGGCCTCAGCACGGGAGCCCACGTCTGCCGCGCACACGGAGCCGGAGGCCCCGGAACAATTAATTTAGGAAATTGTCATCCCGGACTCTCTCCAACAAATTCCAGCGTTTGAGGGTGTCTCTGACGACCGTTTGTTATTGTTACTCATTGTTATTTAGCACGATTGCACGTGATTATTTCGATTATTTCAATTCTAGCCGTGGAGGGAAACGCAGCTGGAAGTCCCAATGGGACTGCCTTGTTTCCTCCCGTCCTAGGACGCTCTGTCTAAGGGGCTCTTTCCTTGGCGCGGTGGCATTGTTGGCCCAGGATGGAGGAGATGCAGGTAGGGTATGGACCCCTGGGTCCCTCGAGAGCTGCCGAGTGCAGGATTCAGGCCCTGTGTAGGTCTGCTTCTCTCCCAAAGCCCCTGTAACCCACGTGGCTTTATTTCTTCAGCTTTCTGGTCACTTCATGATGCTGCCACCAGCCTTGGGCAAAGCACTGTGCTTGGCTGGAAGCTGGAATCTGACTGTGTGTGCATGGCATGTGTGCGTGTGTGTGCCGCATGCGAATGGCCGAGCATGGAGGCATGCGTGCTAAGTGCACACGTGTGTATGTGTTTGCATGTGGGACTGTGTGCCTGTGTGTATGTGTTATGTCCAAGCATGCCGGTGTGCATGCATGCGTCTGCACTCAGATCCACCCTCTGTCTGGCCGAGCTCAGCCAGGCCTATGTCTTCCTCCACGGGGCCTGTCCTGTGGCACTCGGCACCATGCTCTCCGACAGACTCAATAATAGCTCTGTTGATTGATTCGTTGACCTTGGACAAATCACTTAAATTCTCAGCCTACTCATCTGCCAGAGGGGGAAAAATATGTGAGTCCTTTAAAAATCATGAAGCATTATATAAACGTAAGGATTATGTGTAAGGCTGAAAAGAGGAGGAATGGCCAATCCAGCACTTGGGAGCCAAGGCTCCTTCTGGGCTAAACCCACACACAAGTGGCTGCACTGTGAGCTGTGGAGCTCTGGCCTGACTTCGCTGCCCTTGGCAAATGACTCAGGCACACAAAGGGCCAACTGCACTCAGATGTCCCTTGAAGTCACGTTGGCACTGACCGGAAGCCCATGTGGCTCTGTGTGTCCTCTTCCCTACTCCCTGATTATAACCCCTCTCAACATCCCCCTAGCCTGTCCACACAGACCCCATTCCCTCCCAATCACTTCACCTCCCCGTCCCAAACTGCAGTCCAGCTTTGCGCTGTGATAGTCCAGGGCACGCCGAGGCCCCATCTTCTCCTGTAATTATATCATCAAACCTGAATCAGGACATGAGCCTTATTGAAGTCAGGAGGCCAATTATTCCCCAATCAATTTTGAGTAGGTAAGTCAGGAATTGTTCTTGGCGAGACCTCCTATAGATGGGGTTGAGCCAACCTGACCTTCACTTTGCAAATCCGCCCCAGCTGCACTGAGCATTTGAGAGCTCAGGTCAAAATGTAAAAGACAAATTCACTGGGGGGCGGGGAGAGGAAGAAATGAGAAAGCCATTCAGGCCTATCTGGCTGTGAACTCTTGGCAAAGCCTCATTTATTTGATGGCCCATGTCTCCTACTCTTCTTCCCTCATTTGCCCATCTCCCCACTTCCCTGCCCTCTGGCATGGATGGATGGATGGATGGATGCATGGATGCATGGATGGAAGGATGGATGGATGAGTGGATGGATGGATGGATGGATGGATGGATGGACGGATGGATGGATGGATAGTTGACTAGATGGATGGATGAGTGGATGGATGGATAGATGAGTGGATGGATGGATGGATGGATGAGTGGATGGATGGATGGATGGATGAGTGGATGGATGGATAGATGGATGGATGCATGGATGGATGAGTGGATGGGTGGATGGATGGATGGATGGATGGATGGATGGATGGATGGATGGATAGTTGGCTAGATGGATGGATGAGTGGATGGATGGATGGATGGATGGATGGATGGATGGATGGATGGCTCTCTGAATGGATGGATAGATGGATGGATGAACAGATGGATGGAAGTATGGATGGATACACAAAACAACTGGGTGGATGGTTCTTCAGGGAGGGCAGGCAGAAATGACAGCTGTGGCTTTCATAGTTTGTTTATGGTGCTTCTGTGCTTGTGCTGAGCCCTTCTGCTCTGAATTCCCAACAACTTGATGTGCACCCTCATGCCCCTTAACTGTCTACCTTCCCCAGTCCTACCTCTGCCCCTGACCCCACCACACACGGCTCCATATCAGCAGAGCTGGGTATTTAGATCTTTGTTTTTACAACCTCTGTCCTATGTCCTGTGTCCAAGGTGGGCCTTAGGGAGCAGTTGAAAAGGGTGATGGGCTTTTAGATTTTGTGGTTTATTTTACTTTACTTTGTATTTTGAAATAATTTTAAACTTAGCAAAAAGGGGAGAGGATGGACAGAGACCCCTGCCCCGGATTTGCCAATGGTCTCAGCACTACCTGATCCCAGACCACACGTCCTGTTTAGTCTCAGCTTGTCTCAAATTCCTGCTATCTGGAGCCACTTGCCAGCCTCTCCTAGACTTTTGTGGCCTTGGCATTACAGAAGTACCAGTCATTGATATATTTATCCATGCTTCCTCACGGGTTAAGGGTCGGGGGATGGAGTCCACGAAGCCATGCTATGTTCTTGGGGACTCCTATCAGCTGGAGCATATGGGCGACCCGTCCCCTCCAGGTTGGGGCCACTGGGACTACTGTGCGCTGGTGTTGTCTTCTTGCGAAGCAGCGTCTCCTCTTTGTGGAAAGAAGTATCTTCCAGGAGACAACTTGAGATGTAAAGGCCCCTCCTGGCCCAGCTATCACCCACTGGTTTTACCGCCTGTTGGAATTTCTTGCCTGAATTAATTGCTGTGATGGTGGCAGGGGTTCCCCAATCCTTCTGCACTAGTGCCATTAGCGGGCTCCCTATTGTCCAGAGGGGCTTCCCTTTGTCACATCTTTACTCACTTAGGGATCCCTACTTTACTCCTTGGGTTATACCACCAGTTCTTACTTTGTACCTGAAATTGTCTCCGATTCCTTCAGCAGGAGCCCCTGACGCCAGCTTCTGGTCTCCGGGCCGTGTCCCCAGGGCTCTTCGAGCACTTCCTTCCTTTCTGGGCAAGATGTTACAGGCCTGACTTGTTATCTCCCTGCCCCATCCCTGGAATTGGCCACTTCTCCGAAGAGCCCTGGTCCTTTTACGGAGAATGCTGGAAACCAAGGCCCAAGTGTTAGTCACTCTCATTGCTACTGGGGTGTCTTTGTTCCTCAGGCCCCTCAGTTGGAGAGCCAGGAAATGTCTTTATGAAGACTCATCTGGAAAACCACGAGCGTGCACCAACACTGCACGGCAGGTTGAACAGTCTACTTGGAACCTCAATATGTGACCTTGTTTGGAAGAAGGGTCTTCTAAGATGAGAATGAGTCAAGACGAGGCCATATTGGGTTAGGGTGGGCCCCGTCTCCAACGTCTGGCATCCCTGTAAGACGAGGAGAAGACACATAGACTCACACAGAGGGTAAAGTCGTGTGAAGACGGAGCAGAGGCTGGAGCGGCGTGGCCCCAGCCAAGGGACGCCTGGAGCCCCCCGACGCTGGAAGAGGCGAGAAGAACCATCTCCTAGTGCCTCCAGAGGGAACGTGGCCCCGCTGACACCTTGCTCTTGGATTCCTGCCCTCCAGGAATGGGAGAGAATACATTTCCATTGTTTTAAGCCCCCAGCCTGGAGGATCTTGTTACACAAGCCCCAAGAAACCAATACGACCTCCAAAGGCAGGTGTGTTTACTGGCCGTGATGTGTTTACTGGCCCTCACTGTGTGTTTACTGACCCCCTGGGAGTGGCCACCCTCCTGGCTCTGCCAGCCGCTGCCCTGCTCTGATGCCCCCCCAGACCGGTGGAACAGCCTTGGACTTGCAGGTGGCCCTCCTCTGCTGTTGGGACCCCTGGAGAGTCTCTGCGCGGATGCTTCCTCCCGAGGGTGAAGGCCGGGGCCAGGAGCGAGATGCCCTGGTCCTTAATCTGTACAGAGCTCTACCAGATCTTTCTTTTCTTCTTCTTCCTTTTTTTTTTTTTTTAATTTGAGAAAACTGTGATAAAACATACACATCACGTGAAACCTATCCTTTTTTTTTTTTTTTTTTTTTAAAGATTTTATTTATTTATGTGACAGAGAGACAGCCAGCGAGAGAGGGAACACAGCAGGGGAGTGAGAGAGGAGGAAGCAGGCTCCCAGCAGAGGAGCCCGATGTGGGACTCGATCCCGGCACGCCGGGATCACGCCCTGAGCCGAAGGCAGACGCCCCAACGACTGCGCTACCCAGGCGCCCCGTGAAACCTATCCTTGACCCTTTTGAGGGGTGCGGGTTGGTAGCGTGAAGGGTGTTCACACTGACAGGCTGCCAACCTGCAGATCTTTTTTCATCTTGCACATCCGAGACTCTGCCCCCTTTAAACACGAACGGCGCACCCCGTCCCCCAGCCCCTGGCGCCCACCTGCCCTTCTCCTCTCTGTCTCCACCAACTGACTCCTCTAGGGACCTCAGAGGAGCAGAATCCCACAGTATCTGTCCTTCCGTGTCTGGTTCACTTTGCCCCGGGTCACGTCCTCAGGGTCTATGCACGCTGTCGGGTCAGTCCGAATCGCCTTCCTTTTTTTTAAAAGGCTGAGTAATAGTCCATCATATGGCTCTGCCCTCTGTTGCTTACCCATTCGTCTGTCAGTTGGCACTTGGGATGCTTCCACCTTCCGGTGATTGTGAAGAAGGCTGCTGTGCAGACGGCTGCATAGATATCTGTTTGAGTCCCTGTGTTCAGCTCTTCTGGGCATAAGACCTGTCAGATCCTTTTCTCCTCCATAGACGAGGGGGTCTGCGAGCTGCACGGGGATGCCCGGGGGCGGGGGGCTGGCCTGGAAGCCCTCTCAGGGGCCACGGCCGGGGGGGCCTGGTGTGGGCGGTGTGCAGCAGGGACCCCCACCCCCAGGAGCCACTCGGAAACCAGAAACACAGGAAGAGCTGGCAGGGAAGCAGAAGGAAATCTGCATTTGACCAAATTCGCAAGTCAGGGTCAGAGTCAAGGGCTACATGGCCACTCCCGGCCAGAGGAGCAGAAACCAAAGTACAAAAGAAAATGGAAAAAAAAAATCCAAGAACAACCTACACACAACACTCGGAATCTGTTGCCTCCTCCCGTTTCTCAGATAGCTTCTTTTTTAAAAAAATACACTGTAAGGGTCATGTCTGTGCAGTGAGAGAACATGAAAAATACCAAGAACCCATGTGAAATACCAGCCAAGATGACTAAGTAAGAAAAGACGGAATGCAAATTGGTCTCTGCCTCCTGGGAACTGATTTAAGAATCTGTTCAAAATCAAATTAACTTTTTGACTTATTTCCCCAGAAAGCTCGAGAAGGCAGCACCAAGACCCCGGGTTCACATTCTCGCGGGGGAGACACAGAAGCGTGGGGGACCCAGTCACAGATGCATTCCGAGCACGGGGCTCCAGGCTGTCAGCGCCGTGGGTGCTGCGTGGACCGGCTCCAAAGCGGGTGGACCCCGAGGCCCAGCACGGCCTACCTCGCTAGTGCCCTGTGTCATTCAGCTCTGGGTGGTACCAGGAGGCACGCTGGTGAAGAGGGAAATCTAGTCCCCTGTGAGAGAGGGGGACAGACAGCTGTGCCCTCCCCACGTCTCAACTCTGTACCTGGACGCATCTAAACGCAGAGGCATGCCCCATGTCACAAGCCCACGGCTCGGTAGGACCTCAGCGTCATCTCCGACCTCCCCCGGGGCCTCCGTCACCGTTGACCCTTGTGTGTCACAGGGTTGCGTGTGGGTCCTGCCTGGATCCCAGCAGGCTGCCCTGGGCCCACGCTGCTTTGAAATACAGCGGCCAGCGAAAACCCTGAGAACAGCAATCAGACCTGTCTCTCCCGCAGCTCAGACCTTCCAGGGGCTTCTCCTGGTTTTTAGATGCCTCAGAAGCATTGCCCATGGGCTGAACACCCTGTGCTGGCGCTCACCACCCCACTCCCACCTTACTCTTCCCCTCTGTCCCCTGCACACCACAGCCCGTGCACACTCTGCCCGTGTGCACACTCTGTGCCCTGCACACCCTGCTCCTTGCACATCACACCCTGCCCCCGTGCACACTGCCCCTGTGCACGCCCTGCCCCCCAAACACTCTGACCCACTACATGGGCCTCCAGACTCCTCCTCGGGCCCACATCCTGCCCTGGGGGCCAGGTTCTATGCTGCCTGTGGGGCTCTTCCTTTGCACTCCTACCAATAACTTGTAACCGCTCTTTTCCTTTCCCAGCACACAGATTCCCCGGTCAGAGCAGCACACCTCTCCTGTAAGCTCTCCTGCAATCTTCCATATGTCTCCAGCTCGCTCACTGCGGTTTGCAATTAGGCCCTGGTTTGAGCGCATTTCCACATCACCACCCTTCCTGAACCACTGGCTCAAGAGAACAGAGCCCCGGCTGGTTCACAACAGTTACTTCCAGGCCGTCACCAGGGCCTGCGTGTAGTGGGTCGGTGATGATCTGAGACATGAATGAATGAATGACCTCTACGACCCCATGTGGCCTTGACCTTCCTCTACTCTGGGGTAGTCACCGAGCTCTGGGTCATCCTACTTAGGACACTGCACGTCACAAGAATCGGGTGAGGAAGGAAATGAAGCTTCGAGGACGAGCAGACTCTGTCCCCGGCACCAGCGAAAGGCTCTGTGTCCCCAGGTGGGCACCCCGCAGGTGGCGGGAGTTCAGCCAGCTCTGTGACGCGGGGCTCCAGGTTACCTCCGAATCCCAGTGGCACCTGACTCTTGAGTTCCCGGCTCCCCTTTTGGCCCCTGGGCACAGCTAGGCAGCTGGTGTTTCCCTAGTTATGCCTAAGCCCATGGACACGGGCCCCAGAAGGTCGGGACCCAGCATCCCAGCCCTGACTCTCCGGCACAGCATCCCCAAACCGACGGCCATATCCCTGTCACTGTGTGATAGTCAGGGTGAAGAGAAAACAGCACGTCCGCCCCTCCTAGCCCACCCCGGCCAGGTGATCAATACGGCTCCATTTCTGTACAAGACATGAGGAGCTGATGGAGGAGAGGCGGGCATGGCCAAGGTGCTCAGCAGAGGCAGGGAGCAGCAGAGCTCCCCACAGCCCGCCCCGGGGCTCTGCCTGCCGGGCCCCCACCCCCGCCCGGGCCTGGGCTCTGATGAGCGCCCCCAAGTCTCACAGATGCTCTGTCCACCACCCCACCAGTAAGTACAGGTAGGAGAGAGACAAGCTCCGCTCAAGAAACAACTTAAAATAACCCTGTTTTCTTCCAACTGTGCGAAACTGGACAGCAATCCCCATTTACCCAATGCATGCCATGTCGCCTCGGTCTGGCAGGCTTATCCCCTCCGTCGCAGGCGGCTGCATTGCTTGCCGGGGGCAGACAAACCAACCAGCACAGCATGAACCTCCAGGCCTCAGTCCACAACGAGAGCCCGCCCTCGCCCTCGGCCCACTCCTGGCCCAGCCCTCGGACTCCTGGGAGGGACCCAGGGGGAGCCCACCTGAGCTCTGCATCCCAAGTGTAGACTGGTCCCCTGCCTGCACCCCCAGGGCACATGGCTGCCCAGGAGCCTGAGGCACAGTCAGGACCATTGAGGGAAGGAAGGGACTCCCTCTGGCCACAGGGGACTGGGAATGATTTGCAAGATGGGGATGTTCGTGGTCGGGGCTCTGGAGCAGGACAGGGGAGGCAAGGCTGTGGGAAGGAGGGGGCCTGACCGCAGAGCAGTGGACAAGGAGGGTCCCGGGAGGCCACGTGTGAAGGCTGTCACAGCCTTGGAAGCAGAGGACAGCCCTGGACCTTGGGAACCCTGCACAGAAGGGGGGTACAAACTTGGCCCCGGCGTCATCGGGGGCTCCTCTTCGGGGCCGCCTTCTTTTTCTTTCCGACGATACCCACAAAGTCGGCTCACGCACCGCACCCAGCATCGCCCACGGGGCTCACTGCCCCAAGTCAACGTGGTCTGAGATCACATGGTGGCAAGGTCACCCACGCGGGCTGATGTCCAGCTGGGTCCCCAGGCTGCTGGGAAGAGACGGTGTTTCCCAATGCTGACCTCGGGGGTGCTGTGATGTCAGGGTGCAGGTGGCTTTCCTGCCCTTCTCACACACCTTCCGTCCCCCTTTGCATCAGATCCTTAAGCGCCATGATGGGGTTCCCCCAGGGCGGGCACCTCCTGGGGAAGTAGCAGAAGGAGCAAGCGGGAGTGACGGAGGCCAGATGGGTCTGGATGGGGGTGGGGAACCCAGGCCTCCCTGGGGGAGGGCGCGCTCCCTCCGGGTGCTGGGGAACGGCAGGCCTGGGGGGCCAGGCTGCCCCCGGTTCCACCTCTCCTTCTGCTCCATCACAGGTGCTCAGACACCTTAATCTCTTTTGTTCTCTCCTTCCTGATCTGTAAAATAGCTTAAAAAGAAATAAAAATAAATATACTATACACCCCAATGCGTTGCGACCAGGATTGAAAGAGAAAGGCCCAGGGCCGTGAAGCACACTACAGTACCATTCCCGAAGCCAGGTTTAAACCACAATCCTACCCTTTACAGGCTGTGTGACCTTGGGAAAATCACTTAACCTCTCTGTGCTTCTGTTTCTGCCAATGCGGAACATCCGGACATTATTCGGGTGTCCCCGCAGTGTTGCATGCATAGGAGATTTGACTGAAGTGAAGCACGCAGAAGCCGGCTCGTGGGGAGTACCCTGGCCATCGGAGGGAACCCTTAGTAGGAGGGCAGGAGTCACAAACTGGACCGCCCTGCATTTTCCGGGCTCGGGGGATGAGTGCTCCTTTCTTCTAAGCGTGCAGCACCTGCTGCTGCCTTTCCCCCCCACCCAGAACAAGTCTTGGGGTTCAGGAGCTCTGGTGTTGTATTTGGATTTGAATTGTCATGACTGAAGGGGACTTGTGCAAATCATTCCTGTCTTCCCCGGGCTGAGCAGAGTCAAGGCTTGGGACGTGATCACTTAGGAACGCGGCTCACTGGAGCGCGGCAGGGCTCTGCTTGCACGGCGCAGACCTCGCGTGAACCGCTCCGTGCAGCCCGCTCTCTCCCCCACCAGATCTTTGATCCACATTTCGTAAGGGCATCTTGCCCTAGAATTATGAGCACAGAAATCAGAGCAAGAATCTTCCGTGTTCTATTTCTGGCTCTGACACAGACGCCAGCGTGTGGGCAGATCATAATGCCAGAATTTTCTCTGGTCTCTGGGAAATAGCACAAGTCACAGTGGCCTTCTCCTGCCCCTGCCACCCGAGGGGGAAGGGGCTCATCTTGGACCAGCCACAGGTGGGTCAGGACGCCCCAGACCATCCCCCCACGGCGCGCCCACTGGATTCCCCGTGCTCGGGGGCAGGGTCCGTTTTCCTTGCTCCGTTCTTCCAGAACGGCATCAAAGGGGCTCTCGGAACAGGAAAGGCAGCTGTTTGGCTACATTTGGTTCCCACTGGCTGCATCTTGATGAGGACGAGGGGCCGGCGCCGTCCTGCTGGTGGGGACGCCCCAGCCGCCAGCACAGACCTGAGCACTGGGTGTATTTTTATTGGCTGGATGAATGGAGGACAGAATAGAGGAGCGAGCCCATGGGACTCTTGGCAGCTTCCTCTTCCTGTAACCTGCTTCCAGACCCAGGATCTGGCCATGATGATTCTCAGGGCAGGTGGGGCCTTGGGCAAGTGCAGACCCACATTTCCCTCGTGTGATCTGAGCTCCAGGGTGTGCAGGCAGTGTGGGGGGGAGCAGACTGTTCCTATAAAAAGTAAATCAACCGAAACTCTGAGCCAAGCCCAGGGGGGGCCCTGCTGCCTCCTCCCGGCCTCCACAGGAGCAGAGAGAAAAGACTGGGGAGGGGGCGGCCCACAGCCAGGGGCCAGGAAATCCCATGAAGATTCCCAAGGTGGAAATAAGTGTCTTAATAGCTTTTCAGTTGTCCTCCACGCTAATATGCCCTGTGGCGGCCGGCTGGGTAGAGAGGAGTCCAGAACCCTATTTCAGCTCATCTGCAGGAATCTGGAGCAGAGGGGGCCGCAGGTGGGCGCCCAGGTCAGATTCTAGCCCCTGATCTGTGTGCCAAGGGTCACCCCATATTACAGAGGCTGGGGCTGTATGGTCCGGCCTGGGTCTCTCCGGGACGGGGGGGGCTGAGGCCCAGCAGGGGCGGAACTGCAGGGCGGGCGTGGGTCCGCGTCTCTCCAGCACCTGTGGGCTGCTCCCTGCAGCACAGTGTTCTCAGTATGCTCACACGCCAGGGGTCCTACCGCTGCCCATGGCCCTGCTCAGGCTCTCTGGGGAAGGCAGCTACCCCCCTCCCTGTGTGTTAGGGGCTCTCTGAGCAGGGGGCCCGGCAGAAGGCTTATCCCTGGACCCTCAGAGGCCCGTGGAAATGTGCTCGATGGCGCCAAGGGTGAAACACTTGTGTCCACTCCACTTCCTGGTGGAGCCTCTCCGTCCAAAGGTACACCTGCTGCCATTCCAAAGTTGGCTCCGGGCCCCCACTCTGTGGCCGTCACAGTGAGACAAGGGGGGAGGCACCCTGGCCTCTGGGGGGGTGCTGGGGGATGGGCAGCAGGGGGAGGACAGCAGAGCTGCTGGTGACGGGATCCCAGCCTCCCAGGACAGATGGAACTGGGAACAAAGGGGGAGGAGGGAATCCTCCCAGGAGCCTAGTATGACTTTGGCTTTTCTCTAGAAACTATCAGGCAAAAAGGTCACTGTGTGAGGGTCTCTGCCTTTGTCCCAGAGGCCCTTGTCCTTCTGGGGCTCCGTGCAAACAGCACCCCAAGTCAGAATGGGCTTGCTCTGCCGGGGCCTCAATAAGGCACCACAGACCCTTAAAGCACCTGCCTCTTTCTCCTTCTGAAGCTGGCCCTGCAAGTCTGACTTGTTGATGGCTGACCATATGGGCACCTTCCCTGCGGGCTGACCCTGGCCCAGCCCCACGGCCCCTGCCTGCCTACCTCTTCCTATGGGATGTGCACCTGTCTCTGCACACCCCCACCGTTTTTATTGAGGTATAATTAACAAATAAAATTGTATATATTTAACATGAACAATGGGATGCTCTGATCTCCTGTACTTTTCTTAACTCTTTGGGGGCACTTAAAAATGCAAAGAGAAGGGTTGTAGCACGGTTCAGAGATGGAGGCACCTGGAAGGAGCCTAAGCGCGACAGCTCTTCAGTTACTTAAAAAAAAAAAAAAAAAGCAACCAATAAAATGTCCTCATGGTAAAAGCTTTTGCAATCTCCATCTCTTTTTAATTTGGGGAGTTGAATCTGAGTGAGACTAAGAGAAGATACCCAGGGGAGAAGTGACATGCTTTCAGCTTAGGGGGAATGAGGGGTGCAGGCAAGGTTTGATCCAGCCAGGCAAGGATGGGAGCTGTTCAAGCACTGAATGCAGGAGGGCGTTGGGATGAGTGTCAGGTGTTGCTCGAGATGTCTGTTGTTCCTTGTGCACCGGACAGGTGTGCAAGAAACGCTTGTCTCCACGGGGATCGGGGCTGCCCCAGCCCAGCAGCTGCAGGCTCGGTGCCAAAGGACCAAAACAGCTGGTGTTTTCCCACCAGGAGGGATGTGTCTCCCCTGGACTCTGGCCTGAAAGGCAGGCCTTGGGTTCTTGGTGCCACTCCAGCCGCAGCGGACGGAGGGCCCTCAACGTTCCTGAGATCTGGGTGAGCGGGAAAGCCTGCAGGCCTTCCAGGAATCGATCGGCACGCATGACAAACCCACCAGGAGGAGTAGAGGCTTGTGTTTTTGCTTTTCTTTAAAATTTGTAAAAATGAGAGAAGATCAAGGGGGAGGTAAGCGCTTCCCCGCCGCCCGCCGCCTCCCCCTCGGGCACCCGACTCGGCGTGCTGCAGATTAATCTGGCTTCTGGAATGGCCGTGCCGAGCTGCTCTGTCTAGGACTGTCCTTCAGCGCCTCGTGAGTTATTTCCCCCCAGAAGCCAGAGTTAACAATAACATCGAACTTTACAAGAAACCTCTGCCACCAACACGCAGCGGGCTTGCCTCCCCCTTCCCCATCTCCTGCTCAGATGCCACGTTCAACGATCCACGAGCGGTCGGGGGAAACTCCAGAAACTCCTGGGGTGGGTGAAGAGGCCCTCCCCGCACAGGCTCAGGCTTTGCTCCCGGGGGCCCCATGGGTGGGTGCTGCCTGCTGACAGCATTTCTTTGCTCTGAGACAAGACAGAAGAGCTGTGCTCGGTTGGCAATGGGGTGCGGAAAGAAGGGGGGTGCTTCCAGGGTTGAATTTTGTCCCCCCCCCAACTAAGGTGCTAACATCCTACAGCCCAGACCCCGTGAATGGACCATATTTGTAAACAGGGCCTTGGCAGATGTCATTAAGGGTCTCTAGACGCCGTCGTCCCGGATTATCGGGGTGGGCCCTGAGCCCGATGACAAGTGTGAGAGGTTGAACTGTGCCCCCCTCACGAGATATGCTGAATTCCTAGCCCCCAGACCTCAGAAGGGGACTTGACTTAGAAAGTGGGTCTTTACGGGGGTCATCAAGTTAAAATGAGGTCATTAGAGTAGGCCCTGACCCAACACGACCAATGTCGTATGAAAAGGGGAAATTTGGACAGAGGCACGTGCACAGGGAGCACCACGTGAGGACACAGGAAGGGGACGGCCGCCCATAAGCCCAGGAACCCTGAGGCCACAGAAGGAGACGCCTGGAGCGTCTCTGCCTCATGGCCTCAGAAGGACCTTCTCTAGGACCCCAGGCCCAGAACGGGGACAGTAGATGTCTGTTGTTCAGCCCCAGAGAGACTCAGAGGCCCTGCACAGAAACACCCCCCACCGCGAGCGCGGAGCTCTCACTGGCTCCAGCAGACGTCCCAGGGTACCATACCGGGACTCAGCAAACAGGCGCACCCCCGGGGCAAGGAGGTCATCCTGAGGGGCGCTGTCTGGGAGGGGTCTGAGCACGCAGCCTGTGAGCAGGGGGTTCTCGCCCCAAGGGCCCGGCCCGCCCCCTGCGGCTGGACTGGCAGAGCGTCTCGGTCAGCGTAGCGACACCCGTGGGGACACACGCCCTGTCGAGGGTTGTTCCTGCTCTGACCTGCTCCCCTGCCTCAAGCACAGGGAGGACCCGTCAATAACTGGGCCGGGAGCCAGGCTGCTTGCGCATTCATTCACGGAAGGTGCGATGGACGGGCGCGAAGTCACGGTGGCTGAGTTGATTCATTAATGACCCATCTCTGGTGTTGATGTAGAAATCATTTCAGTGATCTTTCCTGGGACACAGCACAACCATGCTGTGCTGGCCCAGGCTTGAAGGAGGAGTGGGGGTGGGGGCTCTGCAAACATTGGAGCTACGGGAAGACCAACAGGGGGTCTGCGGCCAGGGCTGGAGGGCCAGTGGACACCCTGAGAGCCCACACATCCAGTGACAGGCCCAGCGAGGTTGGCTCCAATGGGGAGCTGATGACAGAGCTGCCAGGAGGGTGGGTCAGAGGAGGACTAGGTCCCAGGCTCCGGGTAGGGGGCAAGGCATAGCCATCCACACCCACCTGGACCCACACCCATGACCACCACTCACTCCTACAATCGCTCACTCATTCAAGCCTGCTTGCTGGCACTCCCTAGGTTCCAGGCTGTAGTGGTCGTCTACACTGAGTGATGAATGACCACAAGCTCAGAGGCTCAAACCTCCTGATTATGTCAGTTCCTATGGGTCAGGAGTCCCACTGTGGCTTTGCTGGGTCCTCTCCTTGGGCTTTCAGAGACCCCGGGTGCCAGAGGTGTCCAGCGGGGGCCAGAGATCTCCACAGTCTGAGGCTCCTGGTGTTGCCCATGGCTGGGCCGTGTTCTCATCTGGAAGCCCAACAAGAGAAGGGCCCATTTGCAAGGTCATTCCAGACTTCATTTCTTCGCGGCCATGAGACTGAGAGCGATGGCTTCGAGCTGGCACTGGGGGGGACTGTCCTCACTCCCAGAGGCTGCCTGCAGTGCCCTGGCCTGTGGGCCTCTCAAAGGGTGTCCCACCACGTGGCAGCTGCTTTGCCTGGGCCAGCATGCGAGTCTCTGGCGTGAGTCTGCTGGCAAAGCAGAGTCTGTACGACGGAAGGTACCAGAGGATGATGTCACCGTCAGCTTTGCCATATTCTACTGGTTGGAAGCGAGTGACAGGCCCTCTTCATGCTCCAGAAGAGGAGATCTCACAAAGCCCCTACCAGGAGGTGGGGATCATGGGGCACACGAGCCAGGGGAGGGGGTGACCAGAGAGTGCCTGCTCCATGCTGCCGTGCAAGAAATACTGATTACGGGAGCCGACTTTTCTCAGCCATGGGAGGGACGGCAGCAGAGGTGACGCACTCAGGAGCCCTGAAAGCACAGAGGGCAGGAGCTGGGGCAGGACCCGGGGCCGGTTGGCTCTCTGGGTGCCCTGGCTCAGGGCCCAGACAGACGAAGTGGGGAGCCGTCACGCAGCATTCACACATTAGCAGGACCACCGGCGTGTTGGGGCAGGTGGACCCCAGCTCCAAGCAGCGGCTCAGCATGGAACAGACGGCCTCAGGCAGTGCTGTCCAGACAGCTCCAGGGGGGAGCGGACATGAAGATGCCCAGGGGAGACAAGCCCAGCCCCCGGCTTCAGCTCAGGGCACGCCTCCGCGCTTCTCATCCAAATTCTCTCATCCTCGCTGAAGGCAGCAGCGCTGACCGAGGCTTTGAAACCCACCTTTGGAAACACGGAATCTGAGCTCCTCCTCCCACCCAGACCGTCCACCAGGAATGTCCTGTGGCTCCCAGTCCTGCCACCCCAGCCAGCACCCAGTCCCCATGACAAGCCCCACTCAGCTCCAGGAAGCAGACTGCAAGCCCCTCCTGGCTCCTGGGGAAAATCTTCCCAAACCACAATCGCTGAGGTCCCCCACCAAAGAGGGGGGGCAGAATACTGAATCGGCATGTTCAGAACGTGCACAAGTGCGGACTGCTGGGAGTGCCGCTATAGGCCGTGGAGTGGCGTCCCCCCAAAGACACACATGTACTCAGCAAGTCAGCCTCAGCCTCTGCTCCGGGGTTCCATGGCCTGCCCCCCACTTCTCTTCACCGCCATAGGCACTGGAGTGCATTTTCTCTCCGCCCAGGACTGAGGACTGAATGGTGTCCCTGCAGTACCCAACACACCCTCTTTAAGGACAGAGCCGGATAAACAAGGTCCTATGGGTGGGGCCCTGACCCAACGGGACTTGTGTCCTCCTAAGGAAAGGAAGAGTCACCAGAAAGCCTTCTCTCTCCACACGCACAGCTGTGCCATCGGAGAGAACTTCCTCCCCGCTGCCTGCTGGTGGGGAGACGCCCCGGCCAGTCTGGGCCCCAGGGCCCTGCCGAAGAAGACTTCACACCTGGGTGGGACTGTCTGCCGCAGTCTGCCCCCAGCAGCAGGGGACCCGTGAGCCCGGGCCCCGCTGAGTGGCTCCCAGCTCCCCTGCCGCCCTGAGCGTGTGGGGTGGCAGACAAGCAACTTCATTCTCGTCTCCAAGACTCGGCTGCCTTCAGGCCGGGTGAGCCGGAACTGCTCCCCACACTCCCCACGTGTGTGACAGTGGACGCCGGCGGGCGAGTTCCGGGCGGGTCGTGCACACGCACCGCGGTGTGCACGTACCTCGCGAGTGTGGGGTCCGCACAGGAGAAGCGGCACCGTCTCTCGGCCGGGGCTCAGGCGACCTCCAACGGCACGGCGCATTCTACCCTGTCTCTCCTCTTCGCGTCCTCGTTCCCGCTCACTGAAGGCCAAAGACCTGCAGGCATCTCACCTCACGAACCCATTCGCACTGAAGGTGCACGTTTTAACTGTTCAGGAAAGCAGTGCGGAGCCAGCTGCGGGCCAGGCGCTGTGCTAGGAGCCAGGGGCACAGCGGGGGCGGGATCTGGGGGCAGGTTTCTTTCTGTCCCTGAAGTTGCTCCTGAGCTGGGTGATCACCCAGGGAAAGTGCTGAACACGCAGGGGGTATGTGCTGCTATTGGCCCTGGGGGGTGGGGGGAGGGGAAGACATCTAGGCAAGTGGCCATAAAATGACAAAAGTCACGGTAAAAGCCACAAAATGGGGACAAAGAATCCAGGAGGTCCTAGGGGTGTGGGCATCAAAAGGAGGAGGGGGAGGTGGACACCCCGGAGGAGGGAAGAGCGTGAGCCTGGCCAAGGACAGGCCTCCTGGATGCACCGGAGACATCGCACCCTCCCTCCAGCTGCCCGTTTCTTAACTCAGGAGCCAGAGAGGTGCCTCTCCAACTTGGGGAGGGACAGGGAGCTTAAGTGTCCTGGACAGTGATGAACGGACCTGAAAGGACAAACTGCAGTTGGGAAGACTCGAGAGCTGGGGCGTGGCCAGGATGACGGTGGGGCATGAACCTTCGGGACTTCTTGAGAAATGGAAGAACTTCTGTCTCCCTGCCCTTGTCCCATCGTGGCTCTGCATCCCACACTGTCCCCCACCCAGTGGACGTCTGGGACAACGGCAGGGCAGAGTGGAGGGCCTGCTGCAGTGCCCAACGTGGCCTGTATCCCCTTACACCAGTGGGTCCTCACCTCCTGCTCCCCTGACGTGTCAGCCTCCCACCGACGAAGGCCCTGCCCAGCCCTGCTGACAGAAGGCAGCTGACCACTGACCCATGCTCTGGGTGCAGCACCAGCCCTGGGCCTGGGGTCCATAGGCCCGAACTGGCCACCCGTGTCCCCGTGGAGACGGACAAAACACGCATTCCCAGTAAAGCCTGAGCCTCGTTTCTAAGTCTGGGTCCGAGCGTCTGCCAGGAGCGAGGCCTGTCTTGGTACAGGTTAGAGACGGTGGTGGGTGTCGTCTCCAGGACCTGGCAACCCCTCCAGCCTCAGCAAAGACTCTGAAGGAGGAGAAGCTCAGCAGACGGATGGTGGAGGACGGCCCGCGATGCTCAGTGCACCTGTGGTGTTTGCGTAACAGCGACTTCTGGCTGCGGCGGGCGCGGGTCTCAAGGCCCCAGGAGAGGAGCGCAGGTGTTGGTACAGGGCGGTGTCTGGGAGGCAGTCTTCCAACTCCCCTGGCCCGGGACATGACCAGGTGAGGGTGCTGAGCTCACCTCCCCAGATGAGGGACCTCCAGTGAGGCCTGGCTCACGGCCAAAGCCAGCAGGCGGGGACAGGGCTGGCTTGCACATGTGGGGATGGCCCTCCCACAGCTCCTGTCTGCACTTCGGGAAACACCGCCCCTGACCAGGACCTCCACGGCCCCCACACTAGCTCCAGCCCCATCCAGCCTCCCTCGCTCGTGCCAGGAGGCCTCTGCACGGGCCCCGCATCCCCACGCCCACGTCCTGCCCCACACACCCCTGCCCAGCAGTCAGGCCCAGCTCACATGCCCCCACCTGCATCTGAGACGGTGTCCACGTCCCTGCTCAGCGTCTGTCCCCCACCTGGGGATGGCTCAGGGGCACAGACTCCTCCCGCTCACACAGAGCCTCCCAAGTGAAAAGGGGAAACGTCTGGTGCCGGGAAAGCGGGATTTCCCAGACAGACCGCCTTCTCCTCACCGCCTCCTGTTCCCCCCACAAGCGCAGCCTGTCCTGCGGGTTGCTCAGCTGTGCGCGTGGGCCGGGCCATCCAGCAACCGTGGGGGACAGTTCTCATTCCGCACAAGGACACTGTTTGCAAGGCACCAGCACCCAAATTCGACCTGTCCTGGGCCCTTCACGCTGGCAGGCAAGCCCGCCTCCCGCTCCCCCGCAGGCAGCAGCTATGGTAGCAGCAAAACTGTCCTTGTCTCCAGGGTCCTCTGCACCGTGCCTTCCCTGCCCCCTTCTGTCCCAGCCTCCACTCCCTCACCTCCGGTCCCCCCCCATGTGCCCCAGCGGGCCTTCATGTCAACCCTCCAAGCCTGCACCTCCGTGGGAGACAAAGGTGGTGGTCACCTCCGTGCTCATCCCTCTTGTTTCGTAGGAGCCCTGATATGGGACCATGTCCTCCCTGTCCTACTTCTCCTCTCTCCATCCCTCCCTCTTGTTCCTTCCCTCCCTCTCCCTCCCTCCTGTCTGCTCCCTCTCCTTCCATCCCCCTTCCTCTTTCCTTCCCCCTTCTCCCTCCCTCTCTCCCTCTCCCCTCTTCCTCTGTGAGGTGTTTTCTGCCCCAGGCTTCCCTGGTCCCACACTCCTGCATTCCTCCTCCCCCAGGCACCCTTCCTTGTGCTTTGGGGACTCTCTGGAGCCCTGTCGCTGTCCCTATCCCCCTCACACGCCGTCCACACTCCCTCCAGGTGATGTCAACTATCAGCAGGACCTTTGAAACCACCCGGACGCCCGATGGCTCTGGGGTCTCCAGTGCAGGGTAAACCTTCCCCCAGCTGCAAACACGCAAGTGCAAGGGGGCCCACAGACGTCCCCTTTGGTAGCTGATGTGGCAGTTGCAGTGAATCCAGGCCCAAGGGGCTGCTGGCCGCCCCTTCCCTTCTGCGCCCACCCCAGCTCAGGAGAGGCGCCATACGTCGAAGGCACAAGTTGCTCAGATCAAACACTTGGGAGGCCTTCTAGATTGTTCTCTTTCCCTCACGTCACCCACCGATTCCTCAGCCAGTCCCGTGCACCTTCATGCGTCCCTCTGACCTGGACTCCCACCCCACTCTGTCCTCCTAGAGCTACACGGCTTCAGGACCGTCCACCAGGTCAGCCCACTCTCCGCTCACCCCACTATCCTCAGACTAAACCCCGGAGCCCCCACGACAGCTTCCAAGCCCCAGCCCA
>NW_024425786.1:2975306-2984212 GCF_017311325.1 Ursus maritimus | reverse complement strand
CCCCCCCCCCCCCGGCCGTGTGGCCCGCCACTCCACAGCCCTTCTGTTGCTTGTCACGCTTCCACCACCGCGGCTCCTCCCTCCCACCCCCGGCTTCTCATCCAGCTCCCCGCCCCGCGCTGCAGGCATCCTCCCCACACACCTGGGTCGTCTCACTCATGTTCTGCATGTGTGTCTGTCTGTCCGCTGCCCCTGGAGGGACAGGGACTGTGTGTTGCCTTCTGACGTAACCACACCGCCTGACACACAGTAGGTGCTCAGGAAATGGCTCAGGCGGGTGAGCGAGTGAGAGTGAGTGAAGGCTGGATCTTCGGGGCACGAGGGCCAGCCAGAGGTCAGACTCTTCCATCTCTGACCCGTTTGTGAGGCTCAGTATATACAAAGCATTTCTTATAAATGGAGGTGGTGTTTTCTCCAAGCCCCAGTGGCTCCCAGGGCCTAGTGAAGGGCGTGTGGGGGGAGGGGTGGGCCAGCGCCCTCCCCAGGCCCGCCTTCTTCTCCAGCAGGACTTGGGCAGATGAAGGGTCTGCAATTCTCCCAGCTTCTGGAGAAAATCCCCAGGCACTGCTGACCCCTGGGTAGAGGGGGCGATGCCGACCCCCAGCTGGGGTGGATGGCAGCTCCTCCTGGATTGAACGGCAGCCCGTGGGATAGATACGTCCTCGTCCTAACCCCCAGACCGCGTGAACGTGACCTTATTTAGAAGGAGGAACTTTGCAGACATGATGACATTAAGGATCTCAAGATGAGACTGTCCCGGATTCTCGAGTCGGGCCCTGATGCAATGGCTGGTGTCTTTATAAGAAGAGGTGAGACACAGACACAGAGGGAATGCCGTGTGAAGACAGGCCAAGGCTGGGGTGTGGCCAGGAGCCAAGGAGCACCTGGCGTCCCCACCAGCTGCAGGAGGCAGGAAAGGTCCTCCCCCGCTCCGCAGACGGGGAGAGACCCAACGCCCATCGTTTCCAACTCCCAGCTTGTGGAGAGTCGCTCCCGCGGCCCCGGGACACTCAGGTGCAGAGGGAAGCTGGTTCTTTCCGTGCGACATGTGGGTGGGGACGAGGCCACCTGTCTCCGGGGTGGGAGGCTGCCTCTGGAATGTCTGAGACGAGAACGGGGATTCTCGGGAGGCAGGGGCATCTAGGAATGTGGGGGACGTTTTTGGTTGTCACAATGACTGGCATTATTTGCGTAGGGGCAGGACGCTACCTGCCCGCAGTGTATAGGACAGACGTGCTCACCCACGGCCGGCCCTCCGTTCTGTGCGACTCTGAACGTCCTTCTGCTCACTCCTGCTATAAATGCTCTGAGCCCAGAGAGGCTCCTTCTGTTCCACATACAGACCCAGAGTATTTTTTGCATGGTTTTAATAAGCACCAAAGTTTCCAAGAACGCACCACCATGTCCATCGAAAGAAGGCTGGATTATTTTTGTCCCAAATGCTGCCGGGAGTTGTTCACCGTTTTCTGAAAGTTACCTGCCCCCCATGCACAGACGGCACACCTGTCTTCGCTCGTGTTGCCCTCAGGTTCCTGACGATGCCACACGGGGGTGGCTCCCGGTGAGGACGTGCAGAGAACGGCATCTGTCGTATGTCGCTTCACGTCACCGTTCCTCTCACCTCCACCGCGGGTACTGGATGAGTCGGGAGGACCATCGGTTTCGGTCGGTTATAGTTTCTCCGCAAAGGGGCACTCAAAGTCGGTAAAAGGGGATGCTACCAAGATGCTTTGTAAACTCGGGCCCTGGGTCTGGAAGGGCAGGGAGCTGGCTCTAGGGTGTCAGCCTTTCCTCCTGCCCCACTGCATAGACGATGCCAGTTCTCTTTCCGGCAGAGGTGGGAACAGGGATGGAGACCCAGGTGTGGCTCTCAGGGGCTCTGCCTTTGGCCCCAGGACACAACCATGGAGCCTCTCTGTTCAGCATGTGAAACGACACGGTGGGGGCAACCACCTGCCATGGGCTCTGCTGATGGAGAAGCCTCCCTGGAGCTTCTAGAAGGTTCCTTCATCACTGGGCCTCACATGTGGGCCAAGAACTTCCAAGGGAATAAGGCAATCAGCTTCCTCTTGGATTTAGGTCCCGCTCAGGACGCCCTGATGCTTCAGGCAGCAGGGCTGTGTGGCGAGGAGGGACCCTCGGCATCACGGAAAGGGCCCTGGCCCCCCTCCCCCGACTCATAAGAGGCTGAGCCTCCCTGAGCGTCAGCCCCCCGCCTTCCGAGGGCAATTTCGAGAACATGAAGAGTGAAGGACAAATTTGGCAAAAGGCCACGTAAAGGGATGTGTGCAAGGGACAGTCTGCAGAGAAGCCAGCTGGCCCCTGGCAGAGGACACGCTGACCGGCACTCCAGCAGACAGCCCTCCCCTAGACCGGGCCCCTGGACATGGTGTTCCCACAGGCCACATGTGGGGGCTGCTGACCTGGCGAGTTATGGGGCTTCTGCTGTGGTTTCCCGGGTGGGCTGACTGTCTAAATCCTTCCGGCACAGAGAGAGGTCATGAGACAGCCGGAACAGCATTGGCCAGGCACCTGCACCTACCCACCCCAGCCCCGTCGGGGGATCCTGAAGGAGGCAGGAGTCCCGCTTCCCCAGCACAAGTGCCCTTCCCTCCCCGATGCAGCCGCAGAGCGAGGGGGCCTGCACAGGCCCAGGGCCCCCAACACGCGCTGTGTGTGCCCAGCTTACCATGTGGGTAAACTCAGCCACTTCTCAGAACCACCCCGTGAGGTGGAAATTATTTCCCAGTCTGCTGTCAAAGAAGCCGGCACTCCCTGAGGTCAGGGGGTTCAGCAAGGGCATGCCAGTGGCCATGGACGGTGGGCAGCCAGGGCCTGGGTCACACCTGGGTCAAGGCAGGGGCTCCCCCTGTGAGAACCAGCTTCACCACCCCCACGTCCCATCCTCGGTCGGCTCAGCAGACACCTCTGCCTCTGCTCCCGAGACAGACTGGGCTTCCCCGCTGCTGACAGAAAGTTCTGGAAGAGAAGCTTAATCTTCTGGTATTGCCAATCATCACCTCCAAGCACAGACTCCAAGGCGAAGATTCACTGAACCGCATGGAAAGGCAAGACTCGAGGCCTTGTCTTCCCATCTGATCACCTGGCACGACCATCACACGTCTGCCTGTGATCCTGGCTGAGCCTCTGGAACCAGGCGGCCACCTCTGGGGTGCCCGGGAGTTCCACTTGGAATCCACCTGCCCGGGGGGTGAGGTCAATGCCTCTTCCAGCAAGTGCATGCACTGGGGCCTTTTCAAGTTGGACACCTGCCATGCAGGGCCGATCGTGGGAGGGGGCTGGGTGACTTCTCCCGCTCACGGAAAGGTGACGTCTCACCTTCACCTGGCAGCTCAGAAATCCCAGCCACAGCTGCTTACCCCACCGACCCCAGAGCCTGATGTGCACGGAGCCACTGGACTCACTGCCTGGAGTGACACTGGATGGGAGGGGAGGGCCAGAGTCCGCCAGCCTTCTCCTTTCACTGATGACAAAAGGGTCAGGGCAGACCATTTTCCCAGCTGTGGGCAGAAGGAACACAGAGCCTCGAACGTTCTTATAGAGCTTCAGGGCTGGAGGAGGAGCCTCAAGGGTTTTCCCTCCGGTGTCTTTCTAGACATAAGGAGACTGAGTCCCAGGCCACCGGCTTCACTGCTTCCACCACGCAGGCCTCCAGGCTTCTGGTCCTCTGGTGCACTCTGCCCTCCCCAGTGCTCCGCCCATGCATAACTTGCTCATGGGTCAGCACCAGCCTCGTTCACTCTCCAGGAAGCCCGGCAGTGCCCTTCCCACCAGGACCGGCCCCCTGCTCCTTTTACTGGGTTTTTAGAACTGCTGTGTAACTGCCCGAGCTGGGGCTTTCTGACACTTCCGCTACCGTCCTTAACTGTCACTTCTCTCTCTTGTGTCCTTACCTGTCTGACTTTCCCAAATAGATTTCAAACTCCTTGAAAAGACAGCCAGGGCCCGGTCTTGTATCCCTTCGCGCCCCCCCCCCCACCCTGAAGTGCGGTATTTCGTATCAACCAAGACCGGAGCTGACAGCTCCCTGCACGACAGATCAGAAGCTAGAAATTCCAAAACCAGTCCTCTTCACACCGTCAAATAATTCTAAAAATAATGTTCTGTCTAATATTTAATCTCTACGCTTAGAATCATTCCCATGAGTGGATGAAAACCATAAATTCAATCCACCGTATATCAAACAGGTCTGTGATCCCTCCCGTGTTTATTGAAGCACTGGACGTCAGGAAGGCACATTGCGCGGGAATGGGGGGTGTCTCCTGCGCCCCCCCAAAACCTGCATCGCCAGCAGCCCTTAGAGGAGACAGGTGTCCAGGGAGAGATGGCGTCAGTTCCAGCCCCTTCCCTGGGGCAAGGAACACGTGAAAGGGAAATAAAGGTAAGCCGGTGATAGGGGCGTCTCCAGGAGACTTCGAGGCCGGCTCTAATGAGTCGGAGCTCATTTACCCATTTGGTGTGAATGCAGCTTTGCTCAGCCAAAGCAGACGAGTGCTCTGGGAGGTTGGATGGGTGCAGAGGGCTGTCAGCAGACGCACACCATCCCGCTGTGCCACAACGGGTCGCCACGCGAAGCCAGGCGCATCCACTCCAAAGTCCCAGTTAAGACCCTAAAGCCCAGCCTTGCCGGCTACAGAGTGTAGGATGTTTGGCGAGCTCCGAACACTCATTTGTTCGTGGATACTCTTATCCCAATTAAGCCACTCAAAACTTTTGAAGTTCATGAGTCATTTGCTTCAAATATCTTTAAATTAAGGACGGATTCATTTCCCTGGTAGCAAACACCCAGCAAGTTAATTAAAAGGGGCTCAGCATTTAAACCACCATCACAGCTTTAAACAGAAGGAGAAGAGCATGTCTCTCCCTGTCACAGCTGCCCCCAACTCCCTTCCACTTCTATCCCAGCATTTTGAAAACATTTCCCAACATGAGACTTGCTCTGCTGTTCAGGTCAGCTGACCATCAGTGTGAGAGAAGATGACACAGCCTGTCCCTCCTGCTTACAGTGGGACACACCTAAAGGACACTGAAGGCCCCCTGGTGACAAGGACAAAGCAACTTGGAAATCATCCTTGGAAACGCATGAGTGCACCCCAATGTAAAAATTACCAGGCAGGACTGGGATGACATCTGAGCCATCTCCTCCTTGAGCTGCTGGGTGTCACGAATACATGATTGATCCAAATGGGAACAACCTTGAATGACCATTAACAGAGACCTTACAGGGCTTCGTAGCCCCTCCCGGGTGGCGTAGCTTTGCCAGGAACACGGACAGCTGAGGAGCGCATCAGATGTATCCGAGCAGGCTGGAGAATCTCCAGGTCCAGGGGCCAGCGGGAAGATCAAGAACAGCAGGTCTCAGAAATGTGTACTGAGCACCAGCTGTATGCCATGCACCCACAGCTTACGAGATCCGCAGTGGGCAAATACAATAACCGAGATCAGCTGGCTTGAATTCCCCACAGCTCCCTTTATGAGTTTTACGATTAAAGCCCAGGAAATGACTTTGTGTTTTTCTCCCAGGAGACTTTGTGATTCCAGACTCAGAACATGACCAGCAAGAGAGCTGTCACAGGGAGATGGTGCTTCGCTGCGGGGAGTCCTCATCTCTTGACCTCAAGTGAACTTCTGCCCCATCTGACACTCACCCTCTGCAAGCACCATGTGAGGCTGGAGCTCAATGCCTCGGTGAACCTAAGCCAGGTGATTTTCCACCCCAAGAAACTCCTAGCTAGTGCCACCTATAGCTCTGCAAAGAGCACCAAGGTCAGGGATGAGGATGTGGGACTTCATCAAATGATCTCATCAAATGACCTCACAGTGGAGCAGTAAATGTAGCAGCAAGCTAGTGGTAGCAAACCATCACAAGGAAAACTGATTATTATCATCACTATCACCATCGTCACCATCACCATGAGCCTCATCACCATCATCACCACCATTATCATCACCATCAACACCATCATCACCAGTATCATCACATCACCATAAGTGTCACCATCATCACCAACTTCATCACCATTGTCATCATCACCATCATCACCATCACCACCATCATCATCATCACCATCATCATCATCATCATCATCACCACAATCACCATCATCACCATCACCATGAGCCTCATCACCATCATCACCACCATTATCATCACCATCAAGACCCTCATCACCAGTATCATCACATCACCATAAGTATCAGCAGCATCACCCACCATCATCACCACCATCACCATGATCACCAACTTCATCACCATTGTCATCACCATCATCACCATCACCACCATCATCATCATCACCACCATCATCACCATCATCACCACCATTACTACCACCAGCATAATCACCATCATCACCATCATCACCATCACTATCATCACCACCATCATCACCACCATCATCATCACCAACTTCATCACCATTGTCATCATCACCATCACCACCATCACTATCATAATCACCATCACTACCATCATCATCACCACCATTATCACCATCATCACCACCAGCATAATCACCATCATCGCCATCGTCACCACCATCATAATCACCATCACCACCATCATCACCATATTAACAGAAGCAAACATGTAATGACCGGCTGTTATATTCCAGGCACTGACCCCCTGGCATATACTATCTCACTTAATTTCTGCAACATTATAGGGTGGTTAATTATGTAATTCCCACCGAGGCACAGAGAAGATAAGCAAGTTGCCCAAGTTCACACAGCTAATACAAGATGAAACCAGGAATTTGAAGGCAGACACTCTTAACCCACTACACTAAAACTAGGAAAGACTTCCCGGGGCGCCTGGGTGGCACAGCGGTTAAGCGTCTGCCTTCAGCTCAGGGCGTGATCCCGGCGTTATGGGATCGAGCCCCACATCAGGCTCCTCTGCTATGAGCCTGCTTCTTCCTCTCCCACTCCCCCTGCTGTGTTCCCTCTCTCGCTGGCTGTCTCTATCCTGTCAAATAAATAAATAAAATCTTTAAAAAAAAAAAAAAGACTTCCCAATGACTTCACTCACAGGGTGGTCTCCGGGAGAGCGACTGGCGATTCCAGCAGCTATTCCATATACTATTAGCTCCTGAGGGATTTCAGAGTACCCCAAATCTCCAGCCATCCGCTTTTCTATGCCCACTGGTATCTGTGCTCCGGGCAGATGGGCAAATGTAACTTTCCCCTTCCAAACACCTCTCTACAGAAGCAAAAACAAAAACTCACAACTCCCCAAACACGATTCCAAAGACATCTCTTTGGACAACAGAACTGACTTAACAAATTCTTCCTGTCACTTTCCCAAACCTTAATTCTGTCCTTTGGGGTACCCTCAGCAGTGAGTGGGCAGAGCTGGGTGCGTCTCAGATGAGAAGAGTCCCCATCTCCCTGGTGGCTTGTTGGCCCCTGACACCTGCAAGCTTCTCCTTGGAGTCCTTCTTGCTGGGTGTGGACGCACCTGGCATGTACACAGGGTTCTTAGTTCAGGCTTGGTGGTGTTCCACCGAATCCTCACGACAACCATTTGGAAGAGATATTTCTAAGCTTTAATTTTCCTGGTGAAGGAAACGAAGCCAAGAGAGAAGAGAACTTCCCCAGGGTCACACAGCAGCAGAGCCCAGATTCACAGGTGGTCTGCGGCTTGCAAGTACATATGACAGGCCTGACAGCCTCCTGGACCCCCACTCTGGGGTCCCCAAGACCACTCTTGCAGCCTTACTTCCGTCTGAGATGGGTGAGCAGAAGTCGTGCTCCACAGAGATTCAGGAGCCCAGGTCTCTGTGCGGTGACCGCCAGGAAAAGGGGGTTTCATGGGGCTCCCACCAGGGCTCTTGGTGGCTTGGGCCACTTTTGTGGAATCAGCTGAGCTGTGACGGACCCAGTTAGAGACGTCACCTCAGCCCTTCCTGTCTTGCCCTGCCTTGGCCTGGACGCTGAAGGCTGCTGGCATCCCTTCTCAGCATCCAGCATCACTTCCCAGAATTAACATTTCTCTGCACTAAAAGCAAACACACATATTCCCCCCCCTTTAAATTTGTTTTGCTAAACAAATTAATCTAGCTCCAGATTACATTATGCAGAACCGTAAGTCTTGTCCAAGATAAGCATCTGTCGAGTTGGATTACCAGCGTCCAACGTGCCGCGAATTAACGTGCTGAGCCTTCTCACGCCGTCCCGAGCATTTAACTTCAGCAACAACAAATGTAATTCGGAGTAAGTGGGAACTTGTTTTCTCGTCCGTGCCTATATAGTAAGTGACGTGTGTAGAGGGGACGACAGGAAGGGAACGCAGCACTAAATCCTATTATGATGGTGGCTTGTGGCTTTATTGAGGTAAAAGCAAAGGCTTCCGTAAAGTGCTTTTGGGCCCCTGGCACAGACGCGGCGAACTGCAGGCTGTGTGTGCCCGGGTCCCAGACAAAGGCTGCCCGGGAGATGGCCCGCGACCGCCTGCGGACCTTCTCCCGCTGTGCTCCAAGCTCGCAGCCTCCGTCCCTGGGCCTGGCCCCGGCCCCGGGCTTTGAGATAGACTTGGGTTTGCTTTCATAGCTATGCCGCTCTCTAGGGAAGAATTGCTCAGAATATAAAAACTGCAGTTCTCTTGCCCAGGTGAAGGAAGAAGTAGGTCACGGAACAAAAGCCACCCACTCTGTGAAAACCTATCCAGCTCCCGACTGCGGCCAGACGCAGGGGAGCGCGGACGCAGGCTGCAGGAAGACCGCAGCGCCCATATCGCCAACACACCCCGAGAAGCAGCTCTTTTCTGTCCGGGGTCCGGAAGAGGGCCTGCACGGGGCTTGTGGGGCCCGAGGCCTTAGGACATGCAGAAGCAAGCAGACAGGGGGCGGAGGAGGCCACGCGGCACACCCCCCCCCCCCCCCCCC
>NW_024425786.1:2966278-2975296 GCF_017311325.1 Ursus maritimus | reverse complement strand
CCCCCCCCCCCCCCACCCGTGCCAACAGCCTGGAATTCGCATCCTGTTCTAAAAGCTAGCCAGTACTGCTGCTCGTCCGGGATGTGCCTGCCCACATCTGATCTGTGAACATCCTGGTTGCGGTGGGGCGTGGGGTCGTGGCCTGTCCACAGAGGCAAAGGGAGCCAGAGGCGGGCTGGGGCACAGGCGTCCCGGACTCTACGCGCTCCCTCAGCCGGCCGCGAAGCTGGGGACGTGCCTGTGGCCTGGGAGAGTTTCAAGGGCTGCTCGTCTGGAAGCAACCAGAAGAGGAGGTGGGGGAGAAGAAAGAAAAACAAGACTATGTGGCAGGAACTACTTTGAGGCCAAGAAATGGTGACTGTCCATATGCACCCAGAGTCACAGCAGAGGAACCAGAGCCGTGTGCTCTGACCCCCGTCCTCCAAACACCTGCGACACCGTCCCCCGGGAAGACACGCCCCGACCCGAGTCAGTTTGCAGAACCTCAGCGAACACCACGGGAGCTCTTCCTCACACCCGACCTCAACCTTTTCTGCTGCTTCAAGCGATCCCTATCCTGGGCCAGTGTGGCAGTCGCCTCTCCACGGGACCACGACCTTGGAGGTCTGGAGACTCCACACGGGCCCTAATTCCACCAGCAGGCCCATCCGCATCTTGTTCCCAGGCTGGCCCAGAAGTCAAGGTTCTACCATTCGGGAAGATGTGTCTCTGTGCCCTGCGGGGTCCGGATGCCCGTGACACAGGCAAGGAGGGCACAGCGTCCCCTTGTAGGCCACCCCTAAGGAGAGACCCTGTCCCATCTCCCTTCTACCAGCCAGAAGGGCTTGGCTAGAGCACAGCCCACGTTTGCCAGGACACGAAAGTCCACGGACACACATGCCCCCTCCGTCCCCAAGGCCGCCACCCAACGGTCAGCACTCGCCATTGCTGTAGTTTCTGCCGCTGAGAAATGGGGAGTCCCGCCAAGCACCGTCAGCAAGCACAGCGCGGCATCCTTCGAAAGCCACACCCCCAGGGTGTCCTCCTACCCCCACCGAACCCCAACCAGAAAAGAGGTGGCTGTACCTGAGGTCTCCCCCAGAATCCGTGGGGGCTTGACGTCTTCGCCATTGTCTTTGCTGGGACTGGTGGAAGGCTCCGTTGTGCTAACCCCAACCGGGATCCTATTCCTGGGGCCCAGGGGCTCCGTGACCCCCTTAGTCTGCAGCGTCGTGGAGGTGGCTGTGAGGGCTGTGGCGGTGGTGGTGGCGGTGGCCACAGTTGTCTTCCGTGTCTGTGAGATGGAGGCCGTGGTGGGGCCATAAAGCCCTGGAAATGTGTTGGATTCCGGGGCCTCCTCCTCCCCCGTGGGCCCCCAGGCGATGAACTCTGTCTCTGTCGTGGGCCTGCTGCCCCGGAAATCAAAGCCGTGGAAGCCGGCCCCCTGCAGGTGTCTCTTCCCCCGCCCCAGGAGGGCCTGCTGGTCCGTGGTGGCCCCGCTGCCCGCGGTGGCTGACGGGGCCGAGGAGGAGGAGCCAAGGGAAGGGCTGGATTTGGCAGCGGCCGGGGGCTTGGCGAGCCCCCCTCTGGGCACCAGGGCGGCCACCTGGTCCCTGGGTCTGTGCGCCCGTTTGGCGCGCGGGCTCGGCACCTGCCCGTGGCTGCGCTCCACGCGGGCCGGGCGCGGGCTCCACACGGGCACGGGGATGCGCGCCGCCTGTCCGCTCTTCAAGCTCCACAGCCGGGGCGGCCGCTGCGGCGGCCGGGGCAGGAGCCGGAAGTCGGGGCCCGGGCCCAGGGACTCACACGAGGGCAGATCCATGGCGAGCTGAAACATGGCTATAAGTATCCAAGCATGGCTTCCTAGGGAGCAGCCCGGCCAGCGGATGGACATGGAACTGCGTGGAAAAGAGAGAGCAGTGTCAGCTGGGGGCTCTGGCAGCTCTGCGGCTGTCCCTCCACCCCGCCGTGACACGGACGCGCTCTTCTGGGAGCGAGCTCTAATCCTAACTTCACAAGGGAACCCGAAACCCTCCGTCAGCCGACCTCACAGCCTTGCCTGAGCGCCAGCTCTGCATAGCATCTTAGAGGAACCGTCCCCACGCACCTGCTCCCGGGAGCCGGCTCCCCGCCTGCACCGCACCGCTCTTCCCAGGAGCGTGCAACGCACATGGCTGGTTGACATGACACGGGAGGGAAACCGAGGCTCAGAACCCCCAACTCAGCCGACAAGATGATCTCAAACACCTTCTGTTCCCCATGGGGCCTCTGCCCAGAGTGAAACGGAGACATGGAGCGGACGTGAGGTAAGGGAATGGCAGAGCTGGGGGCTCGGGCTCCCCCCGGGTCCAGGGCTGAGCACCTTCCTCTGTGTCACGAAGTTACGGACCAAGGTGGGTGTTTCGGAGCACACAACCTCCCCTTCCTGCGGCCCAGAGGGACGGGGCTTCCACTCTCCGTGTGGCTGAGCCCGCCGGACTTCACAGGGGGCACAAAGACCAGGCATCGACTGAGCCCCCGCCCCATGCTGGGGTCCGCAAGCCCCACCGCCCCCCTTCTCGGGCCAACGTGCGTATCTCAGAGCAGGCTCGGCCTCGGACGCTGTACGCTAGGAAAGCTTCTTATTTTTGGCTTCCTCTGGATTTGGTTCAGGAAAATGAGATCTGCTGTGGATAAGCTGGAAGTTTATCGATGCGCCAACTCAGCCCCAGTGCTGTTCTGTGGACATTTCGGCTTCCCCTATTTATCTTCAGCGCAGGCGCCCTTTGAAACCCCACCATCCGCCTCCTCTGCTCCAGGCATGGCTGGAGGAAGGGCAAACCCCACATGGCCCAGGGAAGGGGACGCCGGGGCTGGGGGTGCACGGAGCATCACGTGAGCGGTCAGAGCACAGCGGACAGCCGCGGGGAGGGCTTGGGGGCCCCGGGGCCCATGCCCCCTCTCCCACCAGCTTAGGTAACTCAGGACAGGGAACAGGCGCCATTCAAAGTCGGGACGCGTCACCGGCGTCACGTCTGAAAATTGACACGGATCCAGAATGTTAGTGAGTGCTGCGGGTGGGGGCGGGCGAGGGCGTTCGGTGCGCGGAGCCGCCAGCCTGGAAAGCTGCTCCAGACCAGCCCCGGAGGAAAAAAGGCTTGGCAGTTTTTCTTCATGAGGTTCCGCGTGACTTTAAAAGGGAATAAATCAAGTGAGTGAGCAGCGTGTGGTGTGTGAGTGAGTCATGTGTGCACGCGTGCACGGGAGTGTGTCTCAGGACTGCGTGTCTGCACGTGTGACTGCCGATGTGTGACAGCACGTTGGTGCCTATGAAGGACCAAATGTACAAGTGGGTGTGAGTGTGTCAGCAAGTGTGTAAGAGCACGAGTCCATGGGAGGTATCAGTGTGCCCGTCTGTCACATGTGCGCGTGCATGTGTGGGTGTGGCTGAGTGTGGGGCCCGCACGTCGGCGCACGCATGTGTGCATCAGTGAGTGTGCAAGAGTGTGAGTCTGTTGTGAGGTCGTCTGTGTGCCCATCTGTCATATACACGTATGTGTGTCTGTGGCTGAGTGTAGGGTCTGCATGTCGGTGCGTATGTGTGAGTGTGAAAGAGTTCGAGTCTGTTGTGAGGTGATGCATATGCCCGTCTGTCACTTATGCATGTGTGTGTCTGTGCGGATGTGGCTGAGTGTGGGGTCCACGTCAGTGAGTGTGTGAGTGAGTGTGCAAGAGTGTGAGTCCGTGAGGGGTGGTCTGTGTGCCTGTCACATAGGCATATGTATGTGCAAGTGCGGATGTGGCTGAGTGTGGGATCCACGTCAGTGAGTGTGTGAGTGAGTGTGCAAGAGTGTGAGTCCATGGGGGGTGTCTGTGTGCCTGTCACATAGGCACATGTATGTGCAAGTGCGGATGTGGCTGAGTGTGGGGTCCACGTCGGTGAGTGTGTGAGTGAGTGTGCAAGAGTGTAAGTCCGTGGGGGGTGTCTATGTGCCTGTCATATGCATATGTATGTGCAAGTGCGGATGTGGCTGAGTGTGGGGTCCACGTCGGTGAGTGTGTGTGAGTGTGTCTGTGTGTGAGCCCCCCCCATTCTGCGCGGAGCCCCACGTGCCCGGGGCCGCCTCCTCTCTGGCGGGTACTTAGGCACGTGCTGCTCCCTGCCTGTCATCAGGATGTGGAAAGGAAGAAACTTGTATTAATGAGCGCTAATTACCGAAAAGGACTAATCCCCAAATAAAAAGGGCCCAGTTTTTTAATCAGAATGAAAGTGCTTTGCTGCAGAAATTAGGAATCGCTCATTATGCTGATGCCTCCGCACTGAGTTTCTGCCGGTGTGCAATTTCTCTGCACAGCCCGCCAAGCTCCACGCAGGGACCAGGGCCGCTGTCACCGCACACAGAAATTTGGGTCAGTGTGAAACATCCCCGTGCAGACAGTAAGCACAGCTCCTCTGTGGCCACAGGTGGCTCAGTGAAGATGGATGGTGTAGACCCTCTGGTTCTCCCACTGCTCTGCATGTTGCATGGGAGTCCAGCCCCTAGGGAAGTGGGACACGTCAAGCAGGAGCCGTGCCTCAGCCCAGAAGGCCCCACCAGGTCCCATCAGGCCCCACCAGGTCCCACCAGAAAACACCAGGTCCTACCAGGCCCCATGAGACACAACGAAGGTCCCACCAGGCCCCACCAGGAAACACCAGGCAACCCCAGGCCCTGTGAGGCCCCACAAGGTCTCACCAGGCAACCCAGGCCCCACCAGGTCCCACCAGAAAACACCAAGTCCTACCAGGCCCCATGAGGCCCCACAAAGGCCCCATCAGAAACACCAAGTCCTACCAGGCCCCATGAGGCCCCACAAGGTCTCACCAGGCAACCCAGGCCCCACCAGGTCCCACCAGGAAACACCAGGCCCTAAGGTCCCACGAGGCAATGCTAGGCCCTTAGCAGACCTCAGCAGGCCCCACCAGGCCCCACAGGGCCACAGCAAGCACTCCCAGGCCCACTGGGTACCACTTGGCCCCTCATTCAGGCTGAACGAAGAGCAACCACAGGCGGACCTGTGTGCCATCAGTGCTGGGAGAAATATTGCCCCAGGAAATTAAACCCGCGGCACCTCAGCCTGCACTGGCTTGCTGGCCCCAGCATAACTTCTATGCCCGTCTGTCACTTATGCATGTGTGTGTCTGTGCGGATGTGGCTGAGTGTGGGGTCCACGTCGGTGAGTGTGTGAGTGAGTGTGCAAGAGTGTAAGTCCGTGGGGGGTGTCTATGTGCCTGTCATATGCATATGTATGTGCAAGTGCGGATGTGGCTGAGTGTGGGGTCCACGTCAGTGAGTGTGTGAGTGAGTGTGCAAGAGTGTGAGTCCGTGAGGGGTGGTCTGTGTGCCTGTCACATAGGCATATGTATGTGCAAGTGCGGATGTGGCTGAGTGTGGGGTCCACGTCAGTGAGTGTGTGAGTGAGTGTGCAAGAGTGTGAGTCCGTGAGGGGTGGTCTGTGTGCCTGTCACATAGGCATATGTATGTGCAAGTGCGGATGTGGCTGAGTGTGGGGTCCACGTCAGTGAGTGTGTGAGTGAGTGTGCAAGAGTGTGAGTCCGTGAGGGGTGGTCTGTGTGCCTGTCACATAGGCATATGTATGTGCAAGTGCGGATGTGGCTGAGTGTGGGATCCACGTCAGTGAGTGTGTGAGTGAGTGTGCAAGAGTGTGAGTCCGTGAGGGGTGGTCTGTGTGCCTGTCACATAGGCATATGTATGTGCAAGTGCGGATGTGGCTGAGTGTGGGGTCCACGTCAGTGAGTGTGTGAGTGAGTGTGCAAGAGTGTGAGTCCGTGAGGGGTGGTCTGTGTGCCTGTCACATAGGCATATGTATGTGCAAGTGCGGATGTGGCTGAGTGTGGGGTCCACGTCGGTGAGTGTGTGTGAGTGTGTCTGTGTGTGAGCCCCCCCCATTCTGCGCGGAGCCCCACGTGCCCGGGGCCGCCTCCTCTCTGGCGGGTACTTAGGCACGTGCTGCTCCCTGCCTGTCATCAGGATGTGGAAAGGAAGAAACTTGTATTAATGAGCGCTAATTACCGAAAAGGACTAATCCCCAAATAAAAAGGGCCCAGTTTTTTAATCAGAATGAAAGTGCTTTGCTGCAGAAATTAGGAATCGCTCATTATGCTGATGCCTCCGCACTGAGTTTCTGCCGGTGTGCAATTTCTCTGCACAGCCCGCCAAGCTCCACGCAGGGACCAGGGCCGCTGTCACCGCACACAGAAATTTGGGTCAGTGTGAAACATCCCCGTGCAGACAGTAAGCACAGCTCCTCTGTGGCCACAGGTGGCTCAGTGAAGATGGATGGTGTAGACCCTCTGGTTCTCCCACTGCTCTGCATGTTGCATGGGAGTCCAGCCCCTAGGGAAGTGGGACACGTCAAGCAGGAGCCGTGCCTCAGCCCAGAAGGCCCCACCAGGTCAACCCAGGCCCCACCAGGTCCCACCAGAAAACACCAAGTCCTACCAGGCCCCATGAGGCCCCACAAAGGCCCCATCAGGCCCCACCAGGAAACACCAGGCAACCCCAGGCCCCACCAGGTCCCATCAGGAAACACCAGGCAACCCCAGGCCCCATGAAGCCCCACAAGGTCTCACCAGGCAACCCAGGCCCCACCAGGTCCCACCAGAAAACACCAAGTCCTACCAGGCCCCATGAGGCCCCACAAAGGTCCCACCAAGCCCCACCAGGAAACACCAGGCAACCCCAGGCCCCACCAGGTCCCACCAGGAAACACCAGGCCCTAAGGTCCCACGAGGCAATGCTAGGCCCTTAGCAGACCTCAGCAGGCCCCACCAGGCCCCACAGGGCCACAGCAAGCACTCCCAGGCCCACTGGGTACCACTTGGCCCCTCATTCAGGCTGAACGAAGAGCAACCACAGGCGGACCTGTGTGCCATCAGTGCTGGGAGAAATATTGCCCCAGGAAATTAAACCCGCGGCACCTCAGCCTGCACTGGCTTGCTGGCCCCAGCATAACTTCACACACAGGGTATTTCTGTCATTTTTCACCAATCATGAGCTGTAATTGGTTACCATAGAAACCCCTCATTTCCACGCCACCCGGCTGTTATGCAGAAAAACCAACCGATGGCAAGAGCGGGGAGAGCTTGCTTTGTTTCTCTTCGAGTCCGGTTTCCTCCTTCTTACAGGGATGGATCTGTCCAGAGAGGGAATATGAGGAGGGCAAGGGGACAAGTCAGGACAGAGGCCAGAGACTCCTCACCGCCGGGCCAGCGTCGGGGCAAAAGAGCCCCTCCCATAGGGAGGCCGGGGCTGACTCTGCGGCCTGCAGGGATCGGTGGTCTCTCTACGGGGTTGAGGGTCCCAGCCCTAGACCTTCACACTCCCAAGGTACACATACGGCACTTGTCAGGATGACGCTGTGTCCCGGCATCAGGGGATCCAGCCACCACCTCTCTCTCCATCCTTCCAGCCGACCCAGACCCAGGAATGCTCTTCCCTCTGACTCTGTCCAGCACAGGGCTGGGAGGCCTCAGTTGTGCCCACAGCCCTCTTGCCCCAGGAAGGTGCCGTGGCCCTGTCAGCCATTTCCCAAGGGGGTGGAGGACCCCTCCCAGGTGCAGGAGGGAGGCCCTGCGGCTGCCTGCCCCACTGCTAGCCGTCAGAGTGGCCACGGGGCACACCAAGGTGTCCAGGCCACAGTGCAGGCAGCAGAGCCCATGTCAGCCTCCCCAAACCTCGAGGGCATCCATAGGCCCCTTAGGAACACACCCCCACTTCACACCCACGAGCAAGGCTACAAGCATGAAGCCAAGTGCAAGTGTTGGCAAGGATGTGGGGAGACAGGACATGGTGGGAACGTAGAAGGGTGTCTCCGCTATGCAAAACAGCTCAGCAATTCCTCAAAGACGTCGTTACTGGCTGACCCAGCATTTCCACTCTTGGGTAGAAACCTAAGTCCACACAAAAATGTGTCCACAAATGTCCACAGCAGCATTACTGATGGCAGTGGAAAGCAGAAATCACCCCCGTGTCCATTAGGTGAACGGATAAAGAAAATGCGATCTGTCCCTGCAGGCAAACACTCTCTGGCCTTAAAAAGGAAAAGAAGCATCAACACACACAACAATGTGGATGGAGCTTGAACACCGTGTGTGGGCTAGAAGCCGCCAACCACATCAGGCTACACGTCGTCCGCATCGCCCAGAATCGGTCAATCCGTAGAGACAGAGCAGATTCCTGGTTGCCAGGGGCTGGGAGAGGTGACTGCTAATGGTTATAGGACTTAGGGGGGACAGGTATGTTCTGGAACTGATAGTGCTGATGGGTGCACAACCTTGTAAATACATTAAAACCACTGAACTGCACGCTGTGGGCGGGGGCTGAATTTAGGGAACGTACATCACAGCTCAAACAGTGGACGTATTCAAGGCGGGAGAGACCGGTCTGGGGTGGGCTGGATAACGTCCTGCTCTGGGTGCGGGCGTAGGCCCTGGCAGGGGGCAGGAAGGAGAGGGTGCCCAGGCTGGAGCCAGCGTCTGAGCTGCCGGCACGGGGCAGAGAGGGTGCATGAGATCTTTCAGGCTCATGCACGGTCCTCGCGAGGGCTCGGGCTCGTCTGAGCGCCCAGCTGCAAGGCCCACAGCCCGCGCAGGGCAGCGTCCCCGCTCCCCCACCTCCACCCTGCCACATCCATGTCAAGGCTGCGGCACCGTCCCCTTTATTTTCTGGTTCACAGCTTTCTTGCTTCTCCCCCTTTTAAATTTTTATTGAAATCTTTTTTTCTTAAGAACACTTTCATATGATTCAGTGGATTGAGGTCGAATTTGCTACCTTCTGTATATTTTCTTCACAGAAGAAAACCGCAGTCAATTAAGGGAGACAAAGACTTGTCTTCCACTTACGGTCCCACTTTTCCCCGGGGGCTCGCAGCCAAGCCTCCCGTAAGCGGCTGACCCCTACGCGCAAGAATGGCCAGGGCGGTTGGACTCTGGGCTGGGCTGCAGGTCTGGCAAGCCCTGGGATGTTGTCTCTGGCAAAGACGAGCCCCCCCCCCCCC
>NW_024425786.1:2931474-2966268 GCF_017311325.1 Ursus maritimus | reverse complement strand
CCCCCCCCCCCCCCCCCAGTACGACAGCATCGAGGAACACCCCTGCCCCCTGAGTGCCCGCTCCAGGGCTTGCCACCAGCTCGCCTGGGACACCAGCCACAGTGTGCATGATTCTGTTTGATGGAGAGGTTGGCTCACACCTGTTTGGGATGGTGACTCCCTCAGATATGTCCCATCCCATTTCCTCCGGCGATGAATTGGGTGAGCTTTGAAGTTATGAAAAGCAGGTGTCCCCCAATAGTGTGTGCTGTGCTTAGTGACCTGCTTCCCAAAATTAGCACATGGAAAGGGGAAGGAAGTCACTTTTCAGTGGAGACACCTGGCGCGCAGGACCTTGGCCAGTGTCAAGGTCACAGCCGCGGAGGTGAGTCATGACGGCAGGCGCTCCTGACATGGTGGGAAGGGCGCTGTGCCTCCTCCCGAAACCCATCACTCCGTCTAACCGTGAGAAAACCACCAGAGAATTCCCGATGGCGGGATAGTCGACGCAATCCCAGACCGGTCTTCCTCGAAACTGTCAAGGTTAGCAGTCTGAAAACTGTCACCAGCAAGAGTTGCCTACGGAGACGTGACGCTTCCATGTCATGAGGTGCCCCGAGTGGGATCCCAGAGAAGAAAAGAAGTCGGGAAAACCTCGCAAAATCCGGATAAAGTGCGGGATTTCACGAATGGCCAGGAGTGGTGTTTTCCCTTTGTTAGCACAAATACACGGTGGTGATGTCAGATGTTTACGTGGGGGCCTCTGGGAGCAGAGAACACAGGATTTCTACCTGCTTTTTCTTCTTTTCAATTTCTGTAAATTCAAAACTATTCTGAAATAAAGAGTTTATGGAAGCAAACACATCAACAGAGCGGGTGGACATGGGGGTCATGCTGAGGGGGTGCAGGTGGACTCTGTGGGGGCTCCCCGGGCTTTGGTGAACGGAGGCCCACCTCTGGGGGTGGCCTGGTGGGGACATCCACGAAGGAGCACGGCCTCGTCACCGTGTTTCCATCAGGCAGAGGAACGTGGCTTTAGGTAGGAGGGGAGACCCTGGTGCCTGGTGCGGAGACCCGAGGCTCCCCCGCCCCCGTCGCTCCATGCTGTCTGACATGCCGGCCTGCACAGAAGGGGGCCAGCACTCTGGCCCCTCTTTCCCCTTCACACGCTCGGGAGGCTTTCACCCGTGTGCCCCGAATGCCAACAGGACAGTGCAGTGTCTCCTGCTAGATTTCAGGCACAGAGACCCGCCCTCCCCACTTGGAGCAGGACACCCCAGCCTCGGCTGGGGAAGGGAGCACGCATACACTTCCTTCTGGAAGGCAGTCGCTCTTTCAATTTTCCTAATGAAAAAAAAAAGGGAGCCGTGACTCACTGGAATGTTTTCCCCAGCCTGATGTCATTAATGTCCTGTCTGAACCACCCCTGGCTCACTTTACCCCGTGACTTACTAGGATCAAAAGCGTCCCTGTCTTTCAGGAAAGGTGCTCTGGGCTGCCTACAAGGCTTTCATCTTCAGCGGCCCCATGGATGTCAGGCACAGACGTAATATTTGATTCACTGGGAAGGAGCCGTGGAGGAACCATTCATTTGCGTGGCACAGAAACTTCTGGAATGGCAAGAGGTTTCTGGGTACTCGCCTCCCCCAGTGCAGGGGGGCCTGCAGTGGGATTCTGGGGTCTCTTAGCACCCTCCCCCCTGGAGCGGGTCCCACCCCTGGGTCAGGTTCCCAGGTCCCACCTTAGGTGGACCGGTGATGGGGAGTCCTGCCCTTCTTAGGGGAGCCGAGGGCCAGCGCCCTGCCGAGTAGGTGCGTTTAACGTGGCCTCCTCCCAGGGTCAAGGTCATTGCAAGGCAAGGGTGAGAGGAATCGGAGTGTGTCCCCAACGTGTGTCCATCTAACCACCCCACTGGCCTTCACCAACACACCCAAATCACAGGAGGTCCTGGCTGGAAGGGACAAAGATGGTCCTCGGCTCTAGCCCACCCCAGAGCTGGACTCTCAGCCCCCTGGTTCTTGGGACCTGAGCGGGTTTACCAGCCTTAGCAAAGGGTTCCGGGTCAGGCTTATGTGAAAAGTGGTGGGCAGGACAATGTAACACCCGTCTCCTGCCGAAGCCGGTTCTCCATGGGCCCCGTGCCACCAAACACCAATGCCATCCCAAACCCTCGGTACCCGTGTGATGCCCGCATGAGACCCACAGAGGAGGGGGCCCGCTTGGAGTCTCAGTGAGCTGGCATCAGACCTGGAGTCTAGGACTCGGGCACTTGAGCCCTGGACAAGCCGAGAGCTGTGGGACCAGGGACATACTAAGAAAAGTAAAGCAAAAAACCCTCCAATAGCTGCAGCGGTGGTGGGTGGACTCCCGGCCCATCCACACGGTGGCTCCAGCAGGAGGGGAGGTGCTGGGGTGCGCCCTGGACCTCGGCAGGTGCCACTCCACGCCCCTGCCCACCTGGTGCAGCAGCCGGGGCCCTGGGAAGGTGAGTGATCTTAGCCCTGTGGACATCCAGAGATACTGGAGACATTTCTGTTGTCACTCTTCAGGGGGCTACCAGCATTTAGGGAGAGGCCGGAGTGCTGAGACCATCCACAGGGCCCAGGACGGCCCCCACAATGACTTATCAGCCCCAGTGTCCACAGGGCTGAGGTTAAGAAGCCCTACTGCCCACGTTCCATTTGCTCCTCCTGGGGGCTGGTGACGGGGGAAGGAGCATCTTTACCCCAAGAGGAGAAAGGCTCCGAGATGACCCACCCACTCACACTCCAGAAGCAGCAAGAGACGGTGGAGACACAGGGGGCTCGGGCCCGGCTACTTGGCTTCCAGCCTAGGATTGCAACATGCTAGCTTGGGCGATGCCCATACCCGCTCTGTGCCTCAGTTTCCCCACACCACGGGGTGTCCCAGGCCTCCATGGTGAATACTTGAGGCTTGGCTCCCCGGAAGCACACACAAGCATCGGCCATGACCCCCCACTTCCCCTCGAGGCCGTCAGTGGTACGGAGGGGCCTTCTGCTCTCCCTGGGAGCTCTGGAGCAGGGCGTGTGCAGGACGCGGAGGCACGGGGGACGTTCTCGACAGCCTTCACAGGTGCCTGAAGGAGACTGAAGGATAGCAACGCGCTGGCGTTCTGGTTGCCTGGGCAACGTGCCCGCAAGCATTCCGGAGGAGTGAAGTGGTGACAAGCAGTGGGTGGGTAGCACCGTGGGTGGGAATGTTCTCTCCCCAGGAGTGGGGAGCAGGGTTTCTGTGAGTCTGACACACAGCCCTGCTGCCGCGGCCAGGTCCCCAGGGCCCTCTACACCGTGTCCGGTACCCTGTGCCCTACCTCCCATGCTTCCTCTGCAGGTGGGGACAAAGGTCTAGATGGGCCCCCAGCCCAAGCTGGCCCATCCCCGGGACAAGTCATATCCCTCTGGACAAAAGAACAGAGCTGGCCAAGCCAGACAGTAATAGCAGCGGGACCAGAGTCCTGCTGCCTGGTAACCAGAACTCCACACCAAAGCTGGCTCAGAACGAGGCTGCTCAGAAGGGCCTGGGAAGGCAGAGTCGATTCTGCAAGCTGCCGGCACACGTTCTCAGCCTGGGCCTCAAGTGAGAACCACCTGGCTGGGGAGAGGGTTGTTACAAAATGTGGAGACCCAGGCCCCACTGTGGACCCACTAACCAGCATCTTCGGGGGGAGAAGTCCAGCATCTGTAATATTTTCAGAGGCTCCCCTGGGGCGTCCAGAATTGAGAGCCAAGAACACAGTCCATTCCTCCCTCGGACCCAGTTCAGTCTGACTCCACCAGCTCTTGGAACGAGAGATACAGGACAGGGCGGTGGGGAAGGCAAGCCGCACGCGCGCCTGGTGCTGGGTGACCCCTCAGAACAGGGCCTTGGGCAGAGCACGGGCACACAGCCGTCCCCAGCCCCTGTGTCACATCTCCTTCCGGAGCTCGGCTGCCCCCAGCCAGGCCATCAGGCCAGGCGGACGGTCACGGGCAAGTTCTCATGCAATCCCGTGAAGTCAGGGCACAAACGTGCATTTACGGAAATCCAGACCAAAGAGAAGGGAGCACGGGGATTAAGGACGGCGCCGTGACCTGAACGGTAGCCCACGCGGGCTGAGCAGCAGCTCTGCGCCAGGCACCAGGCTCCGCACGTTGCACGACTGTCTCCTGCCGGCGCTCAGCAGCCCTGGGGGGAGGGCTGTTACTCTCAGCTCTTCCTTGCACAAGAAAGAGAAGCACAAAAATAGCAGCTGTGTGTTCTCTGGAAAGAAGTCTCTCGACACAACTGGAAGCCTGGAGGAGGTAAGCACTCAGCCACAGGAGGGGCGCTGGCGGCACGCGCTCCTGCCAGGCTCCAGGTGCTCAGCGGTCCCGTCATCCCGCTTACGCGGGGAACTACGCAGCCCAGCTCCTGACGCGCGGCTCCCGGCGGTACCCCGCTCCTGCCTCATGTCGTGGCCCTGAAACGTGGATTCTCAAGAGCAAACGCCCGGGCGTGGTGTTCACAGCCCCCGCCGAAGGCCGCCACCTTTGTTTCTGTTGCCACCGTGATGCTGGCATGGACGAAAGTCACTGTGCACTCAAAGCGCTGTTGAAGCCACCCAAGGACAGAGGAGCACAGGGACAGAGTCACCGCCTCTCGGAACAACACAAGCAGGGCCTTCGTGGGCTCCAGGGGCTTCTCAGGTTGGCAGAGAGGGGAAGAATGGCGCCGATGGTGGTGCCGAGGGCTTGGCATGGGGGGGAAGAGCGAGCCGCCCGAGGGGAAGCTGTGTGGCCAGGGCCAGGGGACCGAAAGCCCAGCTCTGCTGCCAGTTCACCCGCCACTGGACAGGGACCTGTCTGGGCACCATCTCCCAAGGTGGTCACGTGCCCACCTTGTGCAAGGGGATGGGTTGATGCCCAGATGATGTCGGCAGAGCTCTTAGCAAAGGGCCCAAGACTGTCCCTTAGGAAGGGCTGGGGTGAAGCTGGGGTCCTTTCCAGGGCGGCCACTCAAGGCACTCAGCGCGGCGGGAGCACCCTGGGTCCTCGCACATTAGGAGGTAAACTGAGGAAGATGAAATCAGTGTGTACGAACCGAGTGGGTGCTCTGATGGAGGCAAAATCACAGAGAACCTGGAGAGGCTCACAGCCTCGTGGGAGGGCCCGGCGTTGGCCAGGAGCACCTCGCAGAAAAACGGAAAACCGTCCATCAGGCAGTCGACGGGGCTGGGGGACGGCAGATGACCTTGAAGGTGCTTCTGAGTCTATGATGTACAGATTTCAGGCAGCACGCGGGGCCACCTTCTGTGGTCAAAGGCAGACGCCGCCCACCTGGGGGGAGCCCCAAAGTCCTCAGCCTTCTCCACACCCTGCCACAAACACGTCACCGCCCTCGGCCCTTCATACCTGAGCATAACTGAGGCTGAGAGAAACGGGCCCTTGCAGGGGATCAAGGGACTCATGTGGTGGTCGTCACGGGGCGCAGGGCCTGTGGTGGGGAGGGGGAGTCAGGGCTCCTCCGTGGCCCACCGGACATCCCACTGTTGGTCCACAGATGGGGAAAACAGGCAGTGGTAACCTGGAAACAAGCTGGACGTGCCCGAAGTGCATGAATCATCCATGCAAATCCCACAATGTAGGTCATGGCTCCATCTCGTCTCCAGCTACAGAATCCCCATCTCCCCATCAGGAGAGGACGTGACAAGGAAAACCCTTGCTCCCCCTGACCCCGATGCCCCACTTGGGCCCAACCCGCAGACAGGACAGCACCTGACACAGATCCCAAAGGGGCTGCAGGCAAGGCCAGGGAAATGCTGCCCCGGGCAAGTGCCCTGGGGGGTGATGTCCACCCCCAGAACTGGCAGCAGCCCTAGGACAGCCCCCCCAGGCCAGCTCCCAACTACCCGCCAACACCCGCTGGGAGATGCAGCCCCTCTCCCCCTTTACCAAGGAGCAGACATTTCGGAGATGGAGATGGGCTTGCCTAAGGCCAGCGCCTAGTGCACGGGGCCCTGTGGAGCACCTTGCAGCTGCCTGCCCGCCCGTGCCCCCGGGCTTGTGTGCACAGTGCGGCGGGGGCAGCCTCCAGCCTGTCTCAGAGTCACGGGGAGCTGGAGCTCCACCTGACGCAGACATCACTGCTCTAACCGCCAGCAAAGGTTCCCCAGCCTCTGAACACACACGGCGACAGGGGACTCGCTACCTCTAGAGAACAGCACTGCGCAAGTGTGGGGCCGTGCCTCAGAAAGCCTGCCCGTGTGAGCCAGAGCCTGCTCTGGGTGACGTCTGCATCCCGCTCCCAGCTGCGTCGTGCGGGGACTTGGGTCTGATCCGATCCCTGAGCTGCTCTCCCACATACTGGTGGCATGTACCCCAACACACGCACACAGACGAAGACACACACACACAGATACACACGGACACAGACGCAGCAGAGACACAGAGAGGAACATGCACGCATTCACACGCGTGCTTGTACGCGGATAAGCCAGGCACGCGTGCACACACACACGCACACACGCATGCACTTGTACACGCACACACAACACACATATACTTGTACACGCACACACATGCATGTGCTTACACACAGAGGCACTCACATGTATGCACACAGAGAAACATACACACATGCGTGCACACTTGTGCACACGTGCACGCACATTCCCAGCCACCCCTTTCCGGTTCTCCCTCCTGTAGCAGAGCTGAGAAACCCCACATCCTGGCTACCTCCACCAGGCACACGCCATGTCGCCTGAGTCTCCCAGTGGAGTGTCCAGAGCTTGGCTGCAAACACAGCTTGGCACAAAGCTGATGTGACAGCTACTGCTGGCGTGGGGACAAAACACTGTCGTTTGGGGAAATTCTTCCCAAAAGAACCCAGTGGAGCTGGGCCAGCTGGGTCAGAGCTTCCAGCTCTTCCCGACGAGGTCATCCCATCCTGACACTGTCCCGAGAAACAGGTGTCACGGGAGTTCTTGCTGGAATGTCTGGGGGAAATAAGAGCTTTTCCAGGAAGGCCCTGAGGTTCTGGGCAGCAGCTGTGGCTTGAAAGGGGAAGAAATCCTCTGTTTTCTGGGAAAGCCAAGTCGCCAGTGCTGGGCTCTGATGGACCAAGGGCCAAGAGGGCCTCTGCCCCTGTCCCCCACCCCAAAGCTCCCGGCTTCAAGCTCTGGTGGCTTCTGTGAGGAGGTCCCTGACCGGCTGCTGGTTACTTCCAAGAGGGGCTCGGTTGCAGACACACGGCATCGTCCTCTCAAGAGATGGTTTCCAGTGATTCTCCGGAACGTTCTCCACCTCGTGCCCCAGCATGGACGGCCGTGGGCTGCTGACAAGCTCCCTGGAACCACAGCTCTCTCTTGTGGCATCTGTAACGAGCAGGTCTGAGTCTGCATCGTATCTCCATCACGTGTCTGAGCTCCCCACTCCAAAGAGAATTTCCATCCCAGGCAGGGCAGGAATGGTCATCCCCGTGGTACAGATGGCGACACTGAGCTGATACGGGGGAAAGTGGAGGGGGTGATTAGGGGCGGAGGCAGGACCTAAATCTGCCTGGTCTACCTGTCACCCACGGCACCCTCCACGGTCTCCGGGAACGATCTCCACCAAAGGGGCTGCCCCCCCCCCCCAGTGCAGAAATCAATCCCCTTCAGTTGTCATTGAACGTCATTCACCAAGACCATGAGACTCCAGCTCGGTGCCCTCTCCCCGAGGACCACTGATCTTCAAGGGAGGGGGGAGGAAGGACAGGAACTGCCACCCACAGAAGCCAGGAACCTTCTAGGCGTGAGCTGGGCGCTGAGCTGTGCCCTCATGGGAACTCCGCCCTGGTGTGAAGAATACACCCCACGCTGGGCCCAGAGACTCCCCATCGTTCGCCGTGGTGGGACTCGGCAAGATCTTCTGTGAAGGGGCCACTTCCACACTCACCGGGGAGTCTGCACCCGCTGCTTGCAGCCACACCCCGCTCTGTGGACGCCACCAAGATGACCTACAACTGCTGCGCTCCAAGCACAGTGGACGTGACCCCTGGTGGTGCTGACGACAGCTTTCCCTCCAAAATTTACGTGTTGAAGTCCTAAGCCCAGGACCTCAGAATGGGACAGCGAAAGGGGATTAAGGTAAAAGGAAGTCATCAGGGTGGGTCGTAATCCAATAGGACTGGTGTTCCTATAAGAAGAGGAGATCAAGACACAGACACGCCCAGAGGGACCACGCCGTGAAGACACAGGAGCGGACAGCCGTCTACACTCCATGGAGAGAGGTTCAGAAGAAACCAGCCCTGCCCACTCCTCGACCTCAGACTTCCCGCCTCCAGCACCGGGAGAAACAGACTTGTGCTGCGAGGTGAGCCCGTCGTACCTGTGGGTACAGCTGTGCAGGCACCTTCCCTCCTCCACGGCTCCTGCCTCGGCTCCAGCCCAGCGGTCAGGGCTGCCTCTGGCTTGTCTCCAGGAGAGCTGGCGTCCCTACTCTGGTTCCTGAGCGTGCAGGGGTCCCTCACAAACACGATCCCACCTCCTCGGTCTGCACCCGGTTGGCCGCCCCAGCCGAACCCCCCTCCTGCCCAGCTCGCAGCAGAACGCCACACGGTCTGCAGAGCCCTGGCCCCCTTCACAGCGGTGAGCCCCTCGGTGCGCTTGGATGGGGCACGGCCGGGAGTCTACAAGCCAGCTGATCGAACCTGTCCCTCCCGGTCCTAAAAACACACGTTCAGCGGGTCCTGTCCCTCCCTCCCAGCCATGCACGGTTCTCAGCCTCCCAACAGGCACATCTGGGCGGCATCGGTGGGGGGCTGTCCTGAGCACTGCCTCCACCCACAGGATGCTAACGGCACCCTTCTCCCCAAGTGCGGCAACCAAAAATGTGTCCCGCATCGGCACACTTCCCCAGGGGGACCACCTGCCCCGTTGAAAACCAGTGCTCTGAAACACAGCTTGATTCCGCCCACTGTCTCCCCTCTACCTTCCCCAGGCCGCCATTCCGCCTGCTGCTCCCACTGGCTTCCTGTCAACCATTCTCCACCCAAAGCGATGCTGAAACTCCAGGGGACAATGTCCTACTCCTTCCCGCTCAGCCTCCGTCCCCCTCCACCCCGAGTCCTTCACAACCCACCCAGCACAGGGTCCGCTGGCATCACAAGCTCCTCGCCTCGATTTGATTATTTCTCTGGGGTTGATGTCCCACGAGAACAGGAACTGCGCCCCTCTTCCTCAGCAGTGTCTCCGCGATGAGCGGGGCAGCTCCCAGCACAGAGCAGGAACCCCAGGAATATTCGCTGAGGGAATTAAGGAATGGGGGAAACCAGTGATTGAGTGTCCCTGAGCCACAGGCAGAGCAATGAGCTCTGGGACAGTCACGTGGCCACTGTCCCTTGAGGGGGCCCTGATCGTCACGGTTCCCTGACAGGTTCCAACAACCCCTTCCCCACTAGTGCGGGAACAGTGCTGAGGACATGCCGCCCCATGGACGGAGCCCAAGCCCGCCGGCTGGGAGGGACCTCACCTTGTCCCCTCCCAGGCCAAATGGTGGATCTCCTCCGGAGACTGTCCCACTCTCCTGTACTTGCCCCCGCACGGGGGGCCGAGGCTCGTTTTCCTCCGGTTCTAGTTTCTGACACAACCTGACAACTCCCTCCCTCTCTCTGAGTCTCTTTGCGCCCAGCGATGGAGAGGTCAGCCTCACTTGGGGCAGGAAGAGCCATTTTGCAGATGGCGGGAGTTGGGGCTCTGGTGCTTCAAGGAGGACACCCTCCAGCCCCAATGCCCCCTCACCACCTCCAGGAAGCCCTCCATGACTACCTGCCCTCCACCTTCCTCTCTCTTGACCTCCCATGGGTTTTCCTCTGATGCCCAGACTCCACCCCCACCAGTACCTGCCTGTGACACCCCCCATTAGGTAGGTCTCTGCATCCTGCAGCATCAAGGGGACTTCTCTGAGGTTCCCTCGGAGGCCTTCTCCTCATAAAATAAGAGAGGAACTCAGCCCCAGGGCTGTGGTGGGGAGACACAGGGCACAGGAAACTAAATTGCAGCCTGAGGTGGGAGCTTATTAAGCTTGATTGTTATTTAATATTAATTACACTTTAATACGAACGTTAACTGTGCTTCATAATTTTAATTTTTATCCAATTATTCTGCAACCATTGATTAAGCAGCGACAACGATGGGCACTGGGGATCGAGGAGTGAGGCGGTAATGTCCTCACCTCCTCCAACCCCACGCACAGCTCAGGCTCGCATATGTGCCGTCAGCGATCACTGATGGAGGGAATGAATGAAAGAAAGAAAGAATGAATGAATGAATGCAGGAATGCAGGAATGAATGCATGAGTCAGGAGCTTGCAGCTCACTTGGGGAAACCAGCGCTTTGGGTAAGAAATGACCCAGAGGCAGGGCAGTCGACCTGCTGGGGTGGATTCGACTCTGGGCAATCCTGGAGGGCAGCTCAGAGGTGGTGACGGGTCTCGAATGCTTAGTACAAGTTTACAGAGAAGGGCCCCTGAGAGCAGAAGGAGGTCAGGGTTGATTTGTGGGGTCCGCTTAGGGAGGCCAACAGCCGTCAGGAGGGCTGCGGAGGAAAGCTGGCAGTGGGAACTCCAACATCCCTTTCCTCTGGGGCATTAGGTGGCCCCTCAGTGTCACTGAGTGCTTTGCTGGGGCAGGAAAGGGGACGGGTTCTTACAGTCACGAGCTCCATCAGTTCCCACAACAACGGACGATGGAGGGACAGCCTGCCTCCCTGTGCCTCCGTTTCCCCATCTGAACAGAGGGAGAGGTGACCTTCTGAGAACACGCAGTAAGAGGGGAGCCAGGGGTTCAGACCCAGGCCCCGAAGCCCAGGCTCACTGCTGCTCCGTATTCTGCCTCGTCAATGTGCAGGGTGGAGACACACGCTTGGTAAAGCGATCCCCGTGGCCAGTTGCAGCAGCCTGGAGGCCCAGGACCCAGCTGCTTCTCTCTTGACCAGGAAGCTCCTCCCATGCACCTGTCACCCTCACCACGAATCACCCTGACACCACTTCCCTCTGGTGGACCCAGCCCATCGCCTCGCAAGTGTGGGTTTGGGGTCCGAAGTGGGGGGAAAGCTGAGCAAGCCATGTGGAGGAGGGCAGAGGGACGTGGAGGAGGGCAGACGGATGCACAGGAGGGGAGGGGAACATGGAGGAAGGGAGAGGGACACGGAAGAGGGCAGAGGGATGCAGAGGAGGGGAGAGGGACATGGAGGAGGGGAGAGGGACACAGCACAGGCACCAGGGAGATGCCCCAAGGCCCCGACAGCCCCTACCTTGGACAGGAAGCGTAGGGGCCGCAGGTGCTGGGCAGTACCAACGGGCAAGTAGAAGCCTCCGTCTCCTTATCTACAAATGGGGCATCTGGGCGTCACAGGGACCCCTCGTAGAGGTTGTCCCCCCAGACCGTTTTCACACTCCAGCCTCAAAGCGCTTGCCCGCGGCTCCCTCCCTGCTCAGAGCACCTGGTCATCTCCTCATGCTGGATCCGTCCTCCCACACCCACTCCCGATGTGCAGTGTGAGCTGCGTAACTGCTTTAACGGCCCCGCGCGTGCGCACTTCCGCCAGGGCATCTCAGAGGACCAGCTCACCCCAGCAGCTCCGGGGCTCCCAACGGAGATGGAGCTCGAAACCCCACACCCATCTCTCTCTCTGGACACCCCCTGGGCTAGCCCAGCACGCATGTCCAGGAATCCCCCGAGATCTGCTGGGTGTCCTGCACTCTCGGAGCCCCTGGACCAAGGGGGCAAGGCCTCTGTCCACCCACAGCACCGGCCCCCGCTGACCGACCAGCAGCACAGAGCACCCCCACTACAGCTCCAGGGCCCGAGCCCTACTGCCTGGGGCTGGCCCAAGGGAGGTGGTCAGCAAGCCCCCGGCCTGGACTGCGGAGGCTGGGGGAGGGACGGAGGGCTTCGAGAGCACTAGACACGCTGCAGCCCGGCTGTGCCCCCTTCACAGGACTGGGGACGGCTCTTCTACCAGAAATGGCTGGAAGTGTCCCAAGAACTTGGGAAAGTTCTACTTCTCCTTGTAGACCACATGGCCTGCGGCAGCCGTTTGGGTACTCAGTGTGCCCGTCTGTAAAACGGACTAAAATACTTTGCAGGGAGGATTAACTGAAACAAAGCCCATCTAGGACCCAGCCTCCTGTAGGTCCTCCATACATGGGAAGGAGCCACGTCGCTCTCAGACCGGGACAGCATCCGTGCCCACCAGGCCCAGAGGTGTGGACAGAAACAGTGACGTCCTCTCTCGTGGGCCTCCATGGGACTCAAGGGGCAGCTCCTAGCTCTAGATCCAGGAGGACAAGGGGGCGCAGCCGTGGAGACTGCCAGCTGCCCCACTGCCTGGCTCCTGTCCTTAAAACAGGAGCTCAGGCCAATCGTAAAGGTGGGAAGGACCTGGACACCTCGGGGCGACTCTGCAGACCCATCCCAGCACCCCAGACTGTAGCTGCTGATGGTGGTATTGTGAGCAACCCTGGCCAGGGGACAAGGAAGGGCCCAGCGGGGCTGATTTCAGACCCTCCTGCAGGAGCTGGCTGGGTGCAGGCTCCCAGAGGAGGCTGGAACATTTTCTGGACTCAGACACTGCACCGGGCCAGGTGGGGTGGGTATGCCTCCTCTCGGCGGAAGGGAAGACAGACCTGTCTCCGCCAGGGGCTGCCATCACCGGCCAGGGTGCTTTCCTGCAGCCCCACCTCCCCACCGCTCCTCCTGTTCACACCAGCCTCACGTGTGCCAGGCACTCTACAGCGTGGAAAGCACGTCCCCTCGGCTCTGGATGCTACAGCCCAAGTGCACTTTGGGGGCCGGGGAGCCGATGTCAGAAGCCCAGAAACTTGTTTCGGAACACCCCACACAAAGGAGCTGAAACCAAGCCTCTGGTCTGCAGGCTGCCGTGGCCCGCCTCTCCTCCGGGACTCCGAGGCCACCACGTCCTGCGGGAGGAGGTGCCAGGAGCCAGCCAGAGCCCACCCAGGTCATCAGAACCGGAGTGCCGGGTACACCCTCTGCCATGTGCAAAATTCCACCAGGACCATCTCTGTTCTGCACGGATCGCAGGCCTGGCTCTGCAGCCCACGGCCCCGCGCGGGCACTGCCAGACTCCACTCACTCGTCATTAGATTAGAAACGTGGATTTTGGTGTAACCAACTGCTTGTTGGGTTGTGGACCGGGGAACCTTTGGCAAGGGAAAACAATTTCACCACCTTCATCCGCTGAATTCATACTGGGGCCTGTTCCGATTTCGCGGTAACGGTCTCGGTAACCTGTGTGGGGCAGAGGATGTCGGTGTGTTTCTCTCTCTCCTCACTCGCCGGGAGTCGTTCTGGATGCCCCGTTTCCTCTAGGTTGAGCTCAGGAACACTCCGTGGAAAATTAAGTGTCTGGACCGCAGCCAGTGCGCCTGGGGGGGGCGGGAGCCCTCGCCATGCTGCGCACAGAGTAATGTGGGGAGGGCGACCCTCACCTTCCCAGCCCTGTGGCCAGGACCGCCTCTCAGAGTCCGGGAGGGCCTGAGCGCCAAGTGCGGCTGTGCACCCCGCCGCCTCGTCTCTGGGGGAGCGAAGTCCTCTGCGCGGCCTGAGTTAATCTCCACAGCAAGGGGAAGCAACACAGCAAACATCAAATCCAGGCCCTTGTTTTCAGAATTCTATTTTCAAGTTAATCACTTGTTTGTTTTTAGGAGAGAAGCTACACCTTGAGTGTTTTCACTAAACAAGTCTGTGTTTGCATGTCGACCTGTGTATTTAAATTCCTCACGTGCTGCATTTCAGGCCAGGACTTCCCCCTCTGTCCCCCTCTGTCCCTCTCTCTGTCTCTCTCCCTCTCCACCCTTCTCCCCTTTCCCTGTCTCTCCTCTCTTTGGAGTCAGTCTGCCGATCCGCTAAAACAGATTAGTTACCAGGCCTGCTCCACACCAGATCCCTTTGGGCCCTGGGGTAAGACACACCCAGGGGTCTCGAGGTGAGAGGGGTAGGTCAATGACTGTAAGTGGGGAGCGTGCCGACCGCGACCCAGGACAGCTGAGACCCCACCAGATGGTAGAGAAACAGTATCTCCTCAGAGACTGGGAGTGACCAGGTGAGTGGGGGAGCCGCGCTTCAGCCAGGCCAGCCTCCTCCCAGCCTGTGCACATGCGAGATCAGCTTGAGTCCATGTCCACTCGCCACGGCCCAGCCAATACCCCGGGCCACACACCATCCTCTCCTAACCCACAGCCACCTGCATGGGCTCACAAGGTGGCACTCTGGCCACCTCTCCAGCTGCATCCAACAGAGCCTAGCCCCACATCCCTCTCCCTGTCCTGGGCCCCACCTCTGCATCCCCTGGGCTTGACATAAAGGTCCCTTCCTCTGAATGTCCGCTTGTCACCCCAGAAAAGGCTGGGCCCCAGAGAAATGCTCTCCTAGGTGCAGCCCCTCATCAGCAGCCACTTCAAGCTATAATCCTTCCCTCAGCTGGTAGCCCCATGGTTCTAGGTCTCTGGTGTGTTGGCCTCCCCAGCACGTCACCCAACGCCCACACACAGAGATGCCCCACAAGTGCCAATGGATGGATGGATGGATGGATGGATGGACAACATGGATGGATGAATGGACAACATGGATGGATGAATAGATGGACAGATGGATGGACAGACGGATGGATGGATGGATGGATGGATGGTGGATGGATGGATGGAAGGATGGATGGATGGACGGATGGATGAATGGATAGCTGGCTGACTGGATGGATGGATGAGTGGGTGGGTGAATGCATGAGTGCATAGGTGGGTGGATGGGTGGCTGGATGGACAGATAGCACTAGTGCTTCTCCCCTCTCGTGGGATGTCTCACTGCGTTCACCAACTGCACTGATTGCCCTGGTCCTGGGTGCTCTCCCTTCTTTCCCTGACAGCAATGTTCATCACATAATTCAGTTCAGCACTGAACAGTGTGGCTGAGTGGTCTATCTCAAATGCGAATGTTCTCCTTCCCTAAAGAAGCCAGAGTTACGGAGGGCAGAAACCGCCACTATGCTTCGTATGTTCTTTGCCTAGCTTGGTGGCATTTAGCCCTTGCCCTCCACCATGATAAATGCAGGAAAGATGTTATTTAGGTCTTTTCTTTCCAATCAAAGAGGAAACTAGGACCACGAGGAAAAGGTCTAGCACACAAACCCCAGGGGCTCCAGCCCCCATCCAAAGTCGGTCCGCCAGGCTGCCGCCGCCCGGGCCTACCCTCACGCCGGGCATGGTGTATGAGGGCCGAATCAGCGTGCTGAAGCCGACAGAAGGTGTGCCAGCGTTTCTGTAGCTTCTGTGCTGGGCTTAAAGGAAACCTAACTCCGAATGTCAGCTCTGAGACAACAGATAATCATGAGATATTGCAAAAATAATCCATGGTTTCCCTCAAAAACTTCCCCCAGGGTTCTGCTATATGGTGAGTGCCCATGGCGGACTTCATGAGGTTTTCAAGCCCTCAATCCTATAATCTCATGCTGATGACAGTTTTAAAAAGTAAGTACTTTCTACTTTGTTGAGTAGATTCTGTAAAGAGAGAGAGAAGAGAGACAAACACTCAGCAGTTTTTTAGGTGGAAGATGCCAAGCCAAGGGTCTGAAGGGAGGACCGGGACTCTCGGCTCCTGCCACCAACCACTGCCCAGTCCTGACACTTACAGGAGGGCCCTTGTGGGGGACGCGGCTCATGGCTGGCCGACAGCTGTCCTGGGCAGCTCAGGGCTGAGGAGTGGGCAGCAAGGACTCTGGTCCAGCTCAGGGGCGCTGACCTTCTGTTCTGACCTCTCTGCAGAGCAGAGACAACCCTCTGCTTGGAGGCTGAAATCCTAAAAGCAGGCCAGTGCCTGCCCCAACAAGTTACACTGAGGGATCAGAGGATTGGTGACTTTCAGAAGGACAAAGGGGACAAACAGTCCAACGCTCATCTTACCCCAGACCTAAAGGCTGGGGCCAGGATGGTGTCCTGACCACAGCCGGGAAAGGCAGGCAGAACATTCTGGAATCACGGTCTGCCCACATTAGCATCTCAGCCAATATCCTTATTAATTTGCTGGCGCTGAGACTGGCAGAACAGCAAGGAGGGAGAAAATTCCTTGCTGTGCCTCATGACAAGAAAGGCTATGTGGGGGCCTGACACGACTTGCCCGCTCCCTCAGAATCGGTGAGGAATCGTGGAGGACTGGGGTTTACCATTTCACTTACTTCCTGAAGCTGGGTAAGCGTGCGGGGCATGCTCTTGGAACTGGGGCTGTTCTGGGGGCACAAAAGGATTAAGGGACTTACCCACACTCAGGGAAGAAACAAAACTCGAAACCAGCCCCCCTGGAGGTTCTGGCTGTGGGAAAGGAGATAGGGTCGTCAAGGGTAGGAATTTGGACCCTGAAGCCCAAGGGGCTCAGCCGCTCACTCCCCTGCTGTACCACACGCGCCACTGTGAGCCTGTCTTCACCTGTCCATCACACACGACGGCAGAGGTTTTCAGGAAGAGGAGGGTGAGGGACACAGTCCCTGGCACACAGTAGGCCTTCCAAGAGACAATATTGCTATAGTGGGTGAAACGGCAGCCCCCAGAGAGAGACATCCACGTCCTAACACCCCAAACCTGAGAATGTGCCCTTATTTGGAAAAAGGGCCTTTGTAGACGTGATTAAGTTATAGACCTTGAGACGAGACTCTCCTGGACTGCCTGAGTGTGCCCTGATTCCAGTGACAGGTGTCCTTAGAGGAGAAGGCACAGGGAGGTCATGTGAAGGTAGAAGCAGAGAACGGAGTCACGTGACCACCAGCCAAGACACACCAGAGCCACCCAGAGCCACCGGGAGCTGGGAGACAAGGCACAGTAGTCCCCTGGGTCTTTGGGAGGAAGCATGGCCCTGCGGACACCTTGATTTTGGACTTCTGGCCTTCAGGACTGGGACAGAATACATTCCTGCTGTTCTGAGCCCCCCGGTTCATGGCACTTCGTTCCTGCAGCCTCAGGAAATGCACACTACTGTGATCACCGGCTTCGGGGCCACCGAGTGGAGACGGCCCTACTGGCTACAAGGACGGAGTGCAGGTGAGGTTAGATCACTCCGCCAGCTCAGCGACTAGCAAGCAGCAGCTGCCTCGTGCCCAGCATCCGCTTTGTGGGGAGACCCCAGAGAAGAAGAAAAAGGCCCTGCCGTCCAACACACAGTTTGGGTTTACCCAGGGAAAACAGAAGGCAATCCCTGAAGGAACGGGTCCTGCCAAATTTGGTGTGCTGCCCAGGTCCCTCTGTCTGTCACCTGACACTTCCTGCCGTCCTCAACCTGGCAGAGGCCGCAGTAAGCAAGCAAACAGACCTTCAGCCTGTGGCCTCAGGTTGACCAGATGGCTGATCACCGGCCGCCAACAACACCTGCCCCCACAGTTGGGCGTGCACCGGGGGGCAGAGGGGAGGCACCCACGGTGTGTGCTAAGATGGCACCGGTGAGCCTGCCTGTCCCCTGCCTGGCAGCGGGTGGCAGCCCTGGAGTGGGGTCTAGATCTCTGGTCCCAGGAAGGAGCTCCTGCCAGCCGCGGCTTGAAGACAGAGATGCTGCGTTTGGTGATCCGTCAATGTTTCTAGTTGGGGTGGCGGCTGCCGCCAGGCTCCCGCAAATTGTGATACACAAATTGTTAGCAGCTTGCAGACCATTTGCAAATAAACCATCGCAGCGAGGCATTAAAAGATCCCTAAATAAGCATTCTCGCGGAAGGTAGTGACACAGGGGTTGTTTATATCCTTCCTGCTTGACACTTGTTCCATCAAAGGGAGGCCTCGCTCGTCCCGCGGAGAGGCTGTGCAGGCAGCATTTAAAATGCAAAGATCTGCTGATTTTTCATACGGAATTATACAAATGGAACCGCTCTTCCATTTTATGATTGAATTAGGTAATGTATTGATGGTGCAGAAAGAAGCAAGGTTATGTCCTTGTTTTTCATGATTTATGGGCTTGGAGCGTCTCACAGCTCCTGGCTCTGGACACAAGCTCGCTAACACGCTCTTTGGTGCGCACAACGCTGGCTGTCACGGAGACGGGACGGCCGCTGGACGCACCGGCTTCTAGGCCATTACCATGTCCTCCAGAAAAGCCCTGCTCAGAGGGGAAGGCCCCAGAGGCAGGAGGCTGGTCTTGTCGTTTCGTCTGTTTTCTTCCTGCCACGGTGACTTATGATGACAAAGGCAGGAGACAACTGCCAGGGACCAGGGCTGACTCCATTCTCTGAGACCCTCAATGGCCAGCAGCCTGGAGGCCGGGGGGAGCTGAGCTCACCGGACCCTCTGATCCTGCCTCTGTTCTGTTCAATCGCAGCCCCTACTCGCCATTTACTAGCTGCCCTCGGACAAGCTGCTATCCCCCTGCCTCAGCATTCCCACCTGTGAAATGGAGAGATGCGTGTCGGCCTCTAAGGGTTAACGCGCAGCTCTATTTAGAAGCAAGTGGTGAGCCAGAGGTGTTTGCAAAAATCTTCTCATCCCAGGATTCCACCCAGGAAAGGCAATGGGTTTGGAATGTCTAAGAAGCAGGAGAGACAGAGCTCCCTGGAATGAGGATGAGCTGAGAACTTGCCCAAGTTGCTCCCCTCCCCTCACCTCTGCTCGCAGGCTGCTCACCTTGTCTCCACTCCCAGGCTGCTCACCCCACTCCATACCCTCCCCTCCCTTCCCAGGCTGTTCACCTCCCTCCACGCCCTCCTGTCCCCTCCCCTCCCAGGCTGCTCACCTCCCTCCATCCCCACAGGTTCTCCCAGCAGGCAACCAGGCAGGCCTGGAGCTGCCCTGGGCCTTGCTCCCTGAACTCTCCCTTGTACAGCTCATTAAGCTGATGGCTGGGAAAGCAGGTCCTCATGAAGGTGGCCGTGCAGTCCCTGCCCGAGGCGTGAGGGGAGTCTCATGGCCTATTCCTTCCTGCCTTCCTGTGAACTCTTAAACCTGCAAGATGTGCTGAGCCAAGAGCAAATGGAGCGGAGGACGGTTTCCGTGGAGGAAAATTATCAGCTCCTTCACAGCTGCCCCCTGAGCAGCTGGGGGTGCGTTCCCGGCCCTGCACACGCACACAGTAGCAACGTCCTCTGAGCCTCAGGGCTCTGCAGACCGCAGGAAATTAAATCACTGGAGTGAGCCCGCCACGCCCAGCCCTGGTAGCCCTTCCTGGCCTTTCACGCACTGCTCCTGGGGGCCTTCTGCCCAACCAGCCTCCCTTTACCCTGTTCCTTTGGTTCTGGCCCCTGCCCCCTTCCTCCTGCCCCTGCCCCCTTCCCCCTGTCCCTCTTCCCCGCCCCCCTTCCTCCTGCCCCAGCCCCCTTCCTCCTGCCACCCTGGCCCCCTCTCCCCTGACCCCAGCCCCCCTTCCCCTTAACCTGGTTCCTCCTGTCCCACTTCCCCCTGCCCCCCACCCCTGCCCCCTTCCTCCTGCCCCCGTGCATCAAGCTCTCTTGACCCGTCTCATGCTATACCTGCCCGGGTTCCATCCCTGGGGCTCTCTGAGGGCAGTGACAGCCCTTCCTTCTCCCTGTAGCCCCTGCACCCATTCCGGAGCCGGCGTGAGACCTCAGACGGTGGTGGAATCATGTCAGCCGGGTGCCTCGTGGAGGTTATCCAAGCTCAGAGGCCAGGGAGAGCCAGGGCGGCGGGCACCCCGCACAGGAAGCCAGATCCCCGAACACTCATGGAAAGGGCATGTCCTCCATCTCCCTGCTGTCCTAAGTTGGTGAGCTCACACTTGCTTTTCACGCACAGCAAGGTCACAGAAGCTCTGCTGGAACAGGAGGGACGGGCTCAGAGGTTCTCGGACAGGGTCCCCAGGCCGGCGGCACTGGTGAGAAAGGCAGCTCTTGCGCCCCGCCCCAGACCTGCGCCGGCAGACGCTGGGCCCAGGAGTCGGCATTCCACAGCCTTCTGGGATGCGGACTCTGAGCTCGGCCGGCCCAGGGGGCGTCTCGGCCAACCTTCACAGAGTGCGTGCTACAGGCGGGCTCCGTGCCAGGCACTCACGGCCTTGGGCAATCCCGTCCTCCCACGGCCCTGAAGGATAAGACGCCAATTCACCCCATTCTACAGATAATGGGAACAGGGCACAGAGAGGGTGAATTGTGCACCCAAGACCACACAGCAGGTAAGAGTCCACATTTGAGCTTTAGCAGCCCGACTCGTTCAGAGGTCGGACGCTGGCGGGTGATGCCACTGGAGCCACAGCAAGGAGCAGAGGGAGCGCTGGGGACCTGGACCCGCACGGGGGCTTATCACCATCCTCATCATAGCCACATCCAAAACCCCGCGAAGGCTCAGCATGGTTCTGGATGCCGTGGGGCTGGGGGTACAGGAAACACGCAGACGGGCCAGTCCCGGGTTTCAGACTGCACAAAGCCAGGCCGACTTGCCACGGGGCCACAGACCACAGAGAAGGTGAGCCCGGAAGGGCCCCGGGAACCCAGAGGCCTGGAAGGGCTGATATGTCTCAGCCTGCAGAGCGGAGAAAAGGTGGTCCAGGAGGTGGCTCAGGGGGACGTGGGCCTGGGTGGGGCTGGACAGAGGCAGCCAGGGGGGCAAGGCATCCCTGAGTGTCCCTGAGCAAGGAGACTGGAGCCAGGATGCCCACGGTGGTGCTAAGGGCTCACCAGCTGCGGAGAGCCCCATCCATGAGCAGCACAGCCCTCCACATCCCGCAGATTCAAGACACACGCTGCTGGCACCGTTAGCACCGCCAAGTTGACAGATGGGGACGTGTTGCCATTCCTGGCATCGCAGCGCCAGTCGGCCATGGCACTGTCAAGGGACTCTGGGCCAGACTCCCTAGATGCAGCCTGGCCCTCACACCTCCTGGTCATGTGGCCTTATGAACTTACTGGCCCTCCTTTGTCTCAATTTTGTCATCTGTGAAACGGGGATCATGACAGGGTGCTGAGGATTGCCCACGGCACGTGTCCAGCACGCAGAGCTGCGCCTAGAACCTGTAGGCCCTTGCAGATGGGGAGACCGAGGCAGAGAAACTGAGGGGCCTGCCCCAGCTTACAGAACTGACTCATGCTCCCCATGCAGTCCCTGCGACCCCAGGCACACGGCCTTCCCGCGCACGGCTGCCCTCTCCTCCGTGGGAGACAGAGGGGAGGTGTCCATTCAGGACGCGGCATTTCTAAAAGGTCTTGCTTGTCGGGTGCTGTGATGGAGACAGGGCACGGTCAGGAGGAGGAGGGGGAGGGGGAGGGCTCCCTCTGCCCCAGGAGCCACCTCGCCCAGGCTTGCTCCCTCGGCCCCAGCTGGGCTTGTCTGGCGAGGGGAGCAAAAATGCTCAGAAGAGAGCCCAGCCTCCAGCCAGACTCCCAGACTCTGGATGCAGGCCGCGCCCCAGCGCCCGCCTGCCTGCCCGCAGATCTGCCCCGAGGCCTGCCCCAGGGCGGGTGTGGCGGGCGTCCTGGCCCGGCTCCGGCAGGCGTTTGGCCTCCTCTCCTTGGCCTGTGGCTAGCAGCCCGGGATGCTGAAAGTGTGGCCCCGCTGACACCCCTCTCCGCGGCAGTCTGTGGCAATTTTGCACACTGTCCGTGCTGCTGAAAACACGGGCTTCCGAAGGCTTTCCCCAAACACTGCGGGCATTTAGCGGCTGCGAGTTAACAGTGGGCGTTTCATCCAACTGTCTGTGGTAACACTTGCTGTTTGTCCCGACCGGACAAAGGGATTTTGTATGAGTTTGGCTGTTTAATCTGAAACCTGCACCTGTCTCTTTGATTTATTTAACCCTTCCCTCAGGATTTTAAGCCAATAACGGGTGCTGGAAAACACTCCAGCTCAAACAGAGCTTGCTCTGAAGTTTATCTTTGCAATATTTCCAAATCCTCCTGCGTTCTAATGTCAAAGGCCTATTATTTAGCTCATATATCGTACAGGTTATAAGACACTAAACTGTAATCCTGCAGAGAAATGCTCTATTTCTGCTCCCCTTCAGCCAAAAGTCCGTGTAAAAACACCTCTGGAAAGACACCGGTGCTGGAATGAGAGCTCCTGAGTAGCAACGCTACGCTGAGCTTCACCGTTCTTCCTGGGATGGAAACAAATTTTAGATGTCTAACACAGAAAAACTCAGCGCGCCTGAAAACACAGCTGTAATTCTCGTCCCCGGACAGTCATCTCTCCCCGGCGTTAGCACCAAACCCAGGGTGACTTTGCAAGGGAGCAACAGGGACAACAGTGACCTGAATGGTGCCCAGAGACGGGGCCAGCAGGACGGGGCTCCGTGCAACCCCACACTGGTCATTCATTTGCGAGCATCTCCTGACCCGGGGATGGAGGAAGGCAAAGCCTGGAGGACCCCCGACCCAACTCCTTCCCAGCCTTTGCTTCCCATAGGAAGGTGTGGCGAGAGGATGGTGTACCCCCAAATTAATGTCCACCTGGAACCTCAGAAAGTGGACTTATTTGGAAATAGGGTCTTTTAAGACGTAGTCCGTCAGGACGAGGTCCTACTGGATTACGGTGGGCCCTAAATCTAATGATTGATGTGACGGCTAACCTCATGTGTCAGCGAGACGGGACCAACAGGGCCCCAGACAGTTGGTCAAAGGTCATTCTGGGTGTGTCTGTGGGCTGCTTCTGGATGAGACTAACGCTGGAATCGGTAGACTGAGCAAAGCAGAACACCCTCCCCGATACGGGTGGGCCTCACCCAATCAGTTGAAGAGCCGAACACAGCAGCACCACCATAAGCCCAGAACTCTGCCCCCGACTGCACTGAGCTGGGACAACAGTCTTTTCCTGCCTTTGGACTCAAGCTGAAGCATCAGCTCTTCTCTGGGTCTCCAGCTTGTGGACCGCAGATCCGCGGACTTCTCAGCCTCCGCCATCACCTGCCAATGCCTCAGAATAAACCTATGTTTCCTTATGATATACCCACATCCTACTGGTTCTGCTTCTGCGGACAGCCCTGGCTGACACACTGAGATACACACAGACGGACGAAGGCCTTGCTAAGACACAGCCAGACGCTGCAGAGACGTAGCACGAGCCAAGGCACGCCGAGGACAGCCAGCAGCCACCAGACTCGACGAGGCAAGGACGCGTTCTTCCCTGGAGCCTTCGGAAGGAGCACAGCCCGTGGACACCTTGATCTTTGACCTCTGGCCTCCGGGACTGGGAGGAAACAAACTCCCCTTGTGTTAAACCCCCCGGGGTCTGTGGTATTTTGTCACGGAAGCTCCAGGACACCAGTCAGCCAGGGCCACTTAGGATCCGAGGCCCTTACCAGATGGTCCAAGACACGAGGATCACACACTCATTCATTCATTCCCTGAGTATTTGAGGGTCTCTGTTCTAGGATCTGGAGACACAGGATACAAGGGGCTGCCCTCACGGGGTTGACATTCTAGGTTGACGAGACAGGTAAGACACAAACCAGGCCAAACACAAGCCGATCAGAGGGTGACAGGAGCTCTGGCAAGGCCGCCGTGACAAGAAGCAGGACGTGGTGAGTTGAGCAGGGAGGAGCTTTGAAACAGGCCGGTTCCTCTAAGGCTGAGGGGAGCTGAGGATGCCTGGCCTAGCACCGGCTTCCAGAGCCCGGGTCCCTGTGGGCAGCTCGGCCTTGGTCTCGCGGGCTGACACAGATAAGGGCACGCACAGTTGATGGTGGTTTCGGGTCCTTGCTGCACGGCCTTGGCTGTGTTCCTAACGCTGCCTGGGAACTGGTTTCCTCGGCCGTCGGGTGCGAATAATGGCAGGGCCGCGGGGCTGTTTTGAGGATGAAATGAGATGTTTCACGGTAGATGCACCGGGCCTGTGGTCCTGCTGCGTCCATAACTCTGAGCGGTTATTCCGTCCCCAGGGTCCCCGCCTCCTGTTGTCCACACCTTCCCTAATCCACTCCTGAGTGTGGGTGGGACCTGACCCACTTCGACCCAAGGGGAAACAGCAAAGGGGGCGATGTCCCTTCTGGGATAACCTTGCACAAGATCGCAGCACCCGCCTTGCTGGGGGACTCCCCGGCTTGCTGATCTGGGGAGGGAAGCCGCTGTGCAGTGAGCCAGCCCTTGGGGAAGGCCCCAGAAACGGCGGCTGACGGCCAGCAAGAAAGGAAGCCCTCGGCTGGCAGGCTTTGAGGGACTGTGTGCTGCAGACAAACACTCCCAGCTCGGCAGGGACTCCACCCCAGTCCAGCTTCAGATGGGACCCCAGACCCAGCCGACGTCCTGACTGCAGCCTTGTGCAGTATGAGGCCGCTGCACCAGGCCCGGGCCCCGACCCGGGGAAGGGACGGTAATACACGTGTGTTGGGGTGGTTCGTCCGACTGCAGTCACTAACACAACACCGCTCATCTTCAGAGACAGGCCGGCACCGGAGGGCACAGTCTGGGGCCAGAGGGACGGACGCTTGGGTTACACACTTTCTGTGCCAGACACCTTCCTAAGTGAGTCACGGATAAACGTACTTCCTCAGCTGGACCCACAAGAATCCTGTGACTTTCAGGCAACGGGGAAGGGTCATCAGGAAGTCGTTCGACGCGGCCACTAGTGCGGGACAAAAGGACACTGTGACATTTGCTGGAAGGGCATCCCTACTGTGCGTGGGGCACGTCTCAGTCTGCCTCAGGCAGGGCTGCTGACCCTGCCCCTCGCCGGCCGGCCAGCTGGGCTGATCTGCGCTCAGCGGGCCACCCGCAGGGACAGAACGCACTGCCCACAGGAACGACACGTGGCCCGCTCCAGGCGATGTCTATATGTATTTTCACTTGATATTTACTTCTATATAAAAATATTTGCACACTTACATTTCTTCTTAAAATTCATGAATGGGCACTCCAATGTGAGCCGGCAGTTGGCTCCAGGACCACGGCGGTCAGAGGCATGTCCCGTTTCGTCCCTGATGGGATATATTTAACCACGGCTCTTAAGGACCTGAACACATGCTCACACACACTTTTTTTTTTTGAACTTCAAGGCGTTTTCCTTCGGAGTGTTTTTATGAAGCGACTTGTCCACCCGGTGTGAACGTCAGCGGATTGACTTTAAAAGCGCTTCTCCTGCAAGCCGCGGCCTCACACCCCCTGCACGGCGCACTTTGGTCTCAGAAGTTAGTTGTTTTTTGTTTTGTGAACCCTCCCTTCCCTCCTTCACCCGCTCTCTGTCTGCTGCTTGGCGTAGCAGAGCGGGCCAAGAGAAGGTGAGATCCCCAGTGGGAAGAGGAGGGAGAAGCCGCTGGCCACTTCCCGGCGAGGCCCTCCTCTATCCGAACAGCTCGTTTACTACAAATAAAAGCAATTAATCTTAGCAGCATGCCCAGCGGGGCGGCTGCCTACCCGGGGCAGCCTCTCTATTAGTGGAAGCAGGGTGTGCAAAGTCACAGGACCCAGCGTCCAGGAGCCCAAGAGCGGGAAGGTGCAGTTTACAGCCCACCCTGACTCTCTGCTAGATGTCCCCTCTGCAACACCCCTGCCACCTGTCCCTCAGCCCAGACTTACACGCCTCATCTGGCGGGGAGCTCACTCTCACCGCAGGTGGCCAATCCACCACTGGACATCTGCCGTCGAGGTCCACATGCACCACTGGAAGGCCTTCCTGACCTACGAGCTCAGTTCTCCTGGCCTTGGTGTCCTCCCGCCTCTCCCAGACCACCCCTCCTCATGAATGAACAAACAGCTTCAGCACGTCCAAATGTTCAGTCCATCCATCACCCCCATCCATCCACGGGGTCAACAAACACTGTCTAGACACGTACTGGGGACGTGCAGGGTCTGTGCCAGGCACTGGGACCCACGGGGAGCCCCCACCGCCCGGAGCGTCTGTCCCAGTGGAAGGACCAGAGGGTCAACATGGCCATTTTAGAGGGTCCCAGATGCCATACAAAGAGGGGTACGGCACAGTCTCGGGGAAGCCCTTTGAGATAAGATGGCCAGGGGTGAATGTTGGAACTGAGACCTGCAAGGGTGAGAATAAATGAGCCAAGGGAAACACTGAGCAGCGGGGCACTCCAGAGAGTCATTCCAGCTTCCAGAATGTTCTCTCCATGGCTCCGTATGACCGGCTGGGCCTGGTCATCTCTGCAGGGGAATAGAAGGAGAATGGTGGAATATGGGTCGGGATCTCCATAGTCACCTTTTGACTGCCCCCGCAGGCTTCCGCAAGCTCATTACTTCCCGGGCGTGGTCAAGCCCACCACGACGGCGGGCGTCCTCTGCAGAAGGACCAGGCGTCTTCAGCCCAAAGCTGGCAGGACGAGGTAAGAACGCAGCTGTGAGCTTGCTTCTCTGAGAGCTCTCCACCTCTCCACCGTACTCCCTTCCACCCCAGGCTTGGGGAAGGCCCAGCCTTCTACCCACGTCCACCTCACAGCAGCTTTCGGCTGGTTTTTTTTAACTCCTGGAGCCAATACCATCGCATCTGTTTCCTACTCATGGCAAATTCAGTAACACAACAATCTAGAGGCTGCAATTCTCATGTTACCATTTTTTGCTACCTGGTCCCTTGGTGCCGACATTGGTAGAGAAGACCCATCTACAGGCCATGTTGCCCCCAAGCTTGGAAGCCGGAGGAGTGGGGGACCCAGCAGTCCTCGGCTTCCCCCACCAGCTGCCCAGATCTGCGTCCAGGTGCTTTGTGGGCTGGAGTTCCCAAGGAGCCACCTTCCTTCTCTTTCTCTCTCATATGTGCATGTTATTTGAAAGCTGACTTCAGGGTCCGTCGGACAGCACGGGCTTTACGGTCCCCGAGAAGGGCGGTGTAGAAGCGGACATCGGGGCCCCAAGGGACAGCAGCGAGGGACAGGTCTAGCCTCGCCAGTCGGACCACAACGTCATGTACCAATGAGGCAACCAGGCACGTTCCAGAAACCAGTGGCCTCTTCTGGAATCCTTGGCCAAAGCTCGGATTCGTTGTAAATAAACTCGGTTTTTACTGCCTTCACACAAACCATCTTTTTTTGGAACTGCTTAAAAAAAAGGAAGGAAAAAAAAAAAACCCCGAGCAAGTGCATAGGAGATGAGGAAATTGAAGGAGCGTGACTAATACACAGGCACCAAAACCGAAATGAGGAGGCAAACAGACGGTGCCCACTGATCCTGCAGGAGCAAGAACAGCCTGGAAAAGCATCCTCTCCTCAAACCTGCCGAGGGTCCGGAGGCATGGGAGGGGAGGCGCCGCAGGCAACCTGCAGGACTGGCTGTCCCCACACGAGGACACGGAGCTGGGCGCCAACGGGACGGACCTCCTCGCCGGGCAGGTGTCTGGGTCCCGGTGGGAAAAGTGACCGGACGCTGCTTCGCGAAGCAGCAACCTCGCTGACTGCCCCGGGAACATCTTGCTGATTCACGGAGACACTTCTCTCTCCCCTCTCCCGTTCCTCTGCCCGGAAGACCTCTGGGGCAGCGTTCTGCGGGCTTTAGCACCACCATCATCAATAGATGGGTTACGTAAGCTCCTGGACCCGGGTGTGAGGCACGCTGGGTGGCAAAGAATTTACCCTTGCCCAGAGAGACCTGGCCTTTGCCCTCGGCTACTCGGAGGTGTGACCAGGCCCGCGGTGAATGCCCTCTTGATAAAAGCGTCTGTATTTTCCTGGGGGCCTTGGCCACAAAACAGTCTAGCAGTGTGACTGATGGGGGCTTTGGGTCACGTGGTATCTGCTTGACCTCCCAAGGGGCTGAGACCGAGGTCAGCCATGTGGGCAGTCAACTCAGTCTATGTGCCCATGCCACAGTGAAAACCTTGCACCCCAAGATTCCGGTGAGCTCCCCTGGCCCTCCACGGGCCCTGCCACACACTGTTCCCCGGAAAGTAAGGTGTCCTGACTCCACAGGGAGCAGATGGCTGGAAGGCTGTCTAGTTCCTCCCTGGATCCCACTTGGTGCGTCTCTTCCCTTCACGGATTTCAATCTGTATCCGTTCCCCATAAAAAACCCTACCTGTGAGCATAGGGCTTTTCTGAGTTCTGTGAGTCCTTCTAGCAAATTACTGAACCTAAGAGTGGTAGTGGGGATCCCCAAATGCTGCAGTTGGTGTCAGGAGTGGGGTGGTCCCAGGACCGCCCAAACGCTGAAGCCGCTGACAGAACGAGGGTACTCCTGGGGACAGCTCCCTCCAACACCGCAGAGGCACGCTCCCACGGCTCGCCCTCGGAGGGTCCGGGAGGAAGACAGTAGCCCAGGAGAGGAGGGTGCAGGCTGTGTGTGGGTCCTGTCCCCTCCTTCCAGTCCTGATGCTCTGACACCTGGGGCTCCCGGGGTGGGGACAGCATTCTCCCGCCTGCAGGAAGATGCTCGAGCCAGCACCCAAGACAACTTCCCTAGAGCCACATGGCACTGTGATTCATGCCCTGTGCAGAATCTGTGTTTGAAAATGCTGAATGTCGAGAAGGAACAGCAGAAGTACGCAACACGACAGAAATAGGAGGGCACAGATAAAACAAGGCTTTTGTTTGCACAGAACTTTCTGCCAGAGACCCCAAAATATGGAGGCGGGGAGGCAGAGAAGGGTGGAGACTGCTCACTCTGCCCTGTCCCCCTGCCATCCAGAGGGGGAGCTCTGAGAGCCTCCCATGGAACCAGAGCCCCGGAGCGGGGGCCCTGAGACCAGCGGCCAAGAGCCTCTGCCCACCACACTAGGAGCCAGGCCAGAGGCCGTCCAGGTCAGAAGGCACACCCCCGAGTCTGACTCAAGTCCTTCCCTCCTCTCCCAGCACTTACACTTTCCTGCTAACTTCTGAGCACACAGCAGGGGTCGGTCAACTATTTCCAGAAAGGCCCAGAGAGCATGTGTTTTAGGCTCTGCAGGCTTGGCTGGGGTCTCTGCCATAACCATTCGATTCTGTCTTTTGTAGCACAAAAGCAGTCACATAATGTGCAAATGAGTGTACGTGGCCATGTGCCAATAAAACTTTATTTATAAGATCAGGCAGTCATGGCATTTGCCCCTCGAACCATAGTTTGCTGACCCCTGACCTTGAGAAGGGTTACTAACCCCACAGCTCCCCTGAATCCTGTCTCCAGTGCTCTCTCCCTGTCTACTGCTCTGTGCTCTAATCCAGCCTCGCGGCCAGTTTGCCATCTCTGGGAATAGGGCAGCCAGATTTAGCAAATAAGAGTCCAGGATGCCCAATTACATTTGCATTTCAGAGAAACAAGGACTTTTCTTTTCTTTTTTTTTTTTTAGTATAAGAATATCCCATGTAAAAGTTGGGACATACTTGCAACAACAAAAAAAGAGTCTTTGTTGTTCGTCTGAAGTTAAGTGATCACTGGGTATAAATTAAAATAACCGGGCATCCTGTATTTTGCCTGGCAGCCCTATCTGGGGGCAACGCGGTTTGACGCATTCCACAGAGATCTCGGATCATCTGCTCCCGCCTCAGGAGCAGAGCCTCCCCTCAATCAGTAATTCTGATAAACCCTTGATTGGAGCAGGAAAGGCCAAAATGACAGTGGTGAATTCACTCAGTCACTGAGGAAGTCAGAACTCACACCCAAGTTGGTGCGCTCGGAGACTGCCGGCCACCAGCGAGCCCGTCTGCGGGGACGGCTGCCAGCTTCAAATGCACGCCCACGGCTCACAGTTCAAAGAGGTCTCGCGGACTCCCCACCGCACCCCACATCTGGAATAGAAAGTGCAGAGAGGGAAGGAAGCAGATGGGCAGAAAACTGGACGACCAGGGGCATCTCAACTGACATATCTGTAACCAGGGACCTACCTATTGCTACGTAACAAGACCACCAACTGAATAGCTTAAAACAGCACCCACTCCTCAGCTCCCAGTCTGGGTCAGAGCACGGCACAGCCCGGCTGGCCCTCTGCTCGGGGTCACACGACTCACACCGGGGCACCGTGGGCTGTGTCCTCCCCTGGAGACCCCAGGAAAGATGACACCTGTCCCTCAAGCTCAGGACCGAGGTCCTGTCTCCTTGACTCGTGGCCCTCTGCCCTTTGAGACGTGTCACATCCTTGTGTTTGCGATCTCTGCCCCCACCCCTGCAGCTCTCCATCTTTCTTTTGTCTCTGGGTTTAAGGGCACAGGTGGTCACATTGAGCCTCCTGAATAATCTGGGATAATCTCCCTATTTTAGGATTAACTGATTAGTGACCTTAATGACTTGTGCTTAAGCCCTTGTTGTGAGTCAGGTGGTGTATTCAGGACGTGGTATCACACCGTAGCCATGGCCCAGGAATAGGGAAGGACCGCTCAGGCTTCACAGCGCCCCCCCCCCCACATCACCCATGAGATAGGGACACAGCGAGCACTGGACAGATGGGACCCCATCCCTGGAAACGACTCTGGAGAGAGCTGGTGTTTGCAGGGGTACTAGTCCCCAGCAACGGCTGCTCTGGGGCCTCCTGGGGCGTCGATGCCGGACATTCTGCTGCCAGACTCCTAGGCTGAGAGGTCCATCAGCGCCTGGAAGCACAGCGCAGGGTCCACAACAGAAGCTTGCTGTATCCCCACAGCCCGTGGGCAACGCTGGCAGAAACAGCCCTCCATCCATAACGCACCCAGACAAAGACATCTGGCTGAGTGTGGCCCTTCGAAGCTCCTGGCCGCCTGGCTGCTTCATTTCTGTTTGATATGCTTGGAAGTCCTTTATGTCATGGTGTTGGGGGTCCGGTAACCTCGGTGACACCGGCAGCCATAAGGGAAGGCCCATGTGACCCCTGACGGCTCCTGCCCCCTAGCACGGCAGCACAGGTGCCCCACAACTAGCCCCCAACGGAATCCAGACCCTGGGAGAAGCCTGCCTGCCTCGCATGACCGTGCACATCTTCACCCGATTCACAAGCAGCCCAGAGACTCCCGGACCCCCTGCGCCCAGCCCCACGGAGCCCCGGGACGGAGGGTGAGGGTGCCGCGAGGACTCCACCAAAGAGGGGAGGACAGGGCTCATGAGAGCGTTCACTTCTGAAAGTCTCTGCTCTTAGCAGGCACCTGAGCGCAGGTGGGAGGTCCGCGCCGCAGGTCCCTGGTCAGATCATTACAATGAAAGCAGGCTCTAACCAGCTTCCCTGTGAAATGCTGTGTTCCCATTAATTACATTTTCTGGTTACCCAGGGATTCAATTTTGTTCAGTCTCTGGATTTACAAAAGCACGAAAAATAATGGGCCAATATCTTTTAGATTAGAAGCACAGCTAACGAGGTTTCCATGTCACGATGCCATCGTCCTTTGAGGAATGGGGGTGTAACGGGGCACAGGCCAGGACAGGTGCTGGGAAAGGACAGCAGGACCCACGAAGTCCATTCCCTCAACTCCCGGGGTGCGCTCAGGAGGGCAGACCACCCTGAACCTGGGGCCCCACAGCTGTTAGATGGGAGACCCAGGCTCCAGTGCTCTGGGCGGGCGGGCTCGCGGGTAAGCCGAAGGATGTGCGCACACTCCGTGATACATCGTAAGTTCCTCCTCACTGTTAGGGGCTTTGCTACTTTTAAAAAAAGGTTTTATTTATTTATTTGACACAGAGAGAGAGCGCGCAAGCAGGGGGAGCGGCAAAGGGAGAGGGAGAAGCAGACTCCCGCTGAGCAGGGAGCCCGATGCGGGACTCGATCCCAGGACCCTGGGATCATGACCTGAGCTGAAGGCAGACGCTTAACCGACTGAGCCCCCCAGGCGTCCCAGTGCTTTGCTACATTTATGAAGACTGTCATCATAATGTCAATGTTATGACCATTATTACACTTCGGGACTCAGTTTCTTCTCCTATATAAAGTCAGCAAAATCACCCAAGTCTCCTCACTGCTGTGAAGACAAACGGAAACAATGCATGGGAAGTGTGATGCACACTTCAAAATGCCAGCAAGTGTTACTACTACCACCGTCTCTACCGAGAAGTAACGATGGATGGAGTTCAGGATATTCTCGAATGGTTCGCATGCCAGGACATCCCTTAGAAGATACTTTCCAGAAACGTAAATCCCCCAATATGCACTCAGTTTGTGGTCATTTTCTTTTCCCCTCCTCCAAAAAGGGAGAGGGCAAAAGAACATTCTGGAAAACCGTGCTCCAGTTCATTTGGGTTTGCTCCCGGTTTCACACGTTTCCATGAACAGGTGACCCAGCGGGTTCTCGGGACAGGAAACGGTGGAGGGGTGAGGCTGGCGGTGAGACCCCGCGGGGACTGGGTGCTGGAGCCGAGGGCAGCCGCTTGCCGGGAGCCAGCAGCAGGCGACACGGCATCGCGCCTCTGTGCCAGCAAGACACTGCTCTCAATGAAAAGCGACAGGCTCAACAAGCCGGGCCATCACCGGAGAAGCTCCAAGTTCACAGCACGTGGCTGGGTCACAGAGGTGCCACGCTCCTGCGGGGTCTGGGCTGCTATCTGGCTAAAAGGATAAACGTCGGCTCAGGTATTTTTCAATAGACCATACAGCTCAGCTTTGAGGTCCAGGAAGAGGGGAAAGCAAAAGTCACCGAGAATAAGATTCATCCCAGGGGCAATTGCTTTAATCCATTCCCAAAATGGCTCATAATCCCTCTTTAGTGTAGAGCTTATAAACAGTGCTGCTTCTCACCCGAGCCTCCTCCCTGGGGATGTGTTAGGAGTAAAGACAGAACAGCTGCTCCTCGCCGGCACCCCAGCGCCCGGCCCACAGGCAAAGCAGAGGCCTGTCTGCTCGGTGATGGGTGGGGGGCTGGGCTGGCTGTCACCGAGCAGCCACTGGCACGCGCCAGGCCCTGGGCTGTGCTTTTCACGCAGTCACCATCCTCCCAGCCCGGGTGGGATGACACCTCCACTCCCCATCCTTCCGATGAGGTCTCCGGGCTGGGAGGGAGCATGGGAGCCGCCCAAGGCCACACACGCGGTGCAGCTGTGGACAAAGCCCGTGTCTGGAAGCGCAGGCATGGAGGCACCCCCGCAGAGAACTGGAAACGGACCCCCGAGCACCCAGATTCACCCACGCTCGCAGCAGCACCACGCACAGCAGCAGAAAGTAGAATGACCCAAATGTCCATCCGTGGACGCATCGAAAACAAAGTGCGGTCTACACAAGCGAGGGAATAGTACTCAGCCATTCCGAGGAAGGGAATGTCCATCGCGGTGTGGGGGAAGCTCGAAGCAGTGCGCAGACGGCCGGAAGCTGGCACAGGTCACATAGTGCACATTTCATTCATAGGACTATCCAGGATAGGCAAATCCAGACACAGACAGCAGACTGTGCAGTGGGGGATGACAGATAATGGATACAAGGCTTCCTGCAGGAAGGTGAAAATATTCTGGAACCAGACAGTGATGGCGGCTACACCACAATACTGTGTATGTGTTAAGTGCCAATGACAGGTACACTTTAAAACAGTTAATTTTATGTTATGTGAACTCCACCTCAATGAAAAAAAAAATAGAATTAGTTGGCTGAATCTGGGTCCCTCCTGTTGGCTGAGTATGGGTCCCTCCTGTTGGCTGAGTCTGGGTCTCTCCTATTGTCTGAGTCTGGGTCCCTAATGCTGGCTGAGTCTGGATCCCTCTTGTTGGGTGAGTCTCGGTCCCTAATGCTGGCTGAGTCTGGGTCCCTCCTGTTGGGTGAGTCTCGGTCCCTCCTATTGGCTGAGTCTGGGTCCCTAATGCTGGCTGAGTCTGGGTCCCTCCTGTTGGCTGAGGCTGGGTCCCGCCTGTTGGCTGAGTGTGGGTCCCTCCTGTTGACTGAGTGTGGGTCCCTCCTGTTGGCTGAGTGTGGGTCCCGCCTGTTGGCTGAGTGTGGGTCCCTCCTGTTGGCTGAGTGTGGGTCCCTCCTGTTGGCTGAGTGTGGGTCCCGCCTGTTGGCTGAGTGTGGGTCCCTCCTGTTGACTGAGTGTGGGTCCCTCCTGTTGGCTGAGTGTGGGTCCCGCCTGTTGGCTGAGTGTGGGTCCCTCCTGTTGACTGAGTGTGGGTCCCTCCTGTTGGCTGAGTGTGGGTCCCGCCTGTTGGCTGAGTGTGGGTCCCTCCTGTTGACTGAGTGTGGGTCCCTCCTGTTGGCTGAGTGTGGGTCCCGCCTGTTGGCTGAGTGTGGGTCCCTCCTGTTGACTGAGTGTGGGTCCCTCCTGTTGGCTGAGTGTGGGTCCCGCCTGTTGGCTGAGTGTGGGTCCCTCCTGTTGGCTGAGTCTGGGTCCCCCCTGTTGGCTGAGTCTGGGTCCCTCCTGCTGGCTGAGTCTGAGTCCCTCCTATTGGCTCCCCTCCCATCAGTATGAGTCCCATGAAACCTACATATGCCCCGTGGCCACTGACATGAACTCTACCTGCTGTGACTCAGTAGGACTCTGAATTCCTACATAAGACAGGGTCTCAGACTGATGGGAGGGGCTGGGGGAGATTTTGGAGGGGGCGGGGTATGAAACCCACCTCCCCGTTGCCTCTCAGAGATGCCCTGGACTTCTGTCTGTCACTGAAAAATAAGTGAGGGATAATAAAGTGCAGAGCCCAGCAAGAAGGCCCACCAGGGACATCAGCCCTGGACACAAGTCATCCCCCAGGCGGGGGCGCCCAGCGCCAGGACACACACACGCATGTGTGCCTGTGCTCCCCAGCCATCCCTGTCCAGGACTGCGGCAGGACAGCAGGCTGCCCGGGGGTCTGGTCAGGCTCCTCTAGGAGTCCTTGGGTGCCCCTCTGCTGACCTCTCGTGGCCTTAGAAACACTGCTGAACCCTGCAGTGCCTCAGTTTCCCCATCTGTGAAATAAGCCAATGACACTTCCTGAACTTGGAGGGCTATCAAGAGATTTTGTTTATCAAGGTTCTGAACTACTTGGCAGCTGGATGGATGAACAGGGCACAGATTTATTAATTGGTGATGTTCCAGTCCACTGACACCCCACACCCACTCTGCCCCAGTCCACTCCACAACACAGACACGCACACACACACACACACACAC
>NW_024425786.1:2751355-2931464 GCF_017311325.1 Ursus maritimus | reverse complement strand
CCCCACAACACATGTACACACACACACAGACACGGACTCAGACACCTCCGCACGCACACTGACACACACATACACCTGTACGTACGTACCCTCCCTTACACTCCACAGACACACGCACACACACGCACACACAGCCCTCCTCCTAAGCGACTCTAGCTTTACTGCCACACGTTTGGACCCACAGGTGACAGAGGAGGCTGCCACCCGGATTCCATTATTTGGAGAGGAGACACACTCCCCCCGAAGTCTCCCCTTTTCCACTCGAAACTTCCAGCCTGACTTGATGGTGTTGCTTCATCACCTTGCGTCTTGGGGTCTTTTCTCGGAATGTGAACGTGCCTTCCAAGGGCGGGCAGGATAAGTTGAGCATAGCCTGAGTGGGGACGGGTTTCTCCAAGGGGAGGGGCCGGAGGGGTCTCTAAGGGTAGAAGAAATGCAGAAAAAGGGCCAGAGAGAGAGGTGGGGTGGTTGGAGCGGGCTGTGCACTGTCCCCATGTGGTCTCAAGCCGGCACTTTTCCTAAGAGTAATTTAAAGTGAGAACTGGCCGGAAGATTGCCGGGCAGCCACATCTCTGATCAAGGGACCGGCCAGGCTGTCCTGCTGGCCTGAGCCCCTCACCAGCTGGGGGGGCCTTCCCAGCGGCTGGCTCTGCAGTCGGCTTGCTCTCCGGCCTCTCAGTGGCCACCCTCCTCCCCACCGCACTCCCCAGGGTCTGTCTTTCCCTTTTCCCCCTGAACACACCGGGGCATTGGAGCAGTGCTCCCCCCAGGACCTCCTGAGGCTCCAACTGTGGACAGAAGCCCGAGACCCGGGCTTGGAGTTTAAGGTCCCTGCACCCTAGCCCTGCTGTCCTGTCCAGGCTCCTCCCTCTGGTGCTCCACGTGCACCTCCCTCCTCAGCTGTGCAAAACCTGCAGACTGATCCAAATGCACCTGCTCCACCCACGCCTTGCACCTGCCCCCCCCCCCAGGAGGTGGGAAGGCTTCAGCAAGTCACTGAGCTGCTGGGTGCCTCGGCGGCCCTGTGAAGCACGGAGGCACTCGAAAACAGCAGCCGCCCTGCTGCCCCTGCCTGGCTGCACCTTCCTTCTTGGGCCCACCTAGCTTCCTTCCCTCGTCCTTCCTGATGGAGGCCGAGTGTCACTTCCTCCAGGAAGCCTGCCCGCTTGCTCCAGGTAGAGATCCACGCTTCTTCCTCTTGGCTCCTGAAATTTCATTTGCACCTCTGCCCCCACTCCCCCTAAAAGTTCCTGCAGGGCCAGGATAGGCTTCTCCATCTCCACGCCCGGCACAGCACCTGTACGCAGTGGGGGCGCCATCGTCGTCTGCTGAGTGGAGGCATCAGAAGGGACTCTTCCTCAGCCCCACCAGGCCCAGAGCCAGCCTAGGCTGCAATCCTGGGGACCCCCGGTAGACGGTGCTACCAAATCATAGCCCTGACCCTCCCACCCCACCCCGTCGCCCTCGAAGTGAGCTTGGGGCTCCGGGTTTCTGAGCATCAGGCTTCTGGGAAGAGAATCGAATTAGCCTGGAAAATGCTGAGGGAAGAAGGAACCTGGATCTGTGGGAGCTAAAAGAGACCTCTGGGGTAGTAACGGGCAGTAAATTAGCCCAGTGCGGAGCTTGAACCGCGAGCCTGCAAATGCCCCCTGCAAAGCTGCAGGGTGTAATGCCACAGCATCGGCGGGGACCCGGGCGCCTAATGGGGCCGTTCCATCAACATTTTCTGGGATTTTGAAATGCGGTGTCATAAAAATAAACATGCTTACTCTTGTCTTGCATAATTGGCTCCCTAAAGAATCCTTGCATTCTGAAAGCCACCATGTCCCTCGGCAGGAAGTACAGCTTTTTTCAGCATCTGGGTACAGTCCTGCATTTTCTCTGTACAAAACAGAGGGGGTGGGGGGAGTGAGAGAAAGCGGACTCCTAGGTGGGCTCTTTCCCCTCTTCATTATTATGCACGCCTTGCCAAGTGCCAGAACAGGGTTTTCAGCGGGTCTGGAGGCTGAGGCCTTTGTCACAAGGCTGGCCTTGGGGTTTTGGGAGGTTCATTGCAATATGCAAGATAGAACGCCCCTGCCTGGCAATCGACTCTGTTTTACAAAGTCCGTTTTAAAAAATAGTAGTTGCGGGTCAATGGAGCCTATCAGCCCTCCCTGGGCAACTTCTCCACCTTTGCCTAACGTGGCTTTCTGCAGCAATTTGGGAGATGGAATCCAGAGCAGAAGGTTTGTTTCTGATCACAGGTCCAGGAGGGCAGCGACGGACTCTCGTGAAAGGTGAGCTACGTGATTGAGATGCCCGAGCGCCAGCACATGCAGCCAGGTCGAGTGCCACCAGAGGCTCTCTAGGAATAGAGAGACAGGCATGCACCTGACCTGTTCCCGCCCCCAAATCGCCCCTTATCCCCCAGGGCCATCCTTGACCTGTATGAGGACAGTGCTCCCACTCCCAGCAGGAGAGCGCTGCCTCGAGGGTCTGCAGCCAACCGTGGGGCAGAGCTGGTGGGGTGCCCCATTCATTCCTCTGTGGCTACCCAGCTGGTCCTCAGGCAGGCCTGACTTCAGGGGCCCTGGCCCCCCAACCACATGGACGGACCTCTGTGGGTTCACAGGCACTCTACAACCATCATCTTTCCGAGCAGGCTCAGGACACCGGAAGGTCAGGACGTGGCCTTTTCACTCTGCGTCCTGGGCACCCACGTGTTCCACGGTGAGCAAGGCAGGAAGGGCCGTGTCCCTCCACGCTGGGCTCCAATCCCCTGCCTTGCGGCCCGCCTGGTGCACGTCACGGTCTTTGAAGACACCCAGCGACACCAACGTCAGCACCCCGCTGCCCGGTGTGAGCCCCGGCTCTGCTCCTTCCTTGTTGTGTGACTCGGACAGATCAGTCCACCTCCCTGAGCCTCCTCGGGGAACAGGACATCAACAAAAGCCTACGTCACAGCAGCGTCATGGGGATGAGTGAAGACGCGTCCAGTGTTAGGGCAGCGCCCGGTACGCGGTGATCACGAGTGCTCACCAGTACACACGCACGTCCGTGAAGGTGTTCGGCCCATGACCACTCACAAGCCCTGTCGTCCGCCCTCCTGGGGAGGGAAGCGAGTTCTCTGACACTCCATCCCATGCCCAGCGCTGATATGACAACCGGTCTAGGATACTCTTCTCTCTAAGCCTCAGGAGAACTCAGAACCCTCCTCAACACGGAGCTTGAGGGAGCAACCACCCCTCAGCGCTGGTCCCGGAGGGGGTGTCTGCTCGCCAGCCCCAGGTCTGGGAAGCCTGTGCTCGCGACACCAGTTAGCACCTGCGAGCAAAGACCCTCGACGGCCAGCTGGGCCCTGATTCGTGTCCACGTGCATGGGACTGGCCCAGGAGGCCACCGTCCTCCTGCCCCCAGCTCGAAACGCAGGCTCCGGGATAACTGGCAAATGTGCTGTCTCCCCACGTAACGGCAAATACTTGCTTCATTTTTTCCTTTTAGCAAACCAGGTTCTTCAAAGCTCCCGGCTCCCCCTGAACTAACCCCACCTTGGAACGTGCACGTGGCCTCTGCAATTGGGTTTAACGTCTCCCCCAGGGAAGCTTCCTGGGAGTGCTGTCCTATGCTTACGGACCCCGCACTGTCTCTGTCGTCTAAAAAGACACAGTAAAGCCCTTGGCTATAAGGCGCTCCGTGAGGGTGCAGTTCCCTAATCTGGCCCCACTGTCCCGCTGGAAGGAAGCCCACGGTCCCACGCGACCGCCTCCCTGCAGCCCCGTGGGCCACACCAGCCTCACGCAGCAGGGAGAGGTCAGGGGCCGGGGGGCCGTCTGCAGGGCCACCTGCCAGCCCCCTCTGCTCCAGTCCCAGGCCACGCACAGCCCTCCTCCTACCTGGGGACCACGCCCAGGCCAGCGGGAGCCCCTCTGACGCGTCCAGGGTCCGCCCTCGCGGTATCTCTTCACCGAGGCAGGACAGAAAGCTCTGGACTCGTCTTCATCTCACCACGACGCGGCACCACGGCGAGACACCGCTGACACCCAGTAAATGTGACCAAAGGAGAGATGCGTAACTAAACGACCGCTCGCGTGCGGAGCGGAGAGAAGGAGCACACGCAAAACCAGAGGCCGGACGGGGGCCCCTGCGCCGTGCACTCCCACCGGCTTCACCACCCAGGGGGCTTCTCTGACCCCCTCAAAGCCTTTCCATCTGCAGCTTCGGAGGACGTGGGGCGGCAGCCGCACTGGTGTATGACCCGCGAAGCAGAAAGAAGCCCAGCGCTCAGCAACCAGGGAGTGGACACACCAACTGTGGTACGTCCAAAAATGCCGTGCCCCTCAGAAGTAACACAGAAACCTCGAGAGACCGCAACCGAAGAAAGCCACCCACGCCCACGGCGCGGTGTGTGGTCCCGCCTGCGGGGAGTGCCCAGAACCCGTGAGTCTCGAGACCAAGGTCAGATCCGCGGTCGCAGGAGCCCAGCGTGGAAACGGGGGCTAACTGTAAACAGCACCAGGGATCTTAGCGGCCGCGACGAAAATGTTCGCACACGCAGCACATTTACTAAAATCACTGGGTCCTGCACTTAAAATGGGGGGATGTCATGGCATATAAATTATCCCCCAGTAAGGAAGCACGCGCGCGGCCGTGCCCACGGTCGACAGTCCTTCCGCCCAGACTTCTGTCACGCGGACCCAAGCTCGTCAATGTGCTCATTCAGTAACTTCCGCGGTATAATCTCACCAGCGCGCTCAAGAGGGGCCCCGTGGATTTGGTGACACATTTATTTTTAATTATTAAGTAGACTGACTAACACTACCTGTGTCACAGACGTGTTTTCATCCCTTCGTGACGTTTCATCAATTCCTTGCTACAAAATCATCTCTCCTTTAGACTATAAAACTTCCACCAAAAACTCCGGCTGCCAGAAGGACCTGTAATTCCAGCATGAGCTGCACACAAGGACCAGATGCTCCAAGTGCTGGCCTGACGTCACGGCCGACAGGTCCTTTTGGTTTGGTTGTTTTTTGTGGTTGGTTTCTTTGCTTTTCCCAAAAGGGCAATGTGTAACTTAACCAAAGGAGTAAGAACGAGATTTTTATATACAACACAGGAGCCATGAAGGGCAGTGGGAAGAGCACGAATGGACCTGGGAGTCCATGAAACTCAGGTCCACATCTCAGCTCTCCCACCACTAGCTGTGTGACTTTGGGGAGATCACTTAACCTCTCTGAGCTCCGGCTTCCTCCTTTGTGAAATCAGAGCAACAATGGCCATTCCAAGGGTCATCATGAGGATCCTGAGGACGGACTGAGAGGATGTAGACTGGCTGGGTCCCCAGCACAAAGCCTGGGTTACTAGAGGGTCAGAACTACTGTGGCCCAGCACCTCCCGCTGGACCGAAGGGACGGAAAGACAGAATTAGTGGGTCTTGTCCATGGGGTCTCAGAAGCTCACAGCCAAATCCAACGGTGAGCTTCCCATGGCATTAACCAACTCCATTCAACAAGAATTTACGGAGTGGGGGCACCTGGGTGGCACAGCGGTTAAGCGTCTGCCTTCGGCTCAGGGCGTGATCCCGGCATTATGGGATCGAGCCCCACGTCAGGCTCCTCTGCTAGGAGCCTGCTTCTTCCTCTCCCACTGCCCCTGCTTGTGTTCCCTCTCTCGCTGGCTGTCTCTGTCTCTGTCAAATAAATAAATAAAATCTTAAAAAAAAAAAAGAATTTACAGAGTGCACGTGCTCGAGGGCACACGCGTGTGCATGGACACACACGTGTGCACACACAATACACTGCAGTGCTTTTATCGTAAAGAGCGAAAGGAAATGAAAGCAGCAGAGCCACAAACCAATGCTCTGCCTTCCCGAACTTGAGGCCCATGTCTTACTGATCTAGAAACAAGACGCCAACTGTTTCTGCCTTTGACTTAAATTCCTCAGAGCACGGTCTTGAAGCCACCCTATGTGCCGGGGTAGGAAAGTGGGACTGTCCCCAAAAAGGCTGCTCTATTTTCAGAGCTGACCTGATTTATATAAGGATCTGGACAGCTCTTCTCATCCAATAATTATGCACCAGGTCATTTATTACTGTCACCGATGATGGATCTGGTAACATTAGCAACACCGTACGTTCATATGCCACTGTATTTTGCATTCTAAAAAAATGTGCCAGAACCACCACATAGCAAATTCCATAAAGTCATGTTTTTACCCCTTTCCCCACTTCCACGGTGCCCGACTGTCATTAAACCCCAGTACACGGTGCCTAAGAGTTACACCCCCCCCCAAACAATCAGATGCTAATCTTTGGCAGATAAGTAGAGAATATCCGCTTTCTAATGAAATTTTTATTTTAAGTTAATTGTGGATTCACAAGCCCTGTAATACGTAACACGGACAGATCCTGCACCTGGTTCCCCCAGCAGTAACATCTTGCAAAACTAGGGTGCAAAAGCAGGATCTCGGCATCGATGCGATCAAGACAGAAAGCATCCCCATCACCGCAGAGATCCCTCGTGCTGCCCTGACGTACCCGCATCACCTCCCCTCACACTCCCCACCCTCTCCCTCACCCCTGGCAATGACTGCCCTGTTTGTTTCTGTAACTTTACCACTGGAGGGCGCCTTATGGGGCCGTCGTACAGCACGCAACCTTCTAGACCGTCTTCTTCATGTAGCGCCATTCTCCGGACACGCATGCAGGTTGCTGGGTATAGCAACAGTCCTTCCGTGGCTATCGCTGGCACTATTCCATGGTGGGAAGGCACCCGAGTTAGCGACGCCGTTCGCCCACTGAAGCGCATCTGGGTTCTTTCCGATCTGAGACCATGACAAACAAAGCTGCTGATAAAACGTGTGTGCAGATGTTGGGGGACACGTCTGCATTTCTCCGGCCCAGATGCCCATGAGCTTGAAAAGCTCCACGACGACGGTCCCGTGTCCCACGTGACCAGCAGGTTCCTACATCCTTGCCGCACGTGGTGGTGTCGGCACTGTTCGCATCAGCCGCTCTCCTAGACGAACAGTGATGTGTGCGGTTTTAATCCGCATTTCTCCAGCGAGTAAGCATGTTGAACCCCCTTCCGTGTGCTTTCTGACTACCTGACTACCCTCTTTGGTGAAATGTCCCTTCGTGGCTTTCACCTGTTTCTAACTGGATTGTGTTTTGAGAGGTGTTTCTTTCTTGGAAGCTAGTCCTCTGTCAGGTATGCAGTTTGCAGAAATTCTCCCCCACCCTGTAGTGTCTTTTTACCCTCTTGGATGAGTCTTTCACAGAGAAAATGATAAATTCTTGATGAGGCCCAATTTATCAGTTTTCTTCCTTTTACGGATCGTGCTTTTAGTGGCAAGTCAAAGACCTCTCCGCCTAGTCACACATATCTTGAGTACTTTGTGTTCTTTTTTTTTCTTTTCTAAAAGCTTTCTAGTTTTACCTTTAATTATGTGACCAATTTCGAGCTAATTTTGTATTAGGTACGAGACTTAACATTGAGGTTCTTGTTTTTTTGTTTGCTCTTGGCTACGAATGTCCCATTGTTCCAGTACGGTTTGCTGAAAAGGCTAACCTTCCTCCAGGGAGTAGCACCTTTATCCAAAATCAGCTGGGCGCATCTGTGGGAGTCTGTCTGCGGATTCTCTGCTCTGTTTCGTTGATCCATCTATCCCTCCATCAATGTGACCCTGTCTTGACATGACAGCTACATGATAAGTTTGACCATCAGGCTGATTCCTCTCGTTTCATTATTCTTTTATTTTATCAAAACTATTTTAGTATTTCTAGTCCCTTTACCTTCGCATATGCATTTTAGAATAATCTTACATATGCACGCAAATATTTTGCTGGGATGTTGAAAAGAATTGTGTTAAACTTCGATATCAGTTTGAGAAGTGACCTCCTTCCTTGAGTCTTCCTGTCCATGAACATGGTATGACTTTCCCTCATGTAGACCTTCTTTCACGTCTTCCATCAGCACCACGTACCTCCCAGCATGTGACTGACTCATCACCATATCATGCTTTGTTACCTTTATACTGAAATATTTCATTTTGGGGGTGATTGTAATTGGCACTGCATTTTTTAATTTCAGCGTCCATGTGTTCATTACTAACAGATGGAGACACAATTCATTTTTATACATTTATCTTGTATCCTCCAACCTCCCTGAACTCATTCATTAGTTCTAGGTTTTTTTTTTTAAATAGATTACGTGAATTTTCTATGCAGACCATCACATCATCTGCAAACAGGTTCAGTTCTATTTCTTCCTTTCTGCATGTTTTTATTGCACTTTGTTCCTCAGGGTGCTGGCTGGGGCTTCCAACACCCTGCTGAGTAAGAGCGGTGAGAGCAGACCTGCCCGGCATGCTCCTGATCTCACGGGAAAGGCTTCCAGCTTGTGGGCTTTTGCATATGCTGTTTATCAAGCTGAAGAAGTGCCCTCTTCTACTCTCCTGGAAGTACTTCTCGTGGACAGGACAGGTGTTGAATTTATCAAATGCAGAGGATCCTATGATATTCTTCTTTACCCTTTCCTTTGATAGACTGCCGTGACTGATTTTCAAATATTGAACCATCCCTGCATCTATGAAGCAAACCCCACTTGGCCATGGTCTATGCTTCTCTTTATCCATTGTTGAATTTTGTGCACTAATATTGTGGGTTTTTTTGGTTTTTGTTTGCCGTTGGTCAGCAGTCAAGTTAAGATGCGGCGTGTTCCCCTTTCTTCCTTAGACTCTCAATCGTGTGAACACAGCAAGTTTCCTTCTGCCGCAGGACCTTTGTTGTAAAAACTGGTCTCTTCACCTGGAGTTGGAGCTCCTAATGTAAGTGCTTTGCTACCCACTGGTCCCCAAAGTGCCCACCACACACACGTACACACTCGTAACACATGCACACACACCTGTGTCTGCAACAACATTCCCAAATGCCTCCACTGGAATCAGGCCTTGGCGAGTCACCATCCCTCCTCCTCCCGTGAGGCCCGGGGTGGCGCAGACGCGCAGCATCACGCTGGTGCTGAGTGCTGCGCGCAGGGGACAGGATGAAGGCCCTGCACTCGGGTCGGGTCTGGTGCACGTATGCTGCTGGGGGAGCCACTGGGATGTCCGTCCCAGGTGCTGGCTCCGGGCGCACGGGCGCAGAACCCTAGCACCGTCCCTCTAGGAGGTCCGCTCTCCCTTCGGGAGGGTGACTGGCTTCTGTCTTGTTCTCCCACGTGCTGGTCTTACCCTCCACTGACTGCCCCCCGGGCTCTGACACCTCTGTTGTAAGTGAGCAGCCCTGTCGCTCCCTCTTCAAGTCCCCAAAGCGCTTCATTACAACGCAGCGTGGACGCTACTCTGCAAGGTGTCAACAACCGGCTTGCAGGCCAGCCGCCTACCATGTGAGTGCATCGGCCCCCGACGGAGGCAGCTGCTGCCCCGCCCTGGCTCGATGTTCTGCCTCTGGCGCTAGCGTGACCAGGCACAGACCTGGCACTCAGCAAATGTCAAACGTCCACTGCTGAACGAGAGGCGCGCTGGCCAGCCTGGCCCTTCTTGGAGCTCACATTAAGCACCAGTGCCAAGCCTGACTTCCGTTGGGAGGGGGCGTGGCAGACTCTAACACGCTTACTTCCCTCACGTCTGTGTTTCCCCAGGAACGTGTCCAGTATGACAACCGGCAGCCCCAGGAGGCTGGTGAGCACCCCAAATGTGGCCCCTATTACATTTCTATTGGACACTGCTGGTCTCCACTCTGATAACAGTATTTTCATCCCCACACGTATTCCCCCCTCCATTACTGGACTGCGGGGTCTCAAGGGCAGAAGCCCCCTCGTTCTGGGTCTGCATGGCACCTGCTCGCGGCCGGCCCTCCCCAGACATGCTAGAACTGAGCTGGGAGCTCAAGGTGTGGACGAAAGGAATGAACTCAGATCAGAACATCCTCTCTAGTGACACAGACGTAGAAAGTAGACGTGTGTGAGTAACGAGAGTCACCGTGCTGTCCCCGACACCCCCACGACTTATTTACTTCATAACGACAAGTCTGTATCTCTTGGCCCCCCTCGCCCACCCCCACCCCCATCCCAGCAATCACCAGCCTGCTGCCTGTTTTGCATACTTGAGAGTTGCTAAGAGAGCAGATCTTAGAAGTTCTATCACAAGAAAAAAAATTCTGTAACCGTGTGAAGGGACGGACGCTAACTACACGTTACCGTGGGGATCACCACGCAAACGGCCCCGCTGTACACCTGACACTAACAGTGCTGCGTGTCCGTTACCCCCAACGTGTATAAAAAGCAGACGTGTTTTATCTGAGTACCGTGCAAATTCCGTAGCTCACATCTGGGGCAGGAGCACAGGTGTCAGAGGCATGGGTGTGTCACTGCCTGTCCTCACATCTACCTACCTGCCCCCCCCGCCCCGTGCACTCACACACTGACCAGAACCTTCTCCTGCAAGTGAACTGGCTCTGTCTTGAGTTAACCTTTTCCTAGTCCTGGGGTAGGCGTATGAACCATTCCAGTGCCCGGGAAAGCCAAAGGGAAGGGAGAACTCAGTCCAGTTGTAAGGCCAATAGTTTGCATTTGGCCCCAAGACACCCTCACCCATAACTCCTTGTCCTCCCTGGATGGTACCTTTTCCCCTGAATCCCACGACCACATCTGTGCCACCTGCCTTCACGTTCTCTTACCATCGATACCCATTCTTCCTCCCAGACACTTAAAACTCAGATACTTTCAGTCCTATTGAACTGATAATGACTGCAAGAGTTCAATAGGGTTGTTTTTCCTAAACACGCTTGCATTTCAATTCTGACTAATGCTCGCAGGAAAGGAAACAATCTCTAATGGTGGAATCGTGAGGACTAGCTGTCAGGCAGAAGTGGTTTATCTATTTGGGGCAGGACAGGGCCTATACATAAGGTGGGCCCCGGCGGGGAATTCTTTTCCTAAGCCTCAGTGTGGAGTTAAGGACGAGTAACCACAGGGCAAGACTTGATGAAGCCAGGGCACTGTGCCAGGCAGACACATTTACTCACGCACACACATCTTCTGAGCACTGACTGTGCCACTCACTCTTCTCAAGAGCTAATGAAGAATGAGACTCAGTCCCTGCCCTCATGGGCCCACAGTCCAGAGACCAGGGCTCCTCTTCCATGTCAAACAAGAAGCCTGAACACAGGTTTCCGGTGGACACACCCCCTGGGTCTCCACTGCCAGCTACGAGGTCCTGACGCTGGCCTTTCCGGAAGCCCCTGAGGTCATGCACGGGCAGGGCGGGCGACCAGGCTTCACCAGCCACATGGCCCAGCCAACCGCCCACGGGGGGCTGGCAAAGGTGGGAGAGGGCAGAGCAGCAGCGGGCCCTGCCACGCCAGCCCTCCTTGGCTGGCCACCCAAGGGAAAGCGCGACAAATGGCAGGCGTCCCAGTGAGTGGACAGAGCGAGCACAGTGAAGGGCAGGCTGGGAAGGCTGACGCACAGATGGGCCCAGCATGGCTGCCACCAACCTCCTCTTGGGAGGGGAGAATGAAGAAATAAAGTGACACCCTTCTGCAGAGCTCATGCAGGGGATGGAAATGCAAATATGAGCCCCAGCCCCTCCCCCCATCACCAGGTCCCCTCGGTCTAGCAGCACGACCCTGGCCTCTGCCAACATGCCGCCTCTGCTCCGGGCTCTCTTCTAGCCATGCCAGAAATCCTCATAATGATGAAAACCCCCACAGAGGAATGTTGGGTTTCTGGCTTCTCACTGTCCCTGGGGTCCTTGCACAGTTCGCCCGGCCACTTCTCTGCACCTGCCCGGCGTCCCAATTAACTTGGCCTGTCCGGAGGCTGCTGGGAGACAGTGAGGCAGCTGCCCCCCACCCCCGCAGCAGCAGGGAATGAACCCTGCACCCTCTTCTGGAAGGGGCATCAGGGACCTGGCATTGAAGAAATATCCCACTGTTTCTCGTTGACTGCTGGAGTACAGGGCCCTGGCCCAAGGGAGGGGGCTGGAGCAGCCAGGCCTCCCCCAGGCGGCCAGACCTGCTCCAGTCCTGACGTGGACAGAGAACTCGCTGAGTTGGGGCCCCCGAAGTTCTAACATGGACGCACCGCAGCCTCTGACTTTCTATTAACTGAGGGTTAATCGGAGTTATGTGACTGCCACTCCCCACTCGGCGGCCTCATGACTCACAGACTCTTTGAATTCCTGGAAGGGGGTCTTAGAGAAAGAGAGTCAGTGGGCCCCACGGCTTGTCTGCTCCAGCTCCAGCAAGCCCCGGCTCCTGCCTCCCCCTCGTGTCTGACTGGCATCAGGCAGGAGAAACCCTCTCGAGCCAGACTTCAAACGTGAAAATCTAGATCAAGGATATATTTGGCTTTCCAAGCTAATCTTTACATCAATTTGGTCTCTACTGACTTGTAGCCCTTTGAAGAAAACTTGGCAACCACGCATATGGAAAGCAGATGACTCTTACGTAACCCCAGACAGGAGCCCCTGGGCTCTGGAAGGCTCGGCAGTCACGGGTGGGTCGGGGTTTGCTGTTTACCCACTTCATCATGACCTAGGGGCAGCTTTTATCCACACGGCTGGGCAGTGGAGCTTTCCCACAAGAAGCCCAGGATAATAAAGGCGTCAGGAAGCACGCCCAGCCCACTCGTGCCAGACGTCTTGATGGTGCCCAGGCCGGGGGAGTGGGGGATGACGAGGCCGGGCTGGGCTGCCACTGCCACCTGAAGGACCCCAGCTACGAGGATGCAGGATGCGGTGGGGAAGCAGGCTGTTCCCTCTCCGGAAACGCGGACACGGGCGTCTCGGGGAGGCGTGGAGCTGTCTCCGCTTGTGCGCTGGCTTGCCCTGCTCCCTACTTATCGCCCTCTTGGATGTACAGAGGAAAAGGAAGCGATAAATCAACAGAAGGGACAGACTAGGAGGAGCCCGCCAGCCCCTCCTCCGCTTGGACAGTGGCTCCCCTCGGTGGGCGTGGCATGAGGGGAGGGGGACGCACCCCGGTGGTGGAAAGAGTTGAGCTGCCTCTCAGATGGCCATTTATTCCAGCATCGCTGTCCCTGACGAGCACCCCAGCCGCTGACACTCGATGGATGCCGGCTGCAATCAATTTGGTAGCAGCAGCTGGAAATGGGCACGAGCCAGGTTTCACCAGGAGGGCGATGTCTGTGGACAGAGCGTCTGATTCCGTCCATCCTCTTCAAGCCTCCGCACAGCCCCAGCTGCTGGACGTCAGAGGCAGGGGTGGTGGCAGCCCACCCACTGGGTCTATGTGGTGAGGCCCAAACATGGTACCATGTGCGTGGCCAGAGCTCGGGGGACTGCGAAGCACCCCGCAAAGAGAGTCACATCACTTTGTTACACACGCACCCCCGAGCAGACACACACACCGGGGCCGTGGTGGGTGGGAGAGCGGACACCGCGGCCCCCAGGAGCCGTCCTGGGAAGGAGCCGTGGGCCGGCGAGCCGGGGCACGCCTGACGACACCGAGCAAATGCCTCGCACGCTCCCGGCCCCTGACAAAGCTGCGGCACTGTGGGCTGCAGCCTCCGAGGCCACTTACAACAACGAGGCCGCCAAACTCTGCTGCGTGCTGAGTAAGCACCCCTCCAAGCTGGGCTCGGTGCTCATTTATGTCTGAGCTCCAGAGCAGCTGGTCAGGCTGCCGGGCTGCTTTCAAGAGATACCTTTACCCGTGCCTGGAGCTTTGATACAACTACCACCAAAAAGGCACGAAAACAGCTCAATAAGACTCCATCTGTTTCTGCCTCATGAGAAGAGAAGGCTCCATGCACAGCTCCGGTCACACGCAGAAGCAAAAAACCAAGCCCAGACTTTGTCTGCGGAGCCTGAGCGGACAGCTATTCTCACTCAGGTCATGCTCAGAGCTGCCTTCGACAGACCTGGACTCCGGGTTCAGCGTCTGCCTGACGAACCAGGTTCGAAGCCTGGCCGCAGGGTATCCAGGGCTCACCTGGGGAGCCACGGGGTGGCTTGGGAGCAAAGGTGACGGGCTTTCTCCAAGGACAAGGGGCATGTCCAGGTCTGAAGCAAGCAGTCCTGGCTTCGTGACCGTTACCCCTGCCTGTTGTGATGGGAAAACAGCACGGACCCTCCCGGCAAGGCCCCTCTGCTGGCCAGGGGATGGCTCTCACAGACGTGACAGAGCTCTCTCCTGTCAGCCTCCTAGACAGGTGACAGCTCGTCCTCAGAGGCACACTTACAGAAAATCTCTTGTGCTAACACTGAAGAAAAAAAAACACACAAAAGGTCAAACTTCAAAATCACCAACAGAACTATTTCCTACAGCAAAATCCCAAGGAGCTTGCACTGGGGGGCTTTAGAGGAGCTGTTTAGTGAATTCTGAACCAACAGAGAGGTTTCTTTCCATGGTATTTACTCTTCTCTTCCCCTTATCAAAATGTACTAATCTTTCAATCCAGCAACTTAGTAATAAAAAAAGAAAAAACCCCACATAACTTGCCAGCCATCAGTCAGAATCAAGCCGCCAGACAGGAGCTCCGGACGCAGCTGGGAGCCAAAGATGCACCCAGAGCCGGGGCTGGGACCCTCTGATCGTTCCCGAGGCCCTCCGGAGCTGGCTGAGCCTTGAGAGGCAGATGGCAGGGCACCTGGAGGGGTCACCGGGCAAGGCTGCCCTCGCTCCATTTTGTCTGCGTCCCAGAACACGGAGCCTAAACCTTATCTAGTCCAAGAACAGGGTATCGATTCAGGCCACCGCCAGTACCCAACAGGATCGCATCGCCGTTAACCTTTTACAGTCCACGCTGGCAAACAAGACCCAGCCACCAGGAGAAGGAATGCCGCTTTCCAGAAAAAGGCGGATAATAACATTTGACAATTTTCACTAGATGTTTTAAACAGTCTTTACCCCCGGGATGGGGGATTGTCTCACAAATCAAAGGTAGCTAGAGAACGCTTGGCGAGCTCTGTGCTCTTCTGATTTCTCAAAATCAGGACGCGCACTTGAGTCTCCCTTCGGCTCACTCCCCCTGGCTTTGATGGGGCGGCGGTGGGGGCGGCTCAGGCAGCCGCTCCAGCACCTAGCGGCCCTTTCCTCCCCAGCACGGGAGCGCAGTGCATCCCAGTGGACAAACTCGAGAACCGCACCACTTTTCCGCCTCCGCCTATGTCCTCCTTGCTTTCGGTTGCAACCCGGGACCCAAAAACGCACCAGCTCCGCGAAGCCCCCTGGCAGGCAGGCGACGGCTTGGAGGCAGCCTGCCCCGCCAAGGAGACAACTACGCACGACTGGGCTCTAGGCCGCCCCAGCACGGGTTGAAAGCCCGAGCTCCACAGCAAGCGGGCAAAGTTTGCTGGAAAGGGTCTTCCCGTGTACCCCTGCCGCGAGTTCTGAGCTCGACCCCCTGGTTCCAGCCGGCCCTGGAGTCCGGAACCAGACAAGCCCCGGGGCGCTCCCGCGGGTGTCTGCGTGTGTGGGTGGGTGGGGGGTGCCCGCCTGAGCTCCCCCAGAGCCCCAGCGTCTCCCGCCCCAGCTGCCCGCCAGCTGTGCGCACCCGTCGGCCCGGAGGTCACCGGCAAACAGCTGGATCGGCAGCTGGCCCCCGGGAAGCCCCTGCTCAGCCCTGGGGCCCCGAGGAAGGGGAAGGGAGAGCGGAGTGGCTGTTTGATTTTGGTTTCCTCCAACTCCCACTGCCAAGCTCTCGCCGGGAATCGGGAGCCGGGAGCCGGGGGGAGCTCTAGCTTTCTCCCGCGGCCCCGGTCCCCGCCCTGGGTCCACGGCCCGCCGGGCCCCGGGGAGGAGGCGCGCCGGGGCGGCAGGCCAGGACACTGCGCTGCTGGCGCCCGGAGCCGCGGGCTCGCCGGGCCAGCCCCGCTGCACGGGGATCTGGGGCGGGCGCCCCTGGCCGGACCCGCACGCGCGCAGCCGGGGAAAGCCGGCCGCTCCCTGCGGGGCCGCGGAGCTCCAGGCTCCAGACTGGCACCCCGACCGAGCTCCCGGGGCCCCCTCTGGCAGCTAGCGGGGAGGGTCCCTTTATTTGCAACGTTGAGGAGAGCGCCGCTTCAGCCCAGCCCGGCACCCACGCACCCACGCACCCACCCGCATCCCGGCGCTGGCCGGGTCGCTCACCTGAGTCCTAAAAGCTGTTGAATCCACATGGTCACGTTTCGGGGAGCGGAGCCTCAGACCTTGCTCGCCCCGGCCATCTGCGCGGCACCCGCGCCCGCTCGCTTCCGTCCCGCGGCGCCGGTCTCTGGCTCTCGGTCCGCCGCCGCCCGCCGCCCGCCGCCCGCCGGCCGCGGGGCGCAGAGCGAGTCAGAGCGCGGCCGCGCGGGGCTCCATGCCGGCCGGCGCGCCGCCGCCGTTGGGGCGCATGGCTCAGGCGGGGCGGCCCGCGGGGGCGCACATCCTCCGGCCCCGGCGCGGGGCTCGCCGCCCCTCCGGGGGCGAGCCAGCGAAGGCGGCAGCGAGGCGGGGGCGCCCACGGCCGGCCTGGGAGGGGCGCGCTCGGGCGCTGCGGCCGCGCGGTGAGAGTCGGAGGAGACGCGGCTTCGCCCTCCCGGGCGGTGGGGAGGGAAGCCGGGCGGCGCCGCCGCGCACGGTGCGTGTCTCGTGGCGCCGCTCTCGCCTCCGGTCCGAGCCCCGCGCCGAGGGGGCGGCGCGGTCCGGGGGTGCGGGCGGCGGCGACGCGGAAGGACGCGGGTCGCCTCCGCGCGCCGCCAGGTCAGGGGGCTCTGCCGGGGGTGCGCCGCCGGCCGGCACCGCTCAAGTTGGCCGGGGGCTCCGTCTGAGCGCTCGCTCTGCAGACGGCCACGGCGCTGGAGGCCGGCAGGAGGCGGGCGCGGGAGGCGCGCGGAGCGAGGGCGCCGTGGAGCGCGGGGCGTGGGGACGCGCGGCGGCGGCGCCGCGCCGAGGAGGCGCGCGGGGATCCCGGGGCCCCGCCGCCCGCGCCCACCGCGCCCGCCGCAGAGCCGCCCGCGCCGCTCGGCCGCCTCCCTCCGCGCGTCTGCCTCTCCGCGCGCTCGCCCCCGCCTCCCCGAGCGGGTCCCAACTCCGCCCGCCCGGCCCGGCTCACGTCACCCGCCTTCCCCGCCCCTCGACTGGAGCCCGAACCCCCTGACCGGAGCCGGCTGCCGCTTGCTGCCCCGCCTCACCGCGCGGGGCTGTGCCCGGTCCCGGCCACACATCAGGCGGGGTCCCCGGCCGCCCCTTCCCCATCCCCGGCCTCGTCCCAGTCCCCACCTTGGGAAAGGCTCGAGAGAGGCCGCGGGCTCGGATTGGACCGCCGGGCGCCGCCGGATGGTGTTGCCACGGTAACCGGATGGCCTGCGAAGCAGTTCGAGGTTCCGACCCGTTTACGGGTGCACCCAGTGGACCTGGAGAACTAATTTGGGGAGGGGGGCGTTCCCGAGGGAGCACTGGTTGGGGGGCGCCTGGAGCGAGAGGCTGCGCAGAAAGTTTCCTCCAGGCGGAGCTGCACCAGAGGCGCCGCCAGAGTCTGGGAAGCGGGAGGGTCCGCTCCTAGGGGTCCTTCTCTTCCCGCCTCCCCAGCCCCAGCCTTGGGCCCTGGCGAAAGAAGCCCCTGCGTTCCAGGTCAGAGGTTAGCACCTTCTGCCCCAGCCCAGCCCGGACCTGAATGTCCAGGCTCCCACAGACCCCCGGGCCGAGCTTCAGGCAGCAGCCGTAGCTCAGCCAGGCCCTCGCTCCCTAGGAGTCGCTAAGAGTTCTGAGTCCTCGGCCTCCCAGACTCCGCCGCAGCCAGTATCCCAGCCGTTCCCATCCCAAGACTCCCCATTGCTTTCTGAGTGAGGCTCTGTTTGCAGGTCAGTGTCTGGAGGAGGAAGGGCCCTCGATGCGGGCCTCTCACTGAGAGAAGTGACCTACAGTGAGGCGCTCTGCCTACCTGGGAAACCGCCCGCAAGCCCCGGCTGTCCCCTCGGCGCCCTCCAGGTTGGTGCAGAATCGCAAGCCTTAGGGGTCACCTGGCACAGCACTTCCGTGGCAAGCGCGGAGGTGGTCGGGAGTGGAAGGAAGGTTAACATCAGACCTGACCCATGCACCTGCCTCCCTTAGCCAAGCTCTGGACTCACCCCAGTCTTGTGAGTTCAGCATAGAAGCCCCACGTGGCTGGCCAGGCCTCTCTGAGAAGGGACAGTGGGTGGTGGGGCAGATCCAGGCCCTGCATCCCGCCTGCATCCCTGGGCTTCGGGTCTTCGAGAGCCGTGGGAGTCCACTCCGCCCAGAGAGCAGGTATGGGTGACCTGCTTCCCCTCGAAGATCCCAGACGCCAAAGGCAGGCGGCAAGGAACTGCGGGGGCAAGAACCCAAGGTTTGCCGTGCACGTACACGCCAGTGCTGTTTACTTGCTGAGGGGGCCTGGGGGCCTGATCTAACTTCTCTGACCCCGCTTCCTTCTCTGTAAAATGGGTTTCATTTTTGTGGGGAGTAAATGAGGTGGCCTCACACACAGCGTCACTATTAGGGTTCAAAGAAACACCAGGCTGAGTCAGCACTTTGCCTGCCTGGTGCTTCCGGGGTGGTCTTGCCCCGGAGCCTTCTCCCTGAGGAGTTTGGGGGAACAGAGCCCACCAAGGGGGACCCGGAGGGACTGGAGCAGCAGGCTGGGCCCAGGATAGGCAGGGGAGAATGGGGTACCCACAGTGCTGCCACCTAGCGGGACAAAGTGGGGGTGCTGCGGGAGGGAGGCCCTTTCAGGAGCCAGAGCACCCCTCTAGCCAGAGCACCTGCTCCGGGCCAGGTGGGGCTGGGGGGTGGGGGCAGTCCTGATCCTCTCTGTTCCAGGAACCCCTCCAGCAGCCGTGTGCAACGTGGGGACCTTGTCTCAGAACATGTATAAATACATACGCTAAAATACACTAGGAAGAGTTATTAGGAATTCAGTTATATTGCAATGCGTCATAAACTATTAAAACACATTTTTGAAATAGCAATGTATGTTCTTTAATATTATGTCAAGTAATGAGTGGGTGGATCGAAAACATAGCACGATTTAGAAGTGGGGATATGCAGCAATGGTATTTCGAGACATTCGAAATGTCGGTCACATGACGGGGGATGCCGGCAGGTTCTGGGTTTGAGAGCAGGTTACAGGGGCCTCGTGCCACGGCGGCCTGTTGCGTACACTTGGAAGGAAATGCTGGATTTCAGTTGGAATTTGCAAGGATAAACATATCATTTTTCCCCACCCATGTATAAAGACCCCTTGGGTTCTACCCACATACCCTGGGAGTCCCTGGATCCCCGGTATGAAGCCCCGGCTAGATAGGAGTGTGTTCTGAAAACGGCAAGGGAGTAAGCTGGCAGAAGGAGCAGGAGAAGTCAGGGTCTAAAGAACACAGTAGCTGTTGACCAAGTGGGTGCAGATGTCTGGCATCTCTGGGGGAGGGGGCTGCCCTCTGCCCCACCCAGGCCTGAGTGCATCAGTAAGGACGAGGCACACGCGTTCCCTTTTTCCTCCGGGCCCTGAGAGCTACTGCTCAGCTCCCTCCAAAGAAAGCACCCACCTGGTATTCTGTTTGTTTTTATATTTTTCTCTTGATGAAAACATTGTCGTTTTTTTTACATGCTGTAAAATAGTAAAACCAGGGCTTCTATTTCACCCTTCATGTAATTGATTTCCTGTGCTTTGAGGGCATCTCACATTTCTGACCTTTCCATGTTCCTCCTCTCTTGGGAATTGGGGGGGTGGGCGGATGTCATCCCACACCCAACACACAGACTGTCACACACAGGCACGGGCCTCCCCAGCTTCAGCAGGTGCAAAAGGGAGTTTTCAGAGGCAGCCGCTATAGAAAGCTCTCCCGGCCCCCTCCCACTTCTGGTTGCTATCCCCCTACTCAGAAGCAAGCCAGCCCCTGAAATCCTAGAATTAGCTTGCAGCACACTGGCCTCTCTCAGCCCCCTGGCCTCTGCCCTGCCCTATTTTCCCAACAAAGGAGTTGGCTGACCCCCTGCAGGTGTCCTCTTTGAAGCTCTCTTAGGCCATTTACCTAATGGCCTTCACAGAGTGGACTATTTTTAAAACCCTCTAAAGCCAAATTGAGCTGCCATTGTTCATTTTTCTCCCAAGGAGGTAAATGTGTCTTAAGCATGACATTTGATTAAGTAGCTAAGTTTGTGATTTTAAATGGAAGGAAAAACACTGATTAAAATTATTACGTTTCTTTAAAGCAGTCACACTACTGTCTTCTCTGCCCCCTGCCTTACTAGCTCCCGCACACAAGAAAACTTGCTTGTGCTGGGGTGGGGGTGGGGAACGAACTCCCAGTCACTCTTCCTTGGGGGAGGTTAAGTGCCCAGACTTTGAAAGTCCTCCCCTGTCTTCTGAGCTGTTCCCCAGGTGAGGTTTGAACACAGCTGCCGGCTTCAGCTGGGTGAAAGAGCGAGGCTGTCACGTCAGGGGCCAAAGAGAGAAGCCAAGACTCCCCCAGACAAAATGACTCACAGGACAGTCAGACCACAGCCCAGGGCCAGCAAGAGAAAATGCCAGGTCTCTCCTGTCCATTCCAACATGCCCGTGTATCTGAAAGAGGAAAAGTTGCTCTCTCCACTTGTTCTGAGCAAGTGATGGACTCCAAAGGCAGGTGAGAAAAGGACTGCCTGAGAATTTGAGCTGGCTTGGGATGGAAGAAAAAAAAAACCTATTTCAAGGCTTTTAGGGATTCACTGTGATGACAGTTTTGCTTCTTCAATTTAGATGGGCAAGGATGATGAGAAGGAGCATTCATTTGCAGTTCAAAATAAACTGACAATTTGAACACAGTCCCTTGGCAGAGTGGAGTCCAGCGCTTGGAGCCTGCAGCTGGAGAGAGGAGGAGAAGGTCCAGAAGTGGGCAGAGGCGTGCCGGGAAGTTGGTCAGGGGCTGGGGTGTCCCCCCGGGGGGAACACAGTGCCCAGTTGAGTCCTCGTGTTTTCTCTCATAACTATGGCTGAGACCAAAGTCTGAGGGTTTTGTCCTGTGTGGTGGTTCTGCTCCAAGGCAGTTGTGCTCCTGTTAAAGGTATGTCCGGTGGCAATGGAAGGGGTGGTCTCTGCTGTGGGGCAGAGGCAGCCAGCAGAGCCGATGGAGCCAGAAGATGTGAGGGAAATCCCCTTCCTCTCTCATACTCCAGAAAACGCTGGGTCTTGGGAGGTAGAGGGAAGGGGTGCTGGACTGCACAAAGTACTCGGGATGGGGCTCATTTGGATATTAAAGAGAAGGGGGGAGGGGAGATCCGGGACATGGGCGATCAGCCCCTTGTTTGATGTGGGGACTGAGTCTCTCACTGGCACCCAAAGGTCCAACACCTGGTGGTAGGAGGATGAGAGGATGAGTTCACCCCGTTGAATGAGCCCCGAGCATGTACAGGAAGGACCAGTGAGTGTGGCTCCCTGCAAAGAAGGACGCCTCACTGGAGAAGCTCCTGAAATGGGGACGGCTGCAAAGTGAAGGAGGTCTGACCTGGGAGCTGTTGCTGCTACTGGCTGGTCTCAGGCAGACAAGGCAAAGCTGGATGCCAGCGTATCTCCACTGCTGATGTTCCTTCCAAATTGATTCATAAGCCACATCAGTCAGGGCAGACTAGATTATGTTCTATCAACAGACAACCCCCAGAGCTCTGCGGCTGAACCCCACGAAGGTCAAGTTCTCGTTCTTGCTCATGACCACCAACAGTTGCCATCAGCTTTGCTATGCACATTGTCTTCATTCTGGGACCCAAACTGAAGGAGCTGCTCTTACTTGAACGTCCCCTGTCACATGATGCAGGGCATGGAGTCACAGTGAAAGCTCACGGTAGCCCTTAAAGCTTCTGCTAGGAAAGAAAACATGTCACTTCTGAGCACATTTCACTGCCCAAAGCAAGTAACATGGTCAAGCTGACAATGGAGGCTGAGGAATCATAAAGCTCACACAGGGAGGGACAGGTGACACCCTGGGAGGGACAGGTGACACCTTGGATACACAGTTCCCTAAATTTACCAGTAGAGGTCAATGATTCAAGAAGATGGTTTGTATTTCAATTTCACAGAGACCCTAAACTTGACAATGCCAGAATTTGTTCAAAGGAAGGAGCATGTTTTCGGGCAGACATGCTGAGTTTGCATACCTTTTCTATCTCTGAGCTCTAGAGAGATCCTTGACTTTGAAGGCTGGGAGGACTCTGGACCTGATTGCATCACCCATCCAAGAGTCAGGCACCTGACTAATGTTGGAAAGACAGAGGCAAACACTTGTCAACTACAGTGAGGTGGTGGGGGTGATTTGCTTACCCCTAGCTATAGCCATGGTCAGATAATGCATCTTTGGAGGCTACGCTTCTATCTAGATGGGAGAGTTGTGATTAGTCAAGAAAAATCATCATTATCATGAGCATCATCATTATAGTTACCATCACCACCATCACCATCATCACCATCATCACCATCATCATCACCATCATCATCACCATCATCACCATCTCCATCATCACCATCATCATCACCATCACCATCTCCATCAACACCATCATCATCACCATCATCATCTCCATCATCACCATCTCCATCATCACCATCATCAAAATATCCATCATCATCACCATCATCATCACCACCATCACCACCATCATCACCACCACCATCACCATCATCATCACCATCATCATCTCCATCATCACCATCATCATCACCATCATCATCTCCATCATCATCACCATCATCATCACCATCATCATCACCACCATCATCACCACCACCATCACCATCATCATCACCATCATCATCACCATCAACACCATCATCATCACCATCATCATCTCCATCATCACCATCTCCATCATCACCATCATCAAAATATCCATCATCATCACCATCATCATCACCACCATCACCACCATCATCACCATCATCATCTCCATCATCATCTCCATCATCATCACCATAACCATCAACTTTAAGAGTTTTATTGTTGCTTAGGATCTACTGAGAGACCTGTTTTTAACACACCAAAATGCATCTGACCCTTCTATGGCCCCCTTTTTAGGCCAGGAATCATCAGACCCCATTTCCCCAAGCAGCAGTTCAGGTGACGTCAGGGCTGCTCACAGCCAATCCAGAGACTAATCAAGCAGAAAAGCCACTTCCTCTAACGATGCCTTGTCCAAGCTGTTATTCTCAGGCTTGAAGAGGTTTCCGGAACATGCTAAGGAGGAAGGAAGACATGTCACTTATTGAGTGCCCTGATGCAGAGCAAATCCCCAGCTGGCTTGCTCCAGGGTGGCCCGAAATTCACCCCAGTCTTTAAGCATCAGCCACCATGATGAATTTTACATTTCTAATCTCATTTAACCACCACAACAACGCAGAGAGGTTGATAATATCATCTTAGCTGAGCTGAACATTTAAAATATTAAGCACTATGCAGCTTGAACACTGGAACGGAGGAGGCTGGCTTATGGCCGTGGAGCCAAGCAGGGGTTCTGGGTGAGGTGCTGAAGCAATATGGGGCGGTGCTGGGAAAGTTCAGGGGCTGTTTCCAACTGTCATGTCGACATTTCAGTGTCGTAATAGTGTACTATTTGGGCACCCACCTGAAGCTCAGGCCTGATCACATAGGTGTGTGCATAGACGGAGTTCAAAGAGGATGGTCCAAGATCACCCAGCAGGGAAGGGCTGGCTCTGGTCCAGCCCCAGCTGGTCAAAGGCAAGGCTCTATTTACTGTATCATATGGGTGACATGTCAGGCAAAACCCTTCTCCCCCATTCTATTCCCCACTTGCGGAACATGTCAAAAAGCATCACCCCTCGTAGGTAGCCTGTGTTCAGGGCAGCAATATCCAGAATACCAGTCATTGCTGCGGGCCATCACATTCTTACAGCGTAGCTGCTCCCTGAATCTCACCTTTGAACTGTGCTTGTATGAAATGTGCACTTCTGCTTAGTCTTCTGGGGAGTGTGGCTGCAGTCGCACACGGCTGACCATCTGATATCCATTCTCCCCTTCATCCTTAGTTACAGAACGTATGGTGGTGTTTGTGGGGGGGATGACAAATAGGCCAGGCCAAAAGGGCATCTATCCCAGCCTCTCTCGTACCTGGGGTGGCCCGTGACAAAGTCCTGGCCAGCAACACGCAGGCAGACATTGCTTGACGGAACTTCCCGAAAAGGGGACTGACCCTCTCGCACACAACATTTACCTTCCTTCTTCACCTTACTCCTGCCTGGAACACAGATGGGATGCAAGAGATGGAGCAGCCGTGTTGTCAACTTGAGGTGGCAGGTGTGTGTGTGGAAGCTACAAGCTGTGAAGACCAGAGTGAGTGGACAGAAGCAGTCTGGGCCCCTGGGGCATTGTGGACGTCCATATGAACCTACCTACAGACCTAGTAGCAAGAAAGATAAATCCGTCTTAGCTCAAGCTACAGTTTGTTCCAGTTTTCTATAGCTTTTGGGCAAATGCAATGGAGCAGGTCAGTGCTTCCCCGCAAGGCTGGGAAACCCTGAGCACGGGCAGAGCTTCTTGTCAATGGTCTGGGGAGGAATTTTACTACGTCACTAATGTTCTAGCCCAAGAGGGGAACAGGAACCTGGAATCAGCAGGCTGAACGGAGACCTAGCGCGTGGGCTTCACGTCGCCCACTGCGCATCCCGAGCCCTGCCTACCCCACCAGTACCCAGCCCTGCCTACCCCACCAGTACCTAACGGGCGTCTCTGGCCGAGTTCTGACCTGGGGTGGGGGTGGGGTGGAGCTGAGGATTCCTCGGCTTTTTGTTCCAGGGTTTCTGAAGGCTCCACTGAGAGAGCAGGCAAATGCCGAGTCTCCTGGGAGACAGTGACTCCTGGCTCTGGGCTTGATGTCTGGTGCCCCCAGCTCTCCTTTGTTGCAGGGCCAACCAAAGGCTCTGGAGAAGGCACTGCAGATTCGCCGGGTCTGGAGCAGATGTTTAAAAGCTGAATCAGGCCCACGGCTTCCCAAACGAGCTTGAGGAGTTTCATTTCTCCCGGCTAAATAAAGCAAGGGTAGCAGTCCAGGATCTCTTTTCGTGGAGCAACTGTACTAGAATTCCTCCCCCCGCCACCCCCGGCAGCCCCTCCCACTCACCCAGCGCAGAGATCTCCAAAATCAGCATGGGCACTCGCATGCAACGAGAGGAGCCTATGGTAGCCCAAAGACCACGGTGTGTGTGTGTTTGTTTTCTAAGAAACAAGGAATTCGGGTCCTGCCTCCACCACTTGCCCTCTGCGTGATGTCAGACCAGTTACATCACTCCCCAGACTGGTTCTCACATCGTGAAAGTGGGAAGTAAAGGCTGTGCCTCGGAAGGTTAAATTAGATGAGCTCTGGACGCGCCTCCGCGTTGGGGGCTCATGGTTGCCGTGATTAGGAAGAGGTCCACGGTCAGCATCAACTACTTATTAGCCTTTTCTTGATGCAACAAGCATTTATCGTGCAGGGTCGCAGCTGCCAGTTTGTTCAGTGAAACACACCTGATCTCCACCCTCATAGCACTTAGAGCTCAGGGTGGGATTCGGGCAATAAACAGATGCGTGAGACACAAATGCATGACTGCCCATCGACAACCTTCTGAAAGCCATCAGCTGGCCCCTGCCTGTGCTCAGCGCCATCACCTTCTAAGCTCTGTCTGCTCTCAGGGGCTACAGCCTGAAGCTATACTGCTCGGCTTCCTTCCTGCAGGAGCCGATGATGCTGTGAATTGCTGTGGACGGATCGCGTCCAGGTCTCAGAAGAGAGTCAGCAGCAGAACACTGCTGGAAAGCAGGTGCTACGTCCACGCATGTCCGTGAGCATGATACCTTCCTCAACAGGAATTAAGTGCCCACTTACTGCAGACAAGAATCTGCTAAGAGCTGCAGGGGGTGTCAGTCCACCTGTGCCCTGAGAGCTTGGTAGGAAGAGGATGACGCATGCACATTTGGGTCAGCTTCCCTTCAGGCACAATGCCCAGCAGCTTAGGGTCAGTCATTCTTAAATCCATCCGCTCACTTAGCCAGAATGTACTCTGTGACTGCTGAATCAGACCAGTGAGGCCTCTGCTCCTCTCCACTTCATTTCAGCGGGTTCCAGAAAACAGAGACGAGACAAACACCCCTTCAGAGCCTGCACTTGGGATTAGGGGCTGCTGAGGCCGGACATTCGCCATGCCCAGATTCCCCGGGGCCCAATCTCAAGCCCCAAACATCCAGGGGGGATAGCTGTCAAACCCTCTGATTGGGGCATCTGCATTAAAGCTTGCTTGAAAGTGGGGAGGGGGCAGCTAGCCTCATCTGCACCGTATTTAAGGAGGTGAGTGCCAGTCTGGGGGAGATGGGTATTGCAGAGGGGGGCTCTCAGCAAGCAGGGTGACCCTGTGTCCCAGTCTGGCCCCATCGGAATAATAATTGTCCACCGGGTCCCATCGCCCCCTCCAAGCGTCCCAGTTTGGACTGTATATCCTGTGCCGACCCCATCAGTCAAGCACTCCCACATCAAAGGCTCTCAGGCATTGGGAGAGCCCACCTGGGGGATAAAAACCACCAGGGGTCTTAAGATCGAGGAGTGAGGGTCCACACAGAAATACTTGCACATGTGTATTCATGGAAGCATGATTCACAGTAGCCAAAACGTGGACACAACCCCAATGTCCATCAATCGGCACGTGGGCAAAAACGTGGTCCATCCACACAGTGCAATGGCAGTCCGCCGTAAAAAGTCATGAAGCACAAACACGCCACAGCACGGATGAACGCTGCCAACGTTATGCTGGAGAAAGAAGGCCACTTACTGTTTGCTGATGCCAACTGTCCAGGGCAGGGAAATCTTTAGAGACAGAGAGCACATCACGTGTCGCTTAGGCTGTGGGGGCTGGTGCGGGGAAGACAGGAGAGACATAACTAAAGGGAAGAATTTCTTTTGGGGGTGATGAAAATGTTCTCAAATTCACTGTGGTGGTGGATGCATGTATCTGTGGACAAAACCACTGAGTTGTACACATTAAATGGCTGAGCTGTAGGGTATGGGAATTACATCTCGATAAAGATGTTAATTGTTCTATGTTAATGTTCTATAAAATGTTCTATGTTAATTCTACGGGAATTAAAATTTAAAAACTTAATAAAAAAATCATGCATAGGTGAAAGAACCATCCAAAGTAAGATGAGTCAATAGATTTTACTTGAATACAGGGCAAAAGGCGTGGATATGGAATTTCTCATTGCAACTAACATTTAGGAAACTACCACTTGTCAAAGTTTAGTGTAGGTATCAAAGAAGAAGCCCACGATCGTCTGGAAAGGCTATTTCCTGGCTACACACACGTCTGAGGCCAGGTTTTCTTCATATACTTTAACCAAAGCAACTGTAAACCTGAGTAAGGACGCAGATATGAGAATCCAGATGTCTTATGCAATGTGTTTTTAATTTGGAAATATTATCTTAATAAAAAATGTTCTTTACATCAACATTTTTTTTTTAAGGAAGAAGGAGTTGGAGACCCAGTGGCAGGCTACTGGCCTTGGCTAGGAAATGGGCATAGTATGATCACTGACCTTACTCCGTGCATGACTGATGATGAAGATGATTATAAATATATCAATTCTAGCTAATATTATAAACTAGTTGCTATGTATCAATTGCTCTATGGATTTGAGCTATTTATTTCCCACAGCAGCCCTGTAATGTGAGAATGTTATCAGTCCTGGAAGCAGCCCAGGATAAGTCCTGGGTAAAAGGCACAGCCCTCTGCCATGCCTAATGCCCAGATCCTCCCCTTGGGGCTTGGAGAGGTGGGTATGTACATCGGTGACTGTCACGTCTTTAGTGGGATATGGATTAAGTGTGCAGGGGTTGTTTGCGATCATCGGCACTGGGGAAGAATAGCCCCCTCCCCAGGCTTCCAGATGGGACTTCCAGTGCAAAAATGTAGTTCTGGGGGCAGAGTTAGAAAATCCGCTTGACTGCCCACCTCGTCCACGTCCTGATGCATTTGTTTTGCGCCTGCCTGCTTCAGGTCAGCCTGTGGGTAGGGTAGCCCAGTGGTTAAGAGCCAGCTGCCAGACCCGGATCTTGGCCGAGCCACTTAGCAGCAGTGAGGCCTCAGGCCAGTGACATCACCCGCTTGCAAATTCAGGATAACGGTTGTATCTGACTCATGATTGTTGGGAGGTGTTAGGGACTGAATATTTGTGTCCCCCCCCACCCCAACTCGTATGTTGGAGCCCTGACCCCCAAAATGTGATGGTATTTGGTGGTGGGGCCTTTGAGAGATGGGTGACATTAGATGAGGTTATGAGGGAGGGGTCCTATGAGGCGGGAAGAGACCCCAGAGCTCATTCTCTCTGGCATGCGAGGACGCAGTGAGAAGCCGGGAAGAGGGCTCTTGCCAGGAGCGCAGTCCTGGACTACCCGCTCCAGGGCTGTGAGAGCTGCAGTTCTGTTGTCCAAGCCCCCAGTGCGTGGTGTTTGCCGCAGCAGTCCGAGCCAACCGGGACAGGACCCCAGGGAGTCCACCCAGCTCTTCGCAGGCACCACCTGCTCTCGCGGATTCAGAACCCACCGGATGGGGCACTTACTCTGAAATGCATAGAGCGAAGGGCCAGCCTGCCTGTTCTGTCCAGGTTTCTCCCCATGGTGGGCATGCCTAACGTGAGTTTCCTGGCTGGAGATCACAACCCGCTTTGGAAGGCTCCGTTCCTTCGCTTTTGGCTGTGATTTCCCTTGTTTTTCTGAAGCTCCACAGTGGGATGGCCCACTGGTGTAAGCATCTTGCGACGTCTCTCACCGCCCAGCCTGCCCAGCGGGCAGCCCCCTGTGCTCCCAGCGAGCAGTGGAGGCAGACATTGGAGAGAGGAGGGCGGTGCAGCTGACAGCATCCTGTGTGATTGGCCTGACTGCTCCCCCAGGGATGGGGGTCCACTTCTCCCCTTTGTCCCACCCAGGGCACGGGTGGCTTTGTCTTTATGCGCACAGTGCTGTCGGAGGCTCTTCCTGACCTGGCCAAGGGGAGGGATTTCCCTGGATTTGGGGCAGAGCAGAAATCACCGTGTCCCGAGGCCAGCAGTGCAGGATGCTGCTACGGAATTTGTCCTGGATTCTAACACATTGAAGTCCCTGGTGGTCCCAGGGGCTCCTGTGCGGCATTAATGCATTTTTGCCAGATCTTCAAAAGGCCCAGGGCAGGGAAGAGAAAACTCACGGTGAGAGCATTAATTTTCCAAAGCCCTGTTTCTACATGTGCTACTTTCCGCGGCCTGCTAGTGTTCCGGCTCTTAGGAAGGGCAGGGCACAGGGTTCGAGCATGAAGTCAGAGAGCACTAATTAGCCCTCCCTAACTTCAAAAATAAAATCACCGTGCGGTATGATGATCGTGATTATTGTGCCCATTACTACCACCACTCCAATCACTGGTGCGCTAGCCCTTTCATCCCAGAATTTCAAAGCAGAATGCTTTATAAGGAGATGGCTATTCATTTGTTCAATGAGAAGCATCTTTTGAAAATGGAGCTTTCAGACTCTTGATGGAAAAAAAAAAAAAAAAAACCCTGATTTCTCCCCAGCATGACTAATAGGATGACAGAGTCCCTCAGGATGGATGTGTCTGGCAAGTGGGGTCCAGGCACTGATGTCAGAGGCAAAAGGTCCCCACACACTGCAGGATGGGGGACCTTGGGTGTCGAAGCTTCTGAAACTCTCTGCACCCAACTCTGTCCCCTTCATGCCCACCCCTTCCCAGGAGCCATGGCATCCATCGAAGGTCAAGGGCAAACCAGATCCTTGTTGCAATGGAGAGGCACGGCTGAGGTGTGACTCTGGCCTGACTGCTTGGTTCCAAATCCATGTTGCCCAGGAAATGTCAGTTGTGCATCCTTGGACAGGTTGCTTAACCTTTCTGTGCTTTTGTAAAATGAGATGAATGCTAGTTTCCACCTCGTGGGAGTTCTAAGTAATATATGGAGTCACCATAGGTCCAGCCCTTGGGATGGTGGTTAGCACAAAGTAGGTACTCACTAAGTTATGGGGACGTGGATGACGGTCACAGTGATGCTACTTCCTGTCTAAAAATTCAACAGTGGCTTCCTACTGCTCCTATACAATGCAGACCCTTGTCACAGCACACGAGGCTCCTTAGGGCCCGGGCCTTCATTCCCCTCTACGCATGATCCTGGATGCTAACCCCACCTCCCACCCAGCCCAGCCCCTCCACTGCCCCTCATCATCCCACTTGTCCTTAGGCCTCTGTATTGGCCAGTGGTCCCTGTTGGAGACTTCCTCCTCCTTGTGCTCATGTTCCTTGGCCAGCTTGCCTTGGTCCTGTAGGACTCAGTTTACTGTCACCTCCTCTGGAACATTTCCCCACCCTCCCTGTGGGATGAGATGTGCCACCTGTGTGCCCATGTGTCCTCTTCCCAGCCACAACCCATGGTTGGGTTTCTCCCTTCCTGTGCCTCTCTTCCATCTTCTTTCACATCCCCATCATCACCACCACCATCTTCACCATCATCATCATCATCACCATCATCATCATCATCATCACCAACATCACCACCACCACCATCATCATCATCACCATCATCATCATCATCATCATCACCATCATCATCATCACCAACACACCACCATCACCATCATCATCATCACCATCACCATCATCATCACCAACACCAACACCACCACCATCATCATCATCATCACCATCATCATCATCATCATCACCATCATCACCATCATCATCATCACCACCACCATCATCATCATCACCACCACCACCACCATCACCATCATCATCATCATCACCATCACCACCACCATCACCATCACCATCATCATCACCATCATCACCACCATCACCATCATCACCATCATCATCGTCATCACCATCATCACCACCATCACCATCACCATCATCATCACCATCATCACCACCATCACCATCATCACCATCATCATCATCATCACCATCATCACCACCACCACCATCACCATCACCATCATCACCATCACCACCACCACCGCCACCACCATCATCATCATCATTACCATCATCTGCTGTTCCTCCCACTGGCCCATCCTTTCCCCAGGGCAAAACTTGAGCAGGTGATCTTAGTAGCTGATCCTTACAAATGCCCTTCCTGTCTCTACCAGGAACATGCAAGTCACAACATGCAGTTTGGTGTTTGTGAACAAAGGTGATGTCCACACCTCTTGGGAAGCTCTTCCCCCTTCATTGGGTGTCTCAGGGGTCATGGAGAGATGGCATAGAAGCAATACTTGTGGCTTGGCTCACTGAGGGTGCTGAGTGGCTGTGCACTGGATGCCTGGATGGATGATTGGGGCTGCGAATGCGTAGATAAGTGTTCAGGTGGAAGCGTGGGTCAATCCAGCAAAGGCTGGGGGAGGGATGCTTCCATCCTTCTCTGTCCTGCAAGGAAGGCTCCCTGGGTCACCTAGCAGACTCACTCTCTTATGTCATCATAAAACCCTCTGATGAATTAATGGAAGTCTTTTCTAGAGAGGCTCCCGACAAGCAGACATCTTTCGTTGTTGTTAAGTATCATAAATGGTGAATGTGTTCTGGAAGCATGTGACACAGGGATTTTGCTAAACGTCAGGCTTTTGACTGCACTTTGGGAATGACTGGCTGAGAACAAGCCTCTGGTTTAACCAAGAGGGGAAGTTGGATAGGAGTTGCTCGCAAACAGATCTCCACGCCGCTCTGCCTCTCTGACACCGGTATTGTAGAAACAGGCAAATTCTCATAAATTGCCTTTATGTGCCCAAGGAAGATTATGCTATTTTGGGCTCTGGAGACTTTTAAAAACAAATGAAAAGCAAAGCACAATAGCTCAGAACGTCTGACTCACTCCAAAGGAAAGCAAGCCTACCTTCCAGGAGAGGGGAGACTAAGGGTGCAGAGAAACAGGGGTCCCTGTGGGAGGCCAGGCCATGGGGGCTTAGCCACGGAGAAGTAGTGGACAGCTGTTTATCTTGAACACCATCATCCCCACTACCGTCCACACTTCCCTCCCAACTCAGGGTCATGTGGGTGACCAATGAGCAATAACGCAGGACCTTCTGGAAACTGAGAGGAGGCTGATGGGATGGTGAGGGGGTGGCACCCCTAAATGCTCCAACACAGAGGGAACCCTGGGGGACCCATGTCCTGCTTGGTCTCTTCCGGCTACAAGGCTGTAAGAGGGGGCCAGGCACCCCAAAGCCAGAGCCCTTCCCGGAGTTCCAGGTCATCCGTGTCTCACAGATTCCTGGCTAGAATAGCGTCCCGGGGGGCAGTGGGACAGCCAGAGAGGGGGTGTGGCTCTGTGCTTCATGGTGTGGGGACGAGGGTGGGAGAACCAACCTCCATGATGCATTGCAGCCTAATCCTCCCTAGGACCACCTGTCCATACTTCTCAGGAGCAGTGCTGGGCATGTCTGGTCTCCAGGCTGTGACCCACCAACCCCCTGGCCACCGTCCTCGGCGGGTGCACTGCATCTACTCAGCCGCATGGAACAAAGTCTCAGCCCTCCCTGGACCCAGTCTCCACCTTCCCTCTGCACCTTCCTGAGAAGCTCAATGTCAGGGGTGCAGCAAGCATGCCTGGATTCCCCCCGCCCATGCATCTGGACAGACCACTGACTATGTGTCCACACTTAGTAGGACCTGGGGGGGGCAGCAGTAAACAAGTCCCTGCCTCAGGAGACATCTAATCTAGTGTGGGGGTGGGGAGCAGACAGTCAGCGAGAGACGATAATGCAAAAATACCTTATAGACGTAGATGGTAGGCTGAGTGTTGGCCCCAAACATGCCCATGTCCTAACCCCCAGAACCCAGGAATCTACGGCCCTACATGGCAAGCGACTTTGCAGGGGTGGGGAGTACGGTTCCGGATCATCGGTCAGGCCCCATGTCATCACGGAGGCCCTCCTAAGAGGGAGGCTGGGGGTCAGAACCAGAGGCAGGGTGGAAGATATTGCCCTGCTGACTTTGAGGAGCATGGATGGGTCCACCAGTCAAGGAGGCCAGCAGCCTCTGGAACCTGGAAAGACAAGAAAAGTTCCTCTCCTGGAGCCTCCAGAGGGCATGCAGTCCTGCTGACATCTTCATTTCGGGCCTTCCGGCCTCTAAAACTGCAAGATAGGAAATCGTGCTGCTAACTCCCTCGTCTGTGGGCTTTGACTAGAGTAATGATAGAGAACTACTCTCTCCCCCCAAAACATCCATGAACGAGGGACTGGGATGCGAGGGGTGGGCTCCTGGCTGCTTCTGCAGGAGGCCCCACTGAGGCGGGACCCCAGCAGGAGACCGGATGGGTCAGCCCAGGGCCAGTGGAGGGAGCAAGCCCCGGGGTGGGCGGGTGGGTGGGCAGATGGCCAGAGGTCACCTGACTCCACCCCCTGCCCTGGTTCAGGCTCCTGTCCAGCACCAGGCAGTCCCACGACTCCTGCCCACAACCTGGTCACCAGACTGCATGGACGATTTCTCTGAGTGTCCTGCGATGTTGTCTCCTGGCCTCAAGGCCCCTTAGAGAGGGCATGGGCTGGCCCTGGCAGGGGCTCCTGTGGAGTCCTGTGCAGTAAGAATTTGGCCTTGCCCTAAGAGTGGTCTGGCCCTTGCTCTTGGCTTCCAAGAGGTGACCTGTGTCACCCTGATCAGAGGGCCTTTGTTCAAGGTGGGTCTGGCCACGTCAGAAAGACCAACACGGGACTGGGTGGGGGAGGGCTTGGGTCATACAGTATTGCCCAGCCTGGTGACTGAGAAAGTTGTGGGCCTCAATCACCAATCCCTCAATCATCGATCGGTTGTGCCCACCCCATGGAGCCCTGAGAAAGCCCCAGGCTCAGGCGAGCCTGCCCGTTTGGTGACATTTGGTGTATCTTGTCACACGTTGGTGCTGAAAGGGGGGATGTGTCCCGCCCCCGCGGGGAGAGGACAATGCCAGCTTCGTGCGTGGAGACGCCCAGTCTGTGCCCCGCATGCCTCTGCCCTGCCGTGTAGACCATGGCTGTGAGTGCCTCTGTAGTGGGTTCGGAGTCTTTCTAGCAAGTAATCCAACGGAAAGTGTTTTGGGGCCTCCGTCCGCTACTGGGGCTGGTGTCAGAAGTGGGGTCAGTCACGCCCTACCCAAAACTGTTGTTCTCCAACCCAGCAGTCTGGCTAGCTTCAGGTACCCCTCCCCGGTGTAGAAGGCCACACCCTTACTGGAGGGACACCCAACGTTACCCCAGGCCCCAAGCACCAGCCTCCGCACGCAGGGCAGATCGTCCCAAGAGGCCTCAGCGTTGCCCATCCCCAAAAGGGCTCCAACAGTGGCTGCCAAGTTCTGGGTCCTCTGCTGCTCATTATTATGGCTTATGACTGAGTCTTCTCTCTAAGAAATGTGAATTAGAAATAGCTCCAGTGGCTGACCACCTCAAAAATGCAAATCAGTATAATTTCAATCAATACATGCAGCACTGAGCATTAAAAATGCAAATTTCCTGCTGTGCAGAGAGCAAGAAAGAGCAGTGCCTTATTTAGAAAGAAAACTCGGTGGCAGGAGGACCTTTCTGGATCCCAGCGTAAACCCAGTCCTTAATTGGGACAAAGGAAGAAGGTGTGGCGCAGCCAGGCCGGTGACATTAGCGGCGTCTTGCTGCCCAGCTTGGCTGGCGCTATCATAAAAATGGGCTTCCTTGGCAGGCCAGAGCACGTCTCTGGGCCCCTCAGCTGGAGGGAAGAGTGCACACCTTTCTAGGCCCGCATCGGCCTGCCTATTCTTCACCGCTCTGCCCTTGCTTCTCCTTCCTTAAGCCTGAAGCAAGCGCGTAGCGCTTGGAGGGCCTCCAGCCCCTCGCGGAAGCAGGAGTGAGAGGTGCTGTGAGTGCCAGCCCTGGAGGCCACGCCCCGAAGGAGCACCTGGCCCAGGGGAGGGGGAGCTGGGGGTCCTGACTCCAGCCCAGCCTGCACCCTCGGCCTCTGGGAGGGAAGCCTTGCCTCCATCCTGTCTGGGTCAACACACCAAACCCATGATGCTACTTTCACTAAGCCGCGTCTTCCTCTCTTCCTCCGGGAAACCCCCCTCCCCCCTTCCCTGCACTGCAGGCCTAGTTCTGCAGTTGCTGTGTGCCCAGGGGCGGACCTCGAGTCGTCCCACCGGTGTCTAGCTCCTAGAGGGCAGGCGTCACCCGGGGTTTGGCTCTAACATGGGCTTTGCCCCAAATGGATTGAAATTAGTGAATGAAGTCCATCCAGTCTGTGCAGGGACTTGGAAGAGCAGTTTCCAGGTTCCAAGGTGAGTGGCCTGGTGCACCTTGCAGGCAAACACCACGCCCGTTGGAGAGCTACCTGGCTCTGCTCGAACTCTTGCAGGAGGGCGGGAAGCTAAGCGTCTGCATTACTACCTGTGCCCCATAACACACCACCAGGCTGAACGGCACCCACATATGATCTCACACTCATCGTGGCTCAGGGGTCCAGGCTGGTCCTCGGGATGTGTTTCACGGGTATCAGTGGGGTCTGAGGGTCTCATCTGAGCTCCCCCAGTTGTTGGGAGAACTCAGTCCCTTGCTGCTGTAGACCTCGTGGTGGTATCCTTTCTCCAAGCCAACAGGAGAAAGGGTTCTGGGTTCAGGAAGGGCCCCGGTGGCTCTTGCAAGAACCGTCACCTGATTAGGCAAGGCCCAGCCAGGATAACCTCCCTTTTAATGAGTTTGAGCTTAAATGATCAGGGACCCCCACAACACCCACAAAAGCCCTGTTGTCTATGGGTGAGAAGCCAGTCACAGGTTCTGCCTGTACTCAGGGTGTACCCCCATTGTGGGGCCCTCCTAGAATTCTGCCCGCACCTCTTATCCTGAGGCAGCCCATTCCTTGGGCTGTGACCCTGGAGTTTTCCTTCCCATGTTTGGGCCCCACATCATTGTTGGCAACCTTGGAGGTTCTGGCCTGACCCCTTCTCTGCCCCTTCACTCCCTGACCCAGGAACCCCCACCTCCAGACGGAGCCTTGCTTCCCTCACTTCCTGTCCACTCTGAAAACCAGAGCAGAGGCGTTCCCACACTGAGTGTGCGCCTCCGCGTCCAGCCCAAGCACTGCAGACACGGCCGTCTCCAGGCTCGAACTCCAGACTCTCCTGTCTTCCAGAGCCGCTCTCAGCACCTGTATCTGCTCCCGTCCAGCCCACCTCCCACTCCCCAGAGCAGCCCTCTTGTTGGCCCGGCCCGACAGTGGCCGCACCGTCCTACAGCTGTGCCTGCCCGGTGGGGACACCGGGAGGGCAACCAAGACCCAACGCTAGCCTGAGAGGCCTTCACTGGGGTCTGCACCCCTGTCACCTGGGATCGTCCCGTCCTGTCAAGTAGACACTGTTTGGGGATGAGGAACCCGGGAAATTGAGAGACCCTGAGGATCGCCTCGGTCTAGGATTGCAAGATACCACACGGGACGCTCAGGTAAATTTAAATTGAAGAAAAACAACAAATATTTTTTTTTTAAAGATTTTATTTATTTATTCGACAGAGAGAGAGACAGCCAGAGAGAGAGGGAACACAAGCAGGGGGAGTGGGAGAGGAAGAAGCAGGCTCATAGCAGAGGAGCCTGATGTGGGGCTCGATACCGGAACGCCGGGATCACGCCCTGAGCCGAAGGCAGACGCTTAACCTCTGTGCCACCCAGGCGCCCCAACAACAAATATTTTTAAGAAATATATCCCAAATATTCCATGGGCTGTACCTCCACCAGAATGTACTTGTGGTTTATTTGCAATTCAGATTTAACCGGCCGTCCTGTATCACACAGCTGGTGACAGACAAGGGGGCAGGAACGGGAGCCCAGATCCGTCTCCAGAGGCCGGGCTCTTCTCTGCCTGCAAGTGGGGTCCTCAGCCACAGCCCTGGGCCACCTGGAGGCAAGAACCAAATGCCTACGGATGAAATCAGACAAGACAGGAGTTTTAGCCACTGCAGGTTGTAGGATGACATGCCTGCAGATGTCTTGGTGGTGACCTGCTGCAGAATTGTGTCGCTCCCCAATTTACATATCAAAGCCCTAATACCCAGTGTGGTGCTGTTAGGAGGTGGAGACTTTGGGAAGTCCCGAGGGTGGGGCCCTTGGGAACGGGATTAGTGCCCTTCTAGGATGAGACAGGAGAGAGGGTCTCTGTCCCCCGTGCGAGGGCAAGGCAAAATGGGGAGGCTGTCTGCAAGCCTGGACGTGGGCCCTCTCCAGGCACCAAACATGCCGGTGCCTTGATCTTGGAGCTTCCTGACCTCTTGAGCTGTGAGCAATAAACGTCAGTCCCTTAAGCCCCCAGTGTGTGGGGCTCTGCCACAGTGGCCTAGCTGGCTGGGACCGCTGCCCCACGCCCCAGCTCCCTGCAGAGCCCCGGCCTCCCCTCCAGAAGCCCACGACCTTGTTCTCTGCCCGAGCTGCTGATCCATGCCGAGCAGGCCTGGTCCACGAAGCCCTCAGTCGGAAAGTGGTGGGGCACCGTCGTTTCCGCGGTCTGTCTCTGCTGGGAGCGGGACACTTTGTACCCTGCGGCTCGCCACCGCCCATCTGGAGACGTCGTATTTACATGGTTAAGCCGACAAACAGTGTTATTTCCTCCAGCAGCTGACAATTCCACAAAATGGAGAGATTGTAATTTGAAGAGACACAATAAAAATCCTTCCCCGTTACTTCAGAACTCCGCAAGGAGGCTCCAGAGAAGCCCCGGGAGCCGGTCGCTCGGGAGGGAGGGAGGCAGCCGCCCCCACACGCAGGGACAGACCTGGCTGGCACGGAGCCTGCTTTCGGAGAGGGTGCCAAGGGCCACGCACATGTGACCGCCGGCCAGTCTCCCCACACCCCACACCCAGCAACTTCTCAAGCTGGAACATCTCCAAATGCATGCTCTTTGGCGACACAGACCTTTATTCAGAGCATTTTCGGTGTCCGTGTAGGTGGTGGCACAGTCAGCCTTTTCATGTGCGGCTGGTCCAGGCGTCCATGCTGACCCATCCCCAGCACGGCCGTGAGGACNCCGTCTCCTCTGTGTCTGCTGGAGGTGGGGCCGCTCACTTCTGGGGCCACAGAGGAAGCCCCTGGTGCTGCTGCTCCTGGTGTCGTCCTGGTGGGACGAGCTCCCCGGCGAGCCTGCAGGGGGGGTCTGCGGGAAGGGGAGACCGAAGCTGCCACCCCGCCACAGCCATCCGTCCGGCCTCTCCTTGCCATCCATCCCCCCGACTTGCCAGGAGAACTGTCCTGGGCGGCTTTCCCCTGCTGTCATCCTGTCCCCGCTGGCAAACCGGCCCCCGGGAAAGACAAAGGTTAAGAGAAGTCCTGCAAGCAGCCTTGGCCGAGGCCCGTGATGACAACAGTCCCACCCACAGCGGCTGCAGCTACCAGCCCCGGCCGCAGAACGCCCTGCTCCCAAACGTGGGGATCCGACAGTCGGCTCTGTGACCCCGTGCGAGCTGCGTCCAACCACCGCCACCAGACGGCAGGTCCCGGGAGCGAGCCGGACCCTGGAGGGCGCTGCGTCTTCGCCACCATCCTGGCCCCCACAGATGTGCACATGCAGCAAATGTGTCCCCCTCCCCAGGGTGACACAGACGGGCCTGCCGACCCCCAGGCCCAGCCCTCGCCTGGCACACCCCCCTTGGGCTCCATGCTCCAGCAGCACACGGCTTGCTGTCTGTGGCCCCCACACCGTCCGGAGTCGGTCCTGCACCCGGCCTGGCTGCCATCCCACCCTGCTCCCAGCAGCTTCAACACGGGTGGCTTTCGTCAGGAAGCCCCCCCCCCGACCAGTCACCTCTTGGCCAGATTAAAGACCCTCCCAACGCTGCACTGGTGACAGGACATTCCCTGCACTGTAATCACCTGTCCCGTTTCCCCTACGTGAGCGGTCTCAGCAGCAGGCCCGTATCTCTGAGCATGCACCTGGTAGCATGGTGCCCTGGAGCACGAATGTTCAGTAAACTTTGCCAAATGAAAGGATGGTGTCTGCTCAGGCCACACACACGGCATGAGGGGTAGCAGGAGCCTGTGACAGGAAGTCCCCCAAAGCCATTTGATCACCTCCTCCCCAGGATTTGCTCTAGTCCCTCTGTTCTCTCCCCAGAGGCCCCGAAACACTGACTGTGTGTGGCTCTGCCGGGCACATAGCAGGTGTTCAATCAAAGCACGATCAGTGAGAGGATGAAGGACAGGTTCCCGTGAGACAGTTCAGTTCATTGATGGCCACAGAGAGAATGCACTGCAGGCCCGCTCTGCGTCTGCCCCTCTCGTCACAGAAGTGCATGGAATTAAAGCATCTCCATTAATTGCATGGATCTGTCCGGAAAGTCCTCCAAGTTATAATTCATGCAAACCGCCCTGTATCCTCTCTCAACGCACGTCTGCGTGCGAGGTGCCTTGGGGAGTATTGATTGATTTTCGATGCTGAGCCCAGCACCCCGTGAGTGGCTGCTTCACGCAGGTGCAAGGATGCAGCCTTCTGGGGGCAGCTGGGGTATCTCCAGTGCATTACCTCTCCAGATGGGACTCCCGTGCTCTCCCACGTGGGCAGGGGAGCCTGGAGGGAGATGCACCTTCAGGTCCTCTGGCTGTGCCTCAGGAGTGAGGGAGCAGGGTCTTAGGGGGAAGCAAGACCAATAAACAGAGATGTTGGTCAAGGGGTTGGGGCTCCATGCAGACGGCTGAAGCTGCCCCGGGGTTACCTCCAAACGAGCCAGGTAAGGAACAGCAGGTGGAGTCAAAAGGTCCCCTGGATGTGGGCTCTGGAGTCAGACACACCTGGGTTTAAGGCTCTACCCTTGTGGCCCGAGCAGAGACAGAGAAAGCCTCTGGGCCTCAATTTCCTCACCTGCAAAAACTGGCGGAGTGGGGGGAGTGACCTGCCCAAAGGGGGTGGTGTTTGTACGGCATCCCTCCCAGGGAACCCTGTCCTGGAGCACGCCATGCCTCCTGATGACAGTTTCCCTCAAGCTGCACCCTCGAAGCCCTCCTCCCACGAGGAAGAGAAGGAGGAGTAAGCAGAGCCAGGCCAGCCGGAGCCTGCCCACCTGTGAGCACGGGCCGGGAGGAGCGGGCTGCAGGAGACACTGCTGTGTGTTCACAGGGACCCCCTTGCTTTCCTTCTGCACACAGAGCCAGCCAGAGTTCCTGGCCTCCCTTCCTGCAGACGAGGCCACGTGTCTGCCACCAACGGGCGGTGGGCAGAGAGGTGGAGTCCATGTCCAGGTCTGGCGGCTGGGGTGGGGTGGAGAAGGCCCCCTGGGTGGACTCAGGGGTGATGTGTTGAAAAGGGAAGAGCCCCATGCTGAAAGAGTCTGGGCCCATGAGACAAGGCTACGAAAAACTCTGGAAGAGAAACTCTGGGATCAAGCAGGGACAGCAGGCTCTGACATTTGGGGTTAAACAGAGGGGGAGCAGTGGGCACAGAGAGCAAGCCCGGCCTGCCTGTGCAAAGAGCCGTGAAGATGAAGTCCCCGTAGCAAGAATCAGATGGCCAGGAGAGCCCCAGACACAAGGTCTGGGTTCAGGGGCCCGGGCTGTTGGGGGCCGGCTGCACCCCAGGTCATGCAGACACAGGGTGAGGACTCACTCTGTGGGAGTGTGGGCTGCTTTTCCTGCAGAGCCGTGGTGGGAGCTCTCTGATGGTGGGTACAGAGCACACAGCACTGCACGTAAGTGCTTGTCATGGAAGTTCGAGCCGTCTTCCTGTCTCGTCCCACTGGCCTGGGACCTGTGGCTCCATCTCTCAAGCCTGGTTCAAGGTCGAGAAAGCAAGTGTCCATGCATGTGAGTGGGGCGGAAGGATGCTCGCTCACAGCCTCCAGCACCAACTCCGTGACAAAGATGCCCCGGGAGGGGTCTCCCAGCCTGGACTGCGCCAAAAGGCTCTCAAGATGTCATGCGGCCCAGGATCCCAGGTGCAGCCCCTGGGAAGCTGTGTGCAGCTGTGTTCTCTGCAAGAGCAAGTGTGTATGGGCGGCACTGGGGACAGGAGGTGGGGAGGAAGTCAATGAACTGCCTCACCTGCCTGCTCCCTCAACAGGGGCAGCTGGAGGGACAGCAGCAGACCCCAAACAGCAGCAGACCCAGGGTCCCTGCCATTAGATAGGCTCACACAGTCTGTGCCACAGAGTGCCAATGGGTGTGTTGGGGGAACAGGAAAGAAGGCAAACATTAATGATTTTGCTGGTCACAGCAGTAGCGGGGTGGCCGACAGTAGGCACGGGGTCAACCACCTGGACTGGAGGGCTTGGGTGAGGACAGGATAAGAGAAAATCAGCTCTTGGCTCCTGAGTTCATGGGAGATGGACACCCTGGGCAGGAGAGACTGACTATCCCCCAGGAGGATGACTGTCTCTGTCCACTCAGGCTGCTGTCACAGAACACCACGGGCGGGGAGGCTCACAGACAATAGGCATCTCTTGCTCAGAGTTCCGGAGCCTAGGAGTCCAAGTTCCAGGCTCATGGCATCTGGGGAGGGCTGGCTTGCTGGTTAAAGGGGTGAAGGAGTTCTCGGGGCTCTCCTTTGTAAGGGCACTAATCCCACTCATGAGGGACCCACCCTTATGACCTAATTACCTCCCAAAGGCCCCACCTCCAAGCACCAGAACATTGGGGTTTAGAATTTTAACATGTGGATGTGGGGGTCACACACATGCAGTCACAACAGTGACCTTAGTCCCGGTCCACACCTGTTGCCGCAAGGCAGTCTGGTAAAACCACATTTTGGCCCCTGGCTTCTGTGGTGCTCTGGTCAGCTAGCACATGCCATGTGCACAGTGAGAAGTTTTAAATTAACGTGTGGTTCAAGCTGAAAGACCAGCAGGGCTGATAGGCTGTTCTCGACACTTTCCAGACCCGATGTCTGCCTCTCCTGCCTCCCAGCAGGGGCAACACGTGGTGGACGGCCCATGCCCCCGCCACCACCCAAAACCCCTCAGAGGCCCCAGCTGGCAGTCAGTGGGATCGGGGGAACATCATAAGCCAAACGTGAAGATCGAGGCAAGGACGTCCTGCACAGAACGTACAGACAGGGAGCGGCAGGCTCGCTCTCGCTACAAACGACCCTTCTTTACGGCAGGGGCGAAACACAACCAAGTATTTATCTCATTGCTTGCCAATGCTTTTAAAACGTTGCAATAAACCCCTTTGGCAGCAATGAGCTAAAATAATGAAAGTACACGTTTATTGCAAACCAAGTACTGAACTTCTCAGGGTCATTACAATTATGCTGAAGCTGGAGTTTGCACAAAATGCTTGTTCACGTTGTCCGTGGGTCCTCACAAGGGCAGGGACCACACAGCACCTTCCACGGCCGACGTTAGTGGTCGCTTTAGGAGGACTTTGCCCAGAGATGGGATTCCACCACGTGTCCCTGTGGGTCTCTCACACATCACGCCTTGACGCATCAGTTTTCTTTTAGATGACATGCTGAGCTTCCAAACAGCCTGCTCATTTCAGATTCTAATTTTTCTCATGCACGTGTGAAAGGTAAGCAGTTAGCTGTTCATATGCCAGTGCCACTAGCGGAAGAAGGACTTTGTCAGCTCATTAAGGAAGCCCACCTTAAATGACAGCAAATACTTCAGACGGGAAACCAGTGAACTCCAAGAAAGGTTCGGTGTTTTCAGTCCAATTTATGAACGAAAAATACAGCTTTCAGAATTTCATCCTGTTGGAAGCAAAACACCCGAGACTATGGTGAGCTTAAGTAGTTCCCCACTGAAGATAAAATTATTTGTTTCATCGTGGTGATAATATGCCTACGTATGTGATAAAAGCTTCGGGATAAAGCCATGTTCTTATAGGAAGACTCGTGGGAACAGATAGGAAGGAGGGACAGTTTGCCGGTGCACACGTAATTCGAAACTGTGGCCGAGTTGAGACAATCTAACAATCAAATCATGTGCATTCAGTTAAAGTAAGTAAAAAGCAACATGTTATAACAAGCAGATACTGAATTTAAATGAATTAAAAAAAAAACCCTTCCACGTGGCTGCATGTGCTTTTCTTTGCTGCTCGCCATGAAGAAGATTGTGGAAATGTCTGAGCCTTTGTAAATCAATTTGGGTGTCCTGTGATGGCATGAAAACCTTTGTAAATAAATCCTCTGAATTTTTGGTTGCATCGAACGAGTTAACAATGACAATCTCAACAGAAACTCTTGCTTTGGAGCCTTTGAGAAAATTATTGAAACCAACCTTGCAAAGAGGAAGACACCATATTTATCAGTATACAAGTGAGGGGTGGGGGAGAAAAATGAAACACGACAAATCCCGACAACACATAGGGTTTGGTTTAGGAATGATAGGATGGTGCTTTGGAACAGCTCGACTGGTAGACAGCAATCTTTTAATGAAGCCCTAATTTTAATTAAGCAAATTAGTATCCCGTACTGAAATGGAACAAAATGTAAATATCTACAAGTTTGCTGCACCGAAATGTAAAGAAACATTCAAGACAATCATATATGAGAACAACAGCAAAACAGACCATTTATATGATGAATTTTTATCTTGCAAGAGTATCTGTCAAAGAAAGCTTCTCAGGATGGAAGCAAGAGGCCAGACTCTGCAGATGCCTTTGGGTGAAATACTTACACATTTCAATGTGGAGGAAAAAAAATAACTGTGAACATATCCTCTGAAGCGTCGAATTTGCTCTGAGCTTACCAGGTACCCCTGCACCTGCAGAGAGAAAATTATCTCAATTAAAAATGTTATGGTCTAACAGAGAGGAGTCATCTTAAGGTGTCAACAATTTCAAATGTACTAACAAAAAAATTACAGCTTTGAGGAAGGGCATACGCAGTTTTATGGAAAAATTTTAAATGTTAACATTCTAAAGAAAAATGCTATTCTTTAGAAAAATTCCAGTGAGTCCACGAATATAATAAAACCCACTTATTCAAAAAAATACTTCAAAAATATACACCTGTAATTATTTTTAGTGTCCCCTCCCCCCCGCCGCTGAACTCTGAAAGACGTGCAGCTTGGGTGGCAGACTGAATGATCCCCTGCGTGTCTGCCACGGAGATTTCCAGACTTCAGAATCTCCCTGCAAGTTTATTTCATTGTGATGCAGGTCTTCTGAGACCGTCGTTGTCGCTGTCTCTTCAGGTGTCATTTACACACCGTGGATGCGAAGATCTTAGGTGTAGAAGTCAATAAGGGTTGACATCTGTGGACGCCTGTGTGACCAACACCCCGCCAAGATACGGAATGTTTCCATCATTCTGGAAAATTCTTTGTGCCCCTTTGCAGTTAGTCCCCCACTCCCCAGTGACTACTCTTCTTGTTACCTGAACTCAGAAGGATCTGGGTCTGGACCCTGGCTCTGTCACAGGCCAGGTGTGCATGGTCACTTGGACAGATGCTCAAACTTTCCAGCGGTCGACGCTCCATCCATGGAATGGAGCCTAAGGGTTGTTGAGAGATGCCATGAGTTAGGATGTTGGCACAGTGTTGGGCATACAGTTGGCACTGAGTAAATCAAAGCATGGTCGCTGGTGATTGAGGCTGGAGGAGTGCAGCTCCCCGCTGGTGTGGGATTCGACCACCTTGGAGGGTCTGAGTGAATGCAGTTCCACAGGCAATTCTGTCAAGGTGTTCTGCTCTGCCCTCCCTGTCTCCAGGTGTCCTACCTGGCTGCCCCTCCCTGCCCAAATGCCCTGCAACCTCCCTTCTTGAGACAAAGACATGTGGCCATGTCTGCAGCCTGGAGTTCTACCCTCTCCCTGAAAGCTCTTGTCCCTTGACACTGCAAGAGGGAGCCAGGTCCCCGCCCCCATACACACGTCCCCCTCCTCCAGCCCCTTCCTGTGGCTCTTAGCACCCCAGTACTAGTCGCCCCGTGAAGACAAGCCCAATGTCCCTGTTGCGTGCTGCCCTTGGTTCGAGCCACCTGACACAAACACACACACAAGACAAGGGAGCCTCAGTGCAGTGGACCCACTGATCCGCGTCTCAGCGGAGAGCACAGTTCGTCCATGTTCTCCACTGCGATTGGATCATCCGAACACAGTGATTGTGGGGGCCCCGAAGGTCTGCTCTACAAACTGAACATTACACACCCCTACACGGGAAACGGGAAGCCTTACTATGCCCATTTTATGGATGAGAAAACAGGCTCACACCGCCAGCTAGAAGACAGGCTCACACCGCCAGCTAGAAGGTGCCGGACGGGACTTTGAGGTTGGCTCTTCTGCCTCCGCCTCCCGGCTCTGTCCTGCCAGCCTGATGGAGCGGCAGGTGTGCACATCCTGCCTGCGTCTCATTCTTCACGGGGCTTCGCAGGCATCTGGGAGTGCTCCCCGGCCTGGGTCCCAGAGACTCAAATTCAGCAGGTCCGCCCCTGACACTGTGCCTGTTTGGAAGTTCCGAGGCGATTCTAAGGCAAGGGTGCAGGCCCGCCAGCCCTGGGTCTCCCACCCTTGACTGCACAGGAGCCCCGGCCCATCTCAGTGGCTTGACCTCACTTATGCTCAGTTCCTGCAAGAATCTGTGACCACAAAGGGGACAAGAAATGGGGAGGCCCACACTTCCTGGCTTTCTGAGCCCCTGTTTCCTAGACCCAGACCCTTGGGAAGACCCAGACCCTTGATCCCCCGCCCCCCGACCACCATCCCCCGGGAAGAGGCTATGCAGAACAGTGAACGTCTCACCAAAATTCAGTCTCACATCTGTGTCCCACAATGCAAGTGCCAAGGGAATTATTTTTACCTTGCAAGGGCTTGTTGAACGTGTCTGATAATGTATTTATAACGGCCCTAGGAACTCAGCGAGTAACAACCGCCCTGAGTGACAAGGAAAATTGTTAGAAATTGTTCCCTGTAAAAATAACGAGCCCCGCTGAAACGAGCCAATCAAAACAGCCTTCTGATGGCTTCCTGCGCAGACAGGTGCGGCGGGATGGGGAGCCCTTCTTCTGCTGGAACGTGGGCCCCTGTTTCTGATACAGGATCTGGGTGGCAGGGGGCTTGGGGCTGCTCTGTTTCCTGATACCCACGAGCAGCTGTGTCCCCTGGGTACGGCACTGGGAGAGCCAGAAGCAGCGGGGTGGCCCAGAAGGAGATGCAGAGAGTTTGTACCATCGCCTGGGGGTCTGACTGTCTTTATCTCTCCCTGTTCCCCATTCCTACCCTCGGCCTGGGTTCAGGGCTCATCAGCTCTCCCCTGACTCACTTCTGTGGTCTCCCTGCCTCCCACTGCCCCTTCAAACCTCCCCTCCTCAGGGCCCAGGCTGAGCGTGCCTCTGCTCTCTCTCTAGCTTTGCTGTGGCTCCCCAGCACCCAGACACGGAGGCCGAGCTCCTCTGCCCACACGGAGCAGAGCCCTCCGCAGTGCCGTTCACCCTCCCCGCCGCTCAGCTCCTCACTGCCAGCTTCCACCTCGTGCTCTACGGCGGTGAATTCCTGCCACACTGCTGCACAACCTGGGGGTGGTGACGGGGGTTTTTGCTCACACTGTCCTCTTTGCCGCCAAGGCCCCCCCTCCCCGTTGCTCTGCAGTGCTTTCTGCCGTGCCCAGACTGTAACTACTCTTGATTCCACAAGCTCTGGGGCCCAGTCCCCAGGCTCGCCCTTCCCCCGCTCTGCTCTCCCACACCCTGCCCCCCAGCCCCGCCCCCAGCCTCCTGCAGGTGCTGCAAACTCTGCCTGCCCCTCCCCCCCCACCTGCATGGGCTCTTTGAAGCAAGAGGGCATGTCACCATCCTTGTGCCGCCTGTGTGGCCCTCTCTTCCTGGAGTGGTGGCCCACACGCTCAGGGAGTGAGGCCCTGGCTCAAGGCCGCCGGCATGACCTGTCGATCGGAGCGCACATGCAGCAGGCTGGCTCCGAGCTCACATGGAAGGAGGTGGGACGCTGGGAAAAGTCACAGTGAGAAAAGTAAGGTTTCCCTCAAACCCAGTTAGATACACGTGGCCCACCTGGCCTTGGGCACACTTCGTGCCACGCCACGCCCACCACGGCTCTGTGGGCAGCTGTGGCTCCTCTCCTACCAGTGGGGAGCATGATGTGTGGGGCGTGGAGCTCCCATACAGCCAGGTCTCACAGGCTCTGGGCCCCCCACTGGCTCTGCAGCACCCCAAAACACCCATGAGAGTTCCATGCCAACGACAGCCCCGGGAAGGGGACTGAGGCTGACATGGCTGGAGGCCAAGCCCTCGGGGAGGCCGGGGGGGCCGTGTGTGCTCCCCTGTCAGTGAGCTTCTAGGTCTGGGGGCTCTTCCTCTGGGCCCAGGTAACTGGGGGTACCCTCAAGGCCCTAGCAGGAACCACACGGTAGGCGAGGAGACATGAGCTCAGTATGAAGGAGAGCAGGTCGGGGACCCGCGTGAGGAGGCCCGGCCGGGGCGCGGACGAGGAGCGGAGGGCAGGGGCTGCAGACGGCCACCTGCGCTCGGAGCCCCGGGCTGACTACAGAGTCCACTCGGCTTCACTGCGGCGGGTCCCAAACCCAGCGGAATAAAAGACTTTTTTCCGCCGTGGCCAAATGACGGTGTGAGAGCGACGGTGTCTATGTCACCTCTCGGTTCAAACCGAGTCAGGGATGAGGCAAATTGGATCATTATTCATTTTACCGGTTACTTATTTTTAGAGCAATCTAACAATTTCATGTAAAGTGCAAAGCATAAACCTGATTTACAGCGAAACTGCTCATTTACTGCCCCCACTTGGGCACCTGACAATTCGTGTTTCCACTTAGCATTCCCGCCCCTCCTCCCCTCCTCCCTGCCTCGGTTCAGGGTTCTGCCCGGTCATTTGCAGGAGAACCTTCCAGACGATGAGCTTGACACGGAGCAGGGATGAATGCCACTGACAGGTCAAACAGTCCACGTTCCGTCGTCCGGGGACCTGCGTGGACGCCTCAGAGCCACCACGGGGTGTAGCTGAGGCCGTGGGGTGGGGAGGGGGCCCTCTGGAGGGACCCTCCTGGGAGTGGGAGCACCACTCCCTGCTGAGTCCCTGTCACCCGGACCCTGTAGCCCCCCCCCCCCCGATATGGCTCCTGGGGGGCGGGATCCCCAAACAGGAATGGGATGGACCCGGGCACACCTTATTATCTGCTCTACTCAGGAGCGCCTCCTGTTCTCAGGGAGGTCCCGGTGTGAGCAGCCGGGCTCTGGCTGTGAGTCTGACGATCCTAGACTGTCCGTCTGCAGAGCACAGCCTGCCGTCGCCTGGGAGCACCCAGGGGCCCTGGGCCCAGAGAGGATTTTGACCTTGGTAGTCAAAGCGGGGCCGTCGCTGTGTGCTGACCCCACAGATGAGCCACCGGGCAGGGGGAGGTCGAGGCAGGGGCGGGCGGCAGGAGCAGGGGAGGGAGGGCAGACAGCCCGCCAGCGTGCAGGGCCGCAAGCACCCACAGCCCAGGCCGCAGGCTCCACAGCAGCCCTCCTGGGTTCTGACCCACTTCGTCCCGGCCACGGGGAGCAGGAAGCATGGAGGCAGAGGGCGCCCCACCCCCGGTTCTGGGCCGGCAACTCTCCACCTTCCCACCCTCAAGGCTTTCTCCTCTAATTGAACGAGGGTGAAATGACAATTCATGGCTGTGGATTTTTATTTATTTGAAAACAAAGAAAAGCACCTCAGATTGTGACGGGAACAAAGCCAGTTGATAATAAAAGCTGCTTCAGGCCCTTGGAAAGACAAAGCCAGGCCCCTGATTACCCCTGGGGGGGAGGCAGAGAGGGGCCTGGGCTCTGTAGGGCTTCGTTGTCTCTCTTGGCAGAGCTCCTCTTAATTGCCATTAAATTATTCAGGCAGCACCGTCAGGCCCTGTAGCAGTGGGCAGGGCCTCCTCTCCAACCTGGCAGTTACGGCGGCCCTCTTCTCCTGGTGTCCTCAATATTTCTCAGGGCTGTCACCTTCCCTCTCTCCAGTGGGCCCCTGATTTTTGCTGCCCACCATCCACCACCCTCTTAGGGAGAGGATGCCCTCCCTTCCTTTGGGAAGTCCCACCCCAAGCTCTTTCAGGGTCCTGCGGGGCCTTGACTGGCTCTAGGTGGGTGGGAAGTCTCGGCTCCCGGCCACAGGGATCTGTTCGCGGGAGGGCACAAGAATGAAGCTAGCCTGGTCCTGGTGACCTTCGGCCATCTTCTGGGACAGGCGGGGCAGAGACCAGACGTCAGTGTCTCCCACAGGATAAGCTAAGGAAGGGCGGACCCTCCTGGCCACTGGCCAGGCAGTCATTATGCCACGATGATGGGAGACTCAAAGAGGTCAGGCTCCTGTCCCCCCAAATCCATGCCCACCTGGAGCCTCTGAACTTGAGGATTTTACAGATCTGATTGGTTAAGTGAGGTCACCCGGGATCCAATACGACTGGTGTCCTCGTAAGAAGAGAAGACAGACAGACACAGGGAAGGAGGCCAGACCGACAGGCAGAGACTGGAAAGATGAACGTGCAAGCCAAGGACAAGCAAGGATTGCAGAAGCCGCTAGACGCCAGGAGGGAAGCAGGGAGGGACCGTCCCCTCGTGCGTCCGGAGACAGCATGGCCCTGCGGACACCTGCATCGCCGACCTCCAGCTGCTGGCACCCTGACCATGAGTCCCTGCCATTGGAGTCGCCCAGTTGGAAGTGTTCTGCTCAAGCAGCCCCAGGGAGCTGGTTGCAAAGTACCCCTGAGCTGTCCGGCGTGGAGGCTTTTCCATCTCTGCACCGTGGGGTCAGGAGAGCACGTGAATACTCTCGGCTTGGCCAGTGTGACATGGGGTTTTGGTGATTTGTGACCAGAGGGTTTCTAACGGGCACAATGTCTGTTATGAATGAAGGGGCAGGACTGTCTGGGCAAGAGCAAGGGTTGTGTGTGTTTTCCCCGAAGGACACGTGCTTGGGCCACACAACCCACACAGGGCTGTGCCACCACCCCAGGCACCCTCGTAATCCCAGAGATGCCCAGAGAAGGCCTCGCCTTCAAAGAGCTCTGTGCGGCAGGAGAGAGAGGAATAACCAAAACACGGTTCGCTACGGCAGAGCCCCGGTAAGAATTCACACATGGCTCAACCTTTCCGTCTGGTTTGCTTACCAACGGCTGTATTTAGAGGGTGACATTTCAAATAAGACCTTCCAATGCCTCCCCTTAAATGACTGGGGGGAAATGAGTAATTTCTGAGCAACATTTTAAAGTGCTACAGATTCCTCCAACTTTGATTACTAAAGTTCATACAAGCTGAGTGCCCACTGATGGAGAAGAAAATACTTAGCGCCTGAGTACGGAGAGCGCGGACTACTCCTCGAGTACCGCGCACCGCCACTGTTTAAATTGTTTCCCTCCGCAAAGGAGGAAAGACCGCCGTGTTCCAGCACTTGGGGGACGGGGCTCGGACGGTGCATTTTCACATTCGGTGTTGATAACAACCCGATGAGGAACACACCCCCGTGTATTTCAGCTCAGGAAACAGTTAAATAATTTTCCATCATCGCACGATTGGGTACTGTTGGAATGCACTTCTGTCTATTTCTAAAGCTCGTGTTTTTTTTTTTTTTTCCCCTGGATCTCGGTTCCTCTCTACGGACTTTAAAGGAAGAGAGGCCCAGTGTGGCCACGGCCTGAGCTGTGGTTGCGTAGAGGGTCTGGGGCAGAGTGGCGGACTTGGCTGCTTAATCCCCTATTCGCCATCTGTGCCTCCTTCCGTCTTCCCTGTGTGTTCCAGAACGTGACCCCAAAATCTTAATAGGAGGAAGTGCTTCTCAGAGGACTTATTTGCATTTTGCTTTTCCAGCAGGAAAAAGGAAGTGAGCGTTCACCTCCTCCCTGCTTGGGAGGAGCAGAATGGACCTGCATTTGGACTGCTGGGGGTCTGCTCCCTCTGACTCTGTAGCAGGATAAACGGACTTGCATTCTTCTTGTCTCTAATGTAGGCTTTGCCGCTAAGGACAATCTGAGCACAGTACAGCTGGGCCTGGAGGGGGGCACTAAGAGGGACCCCGAGTCCCAAGACAGAGGATCCCTGAGCGGCAGAGTAACAAGCATGCCAGGAAGGGAGCAGCAGGGCAGCCAGGGAGCCAACCCACGAGGATCTCAGGCAAGGGAAAATGCCCCCAGCCTCTTTCCCCAGCTGCCCCACTCAAGGGGAACCTGGAGGTAACTGTCATTAGTTGGGGGAGCAATGTATCCCCCTAGAGATGAAGGAAGAAGAGGACCCACTGACCCACTGCTGCATTTCCTTGCCCGGGAAACCTCCTATGGTTTCCATTCAGGTGCTGCACCCCCACCCCCACCCCAGGTCCTCTTCTTCCCCAGCTCCCCAGTTTCCCCAGCTCATTCCATCTGGGAAAGATTGCCCCATCCAGCAGCAGTGCCTACACAGGGCACCTGCCACCTCCCTTCCTTCTGAGGCCCTGGAAGACAGAGCCTTGTTTGCTAAACAAACACCAAGGTCTTATCTTTTCATATGGAGGGTATTCCTGCAACAGGCAGAAAAGCTACCTCAAATGTCATGCTGCTAAAAGGGCTGCTTGACCAGGCTCTAAGATATGCATGGACCTTCCCTTTATCCTCACCGGAAGGTGTTCCTGTTTATTTAAGAAACTCATAAAGGAGAGTGCAGGGGGGCAAACAATGACCCCAAAGATAGGACTGCGTCCCAATCCCCAGAATGTGCGAATGTGACCTTCTCTGGCAGAAGGATCCTGGGAGGAGGAGGTCATCCCAAATTATTCAGGTGGACCCGAAGTGCAATTGTGTGCATCTTCAGGGGAGGGGGCAGAGGGAGCTTAAGACAGACGCGTAGTGTGGAGAAGGCCATGTGAAGACCTATGAGCTGTGGGACACCCAGAGCCCCCAGAAGCAGAAAGAGGCGGGAAAGATCTTCCCCTAGGGCCTCCAGAGGGAGCATGACCCTGCCAACACCTAGATTTTGGACTTCTGGCCCCCAGACTGTGAGAGAATACGTTTTTGTTGTTTATCCTCCCCCATCGGTGGCACTTTGTTATGGTGGCCGGGGGCAAACTAGTACCCAAGCAGAGGACAACTCTAGGACAACAGGGGCAGAAAGCTGACCCCTGTTTGGGCTTGTTGGGCTTGAAACGCTTGGTATATTTTCAAGTGGAGAAGTCAAGCGAGCAGTTGCATGCATGTCTTCTGGAGCCCTGGGGACGAGATGCACTCCTGCGGCTCATTGGCTGTTAGGGGTTATTCACAGCCGTGGCCAGACGATACACAGAGGGTGGGTGCCGATGGAGACATGGGGTGCTCTGACCCTTACAGATTGGGCCAAGGAACAGGAGACAGGATGGGGAAGATCCTGGGAATCCCAGGAAAGAGGATCGGGAAGAGTGGGTAGTAAGGTGGGAAGTGCCCAGGGGAGGGCGGAAGGGGAGGGGCAGGGGTGTTTCGGGAGGGGGGGGCAGGAAATGCACCGCCAGCTCTCATAGAATGAAGACAGATGGGCTTCTTGCATGCGGCAGCATGGAAGTCCTTGGCAACCTTGAGAAGGTTAGGTCTTAGTCGTGAGGATGGAATTGACCATGTGCCAGACAGGTTGCTGCTGATGAGAAGCTGAAGCAGTTCCTGGAATCCACTTAACCCGACGCAAAGCATCAGTCATAGCCGCCACCCTTCCTGCGAGTAAGTTATTAGGGAGCCATGCTTGAGGTTCTGCTAGCCTGGAGGTCAGTGCAAGTGCTGGCAGGTGCCAGGGACCCCTCCCTCCAGCCGCATCGGTCCTCGGTGTTAGCAAGCAGCTGGTGGGCGCTGGCTCAGTGAATCCATGGGGGCCTACGGGAGCCAGCCAGGTGCTACCCTATTTCTTCCTTTACAGTGGATGCTCGACACTTGTGCCCAGGTATCATGCTCTTTTGAAACACTGATAACCAAAGTCGCCGTGTCCCAATGGTGGGGTCTCATCATGTCGTGAAGGTCCCCTAAATGGCACATCTGATACAGGACTGTGATCCAAAATATATAAAATGCTGTTAAAATTCAGCCATAAGGTAACAAACCACCAGATTAAAAAACGGGCAAAAGATCGGGGCAGGCACCTCATCAAAACAGATAGATGGGAAACAAGCATATTAAAAGATATTTCACATCACATGCCGTCAGGGAAACGCAGATTAAAAGAATGAGATGTCGCTGTACACCTATCAGAAGGGCCAAGTTGAGAGCCAAGCCCACCGGGTACCGGGGAGCGCGTGGAGCAACAGGGACGCCCGCTCACTGCTGGTAGGAAACCAAAATGGCACAACCACGTTGGAAGACAGGTTGGTCTTGGATTTTGTTTGTGTGTTTTATAAAACTAAGTACACTTACCATATAATCCATTAGCTACTCTCCTTAGTGTTTATCCAATGAGTGGAAAAGTCATGCCCACACAAAACCGCGTACGAATGTTGATAGCAGCTTTATTCATACTTGTCAAAACTTGAAGGGGCGCCTGGGGGGCGCAGGCGTTAAGCGTCTGCCTTCGGCTCAGGGCGTGATCCTGGTGTTATGGGATCGAGCCCCACACTGGCTCCCTACTGGGAGCCTGCTTCTTCCTCTCCCACTCCCCCTGCTTGTGTTCCCTCTCTCGCTGGCTGTCTCTCTCTGTCAACTAAATAAATAAAAATCTTAAAAAAAAAACAAAACAAAAACTTGAAAGCAACCAAGACGTGTTTCAGGAGGTGAGTGGGTGGATAACGCCCGGTGCATCCAGACAATGGGCTATCGCTCCTCACTAGAAGAGAAATGAGACACAAGCCGTGGAAAGATAGGGAGGGACGTTAAATGCATATCACCAGGTGAGAGAAGTCAATCTGAAGGCTACGTACTGTATGATTCTACCTAACGTTCTGGAAAAGGCAAAACCATGGAGACAGGATAAGGATCAGTGTCTGTGGGGGGCACTAGGGCAGAGGAAGGGTGACTAGGTGGGGAGCACAGAGGATTTTTAGGGCAGTGAAACTACTCTGTGTGACACTGTATTTGTGGCCATATGTCATGATACATCTGTCCAAGGCAACAGAATGTGCACCACCAGGAATGGACCATCACGTAAAGTATAGACTCTGGGTGATGATGACGGGTTGACGTAGGTTCGTGGTTGTAAGGGAGGCACCACTCTGCTGGGGATGCTGATAGTGAAGGAGACTGTGCAGATCCCCAATTTTGTCCACCTGGGGGGCAGGGGTTGTGTGGGAACTCTCTGTGCCATCCCCTCGATTTTTCTGTGGACCTAAAACTTCTCTAAAAAAGAAAGTCTACATGTAAAAAAAAAAAATACCCTAAATGTGTCAGGTGGCTGGACTTGCCCCCCTGCACCTCCGTTAGCTGCATTAGAGGGTCAAGATCAGGTATGCAAACTGCAGCCTGGAAATAGGAACCCCCGGATTCCTAAGTCCCTTCCGAGGCCCTCCTGAGAGTTGTTAACGAGGGTTAGAAATCCGACCATCTGGCTCCATCGATTCCTCGTCCCTTGCTTTGGCGTGACTACTAAATGTTATATATGCCTGTGGTGTGTTACTGTAATTACACACCTACTGATTTGCAGATTTCTGATTTTGTCCATGTGTCACAACTAACTTCAAACCAAAGCTGCCTCGTGTTCTCTTATGTAACTCCTCTAAACCTGAAAATTCTCTCAAATTCATTCCAAGGGGATGTCCCCAAAATACAGCTGGAATTGAACAATTAATTCTGACATTTTCCTGTCCACAGCAGATGATGGAACTATCAAAAACATGAAAACCAACTCCGCCCGATGGGTACTTGGAATATGGGAACTGTCCCTTGGTGAAAGCCAGGGCATCCCCTCACTGCAGTCAAATTCCATTCACCTGGTGGTGGCCCAGGGTCTCATGGTCACATCGGATGCCAAGCAGGACTGGGATCGTTCCCGAAACAATAGCCCTCTTTGCACCCGTAAGACTTGATGACCACACTTCTGACCTCTCCTCAGAAGTGATTCCTATAATCCTGCCAAACGACATGAACCTCCCAGTGTCCCTGAATTGGCTAGAGCAGAGAACAGATAAGTCTGAAACCAGGGTCTTGCCTTGGCATAGCACGCTGCTTCCCGTCCTCTGTCTCTGCAGGGATCCGGCCCCTATTAGAGGATCGCAGACATGGAGAATAAGGCAAGAAGTGAGAATTGAGATCCTTGCTAAAACCACCCGCTGGAGACAAGCCTGGTCTTATGTACGGGGTCGTGTTGACTATCCCCCCCTTTCCCTTCCCCTCCCGTGTGTTTGTGGCTGCACCCCGGCTGTGTTCCGTGAGGGCAGGCTCCCCACTCCACCTCTCATCGCTAGTGCTGGGGTAACAACTCACAAGCAAGAGCCCTTTGGTAATCATCATTCAGTGACTCAATTGTTTAATATAAAATTTGCTAATGGCATCGATCTGGCCTGCTCCGTACTCTGCCATTTGTCAGAACACGGGTGCCATTAAGAGGGACACTCGCATGTCCACGGTTCTGACGGGGAAGGCTCTCCTTTCCCTGGGGATCTGGCGTCCATTTCCCGGCAAAGGCCAGCAGCAGGGCAGCTCCGGCCACCTTCCCTCTCCCGCGTCCCCATTCAGAGAGCCCCTTTCGTTCCACAAATCTCTCTCTTGCTGTCCGCGTCTGCATGCTTTTATCCGTGAAGGTTCTGCCGTGAGCCATCTAGAAAATCTTAATTCTCAGGCTTTAAAAGGAATTGTGTTTTGCCAGCTGATACGAGGGTTTTTATGACACCGTTGGGTGCAGTCCCTTTTCTTTCAAACAGAAGATTGCTAAAAACAATTGGAAACCTGCCTGGATGACAAGTGTGAAAACAAACAAAGCAGAGGCGAGGCGGGCGGGAGGATAAAGTGTCCGCAGGGACAGGGTGGGTCTGGGGTGGCGTCAAAAGGAAGAAGACACACCTGGCCTGGCCTTTTGTGCGACACGCCCTGGGTCCTGGGGAAGGGAAACCGCTCTCCTGGGAGCTCTTTCGCTGAGTCCTGGGTCCCCCGGGGCACAGCCCAGTTAGGGGAAAGGCTGCAGACGGGGACAGGGACAGGGAGCTGCCTGCTGTGAAGGATGGAGCTGGCCAGCCTCCTGGAAAGGCTGCCTCTTTGTGGCCAATCTTTACGGCCCCCGCGTCCCATGGGATTCTACTCTTTGGGGGAATGAAGGTGGACACACATGCCTGTTGGAGGGGTTACGATTGTGGCGATCTGGGAGCCCTTGTTTTCAGAGTGTGAGACAATTCTGGGGTCTCTAGAACTCTCTGGGGGGGACAATGTGTTCATTCAGGCAGGGGCATGCTACCATGACTGCCAGGAAGAAGCAGCCCCGTAGGGACAGTGCCCAGCAGCAGGGGACCTGGGGAGGGGCCCCCACAGCCGGCACACCCACCCTGAGCTGCACAGTTTTTACTGAGACCTTCCAAATGCCAAGTAGAATGGGGTCAGGGAGGAGGAGTGAGCCCGTCCCACAAATCCACCCGCTCCCCCTTCTCTTGCCCTGGTGACAAACCAGAACTCAGTGACACCTGATTCTATTTGGCTTTCTCAGTGTTGACGGTGACTTTCACCCCACGGCATGTTTCCAACAGCAGCCACCTCACCTGACCACGAGGAATGGGGACATATAGCAATCACCGCATTTGCACTGGGAGATCCAGTGAATCAGAAATATGGGTGGGGGGCAACTTCACCTATTTGTTTCAGGACAAAAAGGAAGAGGCAGGACGGGGTGAGCTGATTTATGGGGCAGGTGTGTGGGGGAGGAGCTGCCGGCCCTGAGTCTCGGGCAGGATTTGGTTCACAAGCTGGCTGGGACAGGAGGGAGGAGGGGCCTGGAGGGGCACTGGGCCCACCTTACAGAGTTCAAAAGCGACTCGGGAAGCTCACAGCTGTCTTGTTGGTGCATGGAAGTGATGATCTGAGCAGGGGTGGAGGTGGAGACACGGTCCTTGGCCACCTCCTGCCAGGTCCTGCATTTGCTGTGACAGATCACAGACATCATAGGCCGAGGCTCCGAGGGGCCGTGGACTCCCCTACCCAGGACAACACGAGCCCAGGCAGCACACAGTCCAGCGTCAGGCTGGGAATCTCAGAGGTCTGCCTGGAGCGGGAGGAAGGGCGGACACAGCAGGAGGATGGAGGAGGGAGATGCATTTGCAGGTTTTTGTTCCAATGCTTCACTTCTTCATGCTTCGTGTGCGGAAAGTCAGATTACGGTGTGCGCCCAGCTCCCGCATCCGCTGCACGGAGACTGTGACGCCTGCGCGGTAATCTTCGGGGGCTCTATGAATTAGATGAGGTGGCCGAGGACTCTGCACCCACCCAGGTGCCCCAGAACATGCCAGTTCCTGCAGGCTCACCACTGGCCCCGGAGCCCCACCCCACTCGAGGCCTTTCTAGACCACCATCAATGTGCCGTAAGGTATGGGGTCGCCAGCTGCAAACCTGTTCTGTCCCTTCATGGTTCCATTTTACAGATGGGGAAAACTGAGGCTCAGAGAGATTAAGCCATTAGTCCAGGGCACACAGCTGGCCTATAAATGATCACAGCAGACTCCCTGAGCCTCCCCTGCTGCCCGGTCCCTGCTACTCTTCAGCCAAACTCCTCTAGCTCTAACAGAGCACCTGGAGCTCCTGCCCGTCCAGCGAAGTCCAACTACATCATCAGCCCCGAAGCTGCCCAGGACAGCCCCCTGCTTGTAGCCGCATGATCTCTGCCATCTCAGTGCTTGGCACAGCAGACCAGGGCAGACATGGGTAAAAAGCCCACAGGTGACTGATGTTTACTGGAATTTTATTATATTTGGAAGTTTAAGACCATGAGGCAGGTGTGGGAAAGTGAATCACTTAGCTAAGAAGGGAGCCTAGCCGTCCGCCGAGCACCCGCATGTGCGTGGCCGTTCACGTGTTACCTGTGGTATGCGCGCTGGGTACCGTGTGATTTCCTAGGTAATAGGTAGGTAAGTACCCGTCGGCACAATTTAAATGCCTGCTGTTTCAATATTCGGCATACTTTCTCTATCTAATTGAGGAGTATTTAGTATTTAATAGCTATTAAACTATTAAACAATTTAGTAGGGATCGCTTACAAAATCTGATGACACCATCAAAACTTCACTTCCTTGGAAAAATGACTCAGGAATGAACGCAGCTGCTGGCGTCAGGGCACCGAATTCAGGAGGCGTGTGTGTCTCCCGCACAGCCGTCCCCGGCCGCCGGCTGAGTGCAGACTGTGTCCTCCCTCCTGCGGGTCTGTGAGCTCTTCCCAGGGGCACCTGTCACTGTCCGCGTCCCGCTGCCTGGACGGGAGCTGGACAGTGAGGTCTTCCTGCAAACTTTCCTTGAGAAATACGTCTCCGGGGGCACCTAAATATGGTTTTATTTATGAACAGCGTGATTCTATCAAGCCGTCCAAGAACTCTACCAGCTGAAGTGAGGCTCTCCCGCGTGTGTCGCCGCTGCTTCTCACGGGGTCTAAGCCGCTGTGGAGCACAGCCAGCTTCCCACGTGGGAGACTCGATGCCCACTTGAAGTAGAAGGAGAAGGGGTGCGCAGGACCCTCCACTCTGTGTTCGTGCATGTGGGGAGCGGCAAACTCACACACGTACACACAGCCATTCACGTTCACTCACGGATTCCAGCACCCCCGGGGGTTTTCTCCAGGAGCAGCCAGTGAGAACGCTGTACGAGAAGCGTGGGGAGATGCCAGGCCATACTGGTGTATTGTGGTTCGGCGTTCTGGAGACGGTGGAGAGCTCATCCGTGTTCCAGTGCCCCTGGAACCAGCTCTGAGCCCACCTGGCTTGTCTCGGTGGGTCTGCAGGGCTCTCATGCCCCCAAGAGAAGAGGGGAGCCCACGGGGTCCCTGTCCTGGGACCTAGCACCGCGCTCCGGGAGGAGGAAGGCCAGGAGTGGCGAAGGGGCTCAGAGGGGTGCTGCTCGTTTGCTGCCAGCTGAAGGGCGGATTCCAAAGGTCAGGAAGCCAAGCCCAGCGATGCGGGAGACACTAGGATGAATGGTGACTGCACATCACCCGCATCCTCTGAACTTGAAGTGCTGGCCAGGATGCATGCTCCACGGCCAACCCAGCCTGGTTCAGCCTGTCGTGGACAGCTGAGATGTCCGACTGTGGGGGCACAGGCTGGCAACACTCCTTTATCACGTGTGTTGAGGTGGGAGGAAGCCCCAGACCCTGTTGCAGGCGAGGGGGCCATGGACATGGATGAAACACCCATCCTACCAACGAGGGTCCCCAAGACCAGCAACGGCAATCCTGGGCTGATTACGGCACAGCCTCCAACACTCCTGGGATTTGGTGTTCCAGCCAGTGACATGGAAGGAGGGATGGGTGACAGCCACCTCCACACTCTTTATGGAACCCACTTGGTCCTTGCTGGGAAGGTCTTTGGCTGGCCCCTGCAGGAGAGGCCCCGCCTTGCTCACCCGTGTAGCCAGCACCGGTGACGCCTGGAGACTCTCCGCCAAGCAACAGATACCGGTTCTCACTTTGTGCTGTAAACTGGAATTCTGCCACTAAGCCCCTGCAATTTTTTAAATATTTGGTAACTGTTCTTGCAAATGCAAGCATTCGTGAGTGTAAGCTCTGTTTTGCAGAAGGGAAATCTGAGGTCCAGAGGAGCTATCAGTGGAAAGAGGTTCCGTGGCCCACGGGAGCCAGAGATTTCCACGGTGAGATTCCAGGACGATGTTGAAGCCTGGCCCTGGTAATGCTGCAGGCTTCTCTGGAGCACATGAAACATTTGGTCCAAAAACATATCAGTGAAGGGCCCACTGTGTGCCAGAGAGAGCAGCGAGCGAGCAGGCAGGCCCCGCGCCCCCCCCCCAACTCCCGGGGCTCACACTCTAGCGGGGCAGCCTCTTCTTTGATTGCAGGATTACGTTTGCATTTGGGGTAAAGAGGGGCATGTTTCTTAAAGTTTCATTCCAGAGACCTTTGCCCACTGTTCTCCAAATTCCAAAATGTGCAGGTGACCACACGTGCACCAACGTGAGAGTTTTTCTCTTTTGTTTTGCTTTGTTTTATTCTTAAATGAACATGTCGCCACCCAGGAAGACCGTGTGTCCCCAGGCGTCTTCAGGCCCTGCTGACTGGGTGAGAACCAGCTGAAAGCCGTGGGGTGCCGGCCACACTGTTTCTGGGTATGCTCAGGCCCCCTGCTCCGTAAGAGGAGCCGTGGCCGCCCGGGGCGGGGACACATCCTTGTAGCGGTGCCCAGACGTGGTTATTGGGATTAGTGGTTGGGCCAAGTCCCTGTCTCCCTCAGAGGTACCAGAACTGTGTCTGCCCCAGAGTGGGAGGTAGTGGGGTCCCTCCCTCCCTGTCCAGCCTGGGGCTGTCTGCGGAAGTGACCAGGAGCCGGGGAGCAGACGGCGGTGTGACGGTGAGGCACACGCCGGGCTGGATGGCCCTCATTGCCACTAGAGGGCTCAGGCTCGCATGCAGGGAGGCCAGGTGGCCTGGCCGGCACAGCCCTGCTCCCCCGGAGAGCCGAGTGAGGGTCCTGGCTGCCAGCAGTGCCCTCAAGCCGTCTCCGAAGGCACTCGGGACACCTAGGAGGCCTCGCTTCTGTGTTCAGTGGACGCACCCCCAGTGCATCATCTCGCGCTGCTTTTAAGGCGTCCTTGTTCTTTGCCTTTCCCTTCCTTCAAATACTCGAGGCTGTGTGTCACCTACAGGGCTGCTTCTGGAACCTCTGTCTGCTCTTGTCTCACTGGGCTGGGGGAACAGCGATAGGGAAGAGCGTGCGGCGGAGCGGCTGGAGACTGGCTTCCTGCTGTTGCTGCAGCCCCAGACCAGGACCCTGACCTCCATGACACATCAGCACCAGGGCATCCCCAAAGCCATCTCCCGAGATGCTCTCCAGCTCATCCAGTGGGAGGATCAGAGGATAATCTGTGCTCTTGGAGACAACAGCCGCTTCTCCTGGGGCGGAAGATCAGGAGTGGATTCCACAGCAGGCTGGCTGGCTTCCCCCGAGGAATCCACGTCCTAATCCCTGGAACCTGTGTATGTGTCACTTTATATGGAAAATGGGTCTCTGCGGTCGTGATTGAATTAGGGATCTTGACATGAGGAGATTATTCTGGCCTGCTGGGTGGGCCCCGAACACACCACAGGCATCCCTACGAACAGGAGGCGGCGGGCGATCTGACACAGACGAGGCCGCGGGACCCTTGAAGATGCTGTTCTGCTGGCTGCGAGACGGAGAGCGGCCACAGGCCTGGAAATGAGGGGAGTGCAGCCCTAGAGGGTGGGTGACGCACGAACAGATTCACCCCGGAGTCTCGGGAGCAAACACCTCAAGTTCAGACTGCTGACCTCCCGACTGTGACAGAGGCCACAGGTAGCGTCAGGCCATTGTGTTTACAGTCATTTGTTACAGCGGCCATAGGACCTGATGGGGGCCAACTCCATCTTGTTCTTTCCAGCTTGGCTCAGACCTCACCTCTTCCAGGGAGCCCTCCCTGCCCCTGCCCACCTGGCTCGCTCCCCCAGCCATCTGCATTCCCAGTGCCCTGTTCTCTCCAACCCTCTGTGTCCCTATCCGCCTCTCTGATCAGCCACGAGCTCCGAGCAGACGCCTAGGGCTCAGCAACTGAACTTGCATGGAGGCATGAGACCATCCTGTGCCCTACAAAACCTCCAAAGACTCTAGCCTTAAAAACCTGATTCCTGCACCATGGGCAGGGTGCAGGGAGGAACGTACTGGATGCTCTCCAGGGTGGCGGGAGGGGTTTTCTCCTCCCTGGCATCCCTGTGGGGCATTCAGTCCCACCCAGCCGTGCCCGTCTCTCTGCCCACCCCCTTCCCTGGAGGCCTGGGTTTTGGCGTCTGAGAGGGAAGTCGGATCTCCTTTCCGTGTCCTTAGGGCGGCCCTTGCTTGCACTCCCCAGCCGGGGGCGGGGGGTGGGTAGTAATTATGGCACAACCAGCTGTCCTCGTCCGCATGTGCCCACCACTTCTTGGCAATGCCGGGCTTCCAGGGAGGAGAGAAAGCCTTAGTGCTGCAGGGCCACTGACGGCCTCAAAAGCAGCAGTCACCTCTGGAGTCAGAGAACATGGCTCAGACTCGTTAACTGGTGAACTGGTTAACTTCCAGGACGGCTGAGCCTGGAAGGAACGGCCAGGCTCTGCAGAGTTCCCTACGGAGGCTCTCGGGTCAGCTTCTGGACAGAGGATCCGGGGTGCCCGTGTGAAGAGGGCATGTTCTGGGCCCACGCTGGCCGGCCCCACCCCACCTGTGCACATACGTTCTGTGGCCTCAGGGCCGAGGGAGGCAGGAAACTGGGAGCACCAGCACAGGCGTGGTGGCCAGAGAGGCCAGGAATCTGCTCATCTCACCAACACACATTTACCGACTGACGGCCGTGTGTGGGAGGTCTCCTGGGCAGGGGAGAAGCAGCAAGGACAAGGACGGTCAAACCGCCCTCCCAGAGCTCACATTCTGGTGGGGGAAGCCAGACGAGACACAAGCAGAGAACCCACGTGAGCCCAGAGCATGCTAGCCAGGAGTAGCAAGGCGAGGTGAAGGACCAACAGGGGGAAGGTGCACGAGGGGTGTGGATGGTGGGGCGAGCCTGGGAGAATGTCCAAGTGGAGGGTGATGGGGAGGCCTCCTCTGAGCAATAACCAGACATTCCAGCTGAGGACACAAGCCGCAGAGCTGTCTGGGGTCCGAGGGGACGGCCAGCGAGCAGGCTCTGAGGTGGGAGAAAACCTAGCGTTCCGGGAACGCCCAGGAGCCAAGGGAACAGCAAACGGTCTGGTTTGGGGCTCCGCGGCTACCTTTCCGGGAGGATGAACTCATGAGGTTTCACGAAAACCAGAAGACTGGCTGGTTGCACTTTCCCGGCCCAACAGAGAGTGGGTCCGGGTGGAATTTACAGAGCAGGGGTGGCCCAACACTCAGGACGCCACAGCCTGAGTCCGAGAGGCAGCTTCCTGGTGCTGCTCGTAGATGGGGGAGTCGCACAGACACAATCCCCAACTTAAAAGAAAGCTTTCCAAGGGCGTGAGCCAATTTCAGGGCACTTACTGAGGATTCCCCCATCTCTCACTGCTCCTTTTTTTAAAAGAGGATTTACTCAAAGCCTGCTTGATGCATGTGGACGGCGGAAACACAGATCCTGCCCAACCAAGACAGAGGGAGTGTTTTGAATGATGTGTCCCTAAGACCTTGTCCCCAGAGAAGAGAGAGCAGCGAGTCCTGGCTGCGGGGGAGGGAGGCCCCTTAGTTCGGGGACCACCTGGTGTTCCTCCTGGAAACGCACTGGCTGCAACGCAGGGACGCTGTTTGGGAGTCAGGCACCTGCTTTGAGCCTGCGTGGTCTCGGATGCACCCCCAGGTGGAAGGGTTGGGATTTCCCCGCTGGGGTGATGCTTGGAAGATCTTCAGAGTTGGAGGGATGCGCTTCTGTTCTTGACCCGAAAGCACTTCAGGGTGCCACAGCCCCATCCAACCCCAGTAGCACAGGTTGGGGACTTGATGAGCCCACTCTTCTGGGCCAAGCTGAGGTCGGCAGGTAGATGGAAGGGACCCTGATGATCTGGACGCTAAAGCCCTGGTGCTTGGCAGCTTCAACAAGGTGAGTCAGAACTCACTCTGAAGCCACGCCGTTTCCACTAGCTTGTCCGGGTGGCCCAAGGCCACACGTCCTGCTGCCTTCACAGCGTCCTCCAGGAAGTCAAGGGGAAGGGAAGGGGAGAAGATGGCTACTGGGTGGTAGTTACCCCTTCTGGACTGTAGGATCAAGATCCGCCCTTGGGACGGCTTCGTCCTGGGGGGTGTGGCCAGAGCCCTCGCAGGGCTGGTACCCAGGCAAGGTGGACACGTCTCACCCGAGTGTGGATGCCTCAGGCTGGCCTGCCTGCAAGAGGAGATCAGCCAAGATCACCCTGGAAAATCTAAAACACACGTGAAAGCCCGTATATGTGGCTTTGCTGACGCAGAGTAGGCATTATGCACGGGGGGAGGGGAGCGCCATATAGGACAGATGTGCATCCGTGAACAAGGGGGCCTTTTCACGGGGCGGGGGACTGGGTCCCCTCTCTACCCAGACAGGCATGCACCTTAGCTTCTCACGCTCCCACTGAGCACACGCGGCTGAACTCCTCTAAGGTAGATAAATGTCGCTCTGATGGGCCCCGCCACGTGGACGATGCATGAATGAAGGGGTGAACGAATGAACCAAGTCGCGTGCCCCCTTCTGAGCCCGCTCTGCCTGCTGTGCCGGCTGCTGGCTCCAGGCTTCTCGCAGTCTAGTGCTGGGAAGACAGGGGCCCGGACTGGGGACGGGTGTCCATGCCCTGTTCTCTTCCTCCGGCACCAGCCCAGCCCCGTGTTTGGAGCCTGCCAAACCCTCTAGCGTTCTCCCAGCTCTGGGCCGAGGTCCAGTGTCTTCACACAAGGTTCTCTCCTTCTGCCTCCACATTGCTTTTCCATCTTCATCTCCTGCTGGTCCCGTTCACCCTCCTCCCCCGAGCCTCTACCAGCGCGTCTTCCCATCCCCCGCCCGCCCCCACACCCCATACCCTCTGACCCCCAGTCCCAATGCCACTCGTCCAAGAGCCTTCCCTGGCTCCATCTTGCAGCTGTGCACACCCCTCCCCCGCTCCATTTTCCCACAGTGTATTTTTCATTTCCTTTTTACTTCACTAATGACAACACAACATGTATCTGTTTTCTTTGCAAAAACCATGTTCTCCTTGAAGAGAGGAACGTAATTTATCCTCAAGTGGCTGGTACCTACACCACGCCTGACTCATGGTAGGCGCTCAAGGCTCCTGTTGATGTAATTGAATAGTTAGCTTCTCGGGTAGGAACACGCAAAGGCAGGGGGCTGGCAGGAAGTCCTTCTGCGCTCAGAGAGGGGAGGAGGAGGGCGTGGGGACAGGCGTACACGGCAACTGATTCATCGTCCGGAACTACTTCACTGTCGACGACTTGGTCCCAAGGGTCGCAATCCCCTCTATCCCGTCAACTGTACATTTAATTTAAAAAGTCTGATTTCAGGGGGGCGCCCGGGTGTCGCAGTCGGTTCAGCGTCCTACTCTTGATTTCAGCTCAGGTCGTGATCTCAGGGTCGTGGGATCTGCGCTCCGTGGAGAGTCTGCTTGGGATCCTCTTCTCCCTCTCCTTCTGCCTCTCCCCACCCCCGCGGGCACGCTCTCTCTCTCCAATAAATAAATATACCTTTAAAAAAAAAATCTGATGTTATGTTCTTGTGATAATGGGAGAATCTGTCACAGTCCCCACCCACCCACCCAGGGAAAAGAATCCTAATCTTGCAGTGTCTTTAAGCAGCTCACATGGCAATCCTTGGTTTGGTCAGCTATCTAACCAGAGACAGGCTGTCCTGTCCCTGTTGCTGTCCCGGGTCTGGCCAGACCTTCCTCTGGAAATTTCCCAGAGGATTCCCAGACTGCAGAGAAAAGAGGAGAGGTAAACAGCTGGGGACTACCCGCACATCTGGAGACATGCCACCAGGGGCAGGAGACCAGGAGCCAGAGACCAGGCACGTCACACAGACATGGATCAGAAGCTCAGTGAGGCCATCCGCATGTGAGCTTTCGGATTCCTACTACCTTCCACATATGCTCCCTTCAGACCCCAACGCGGAGCAGACACGGCCTGTCTGTCCCCCTGCCCGTGGCTACGTCTCCTTCCCTTCCGGACAACTCCAAGCCCCCACGTGGCAAGACAATGTCATTTCTTCCAAGGGCTCCAATACGTACCTGAGGGAACTCCCTTCTTCTCCCTGAAAAGAATAGATGCCTTTCCAACTTCACATTCCTTCAAAACTGGAAAATTACATTTTAAATCTCCTCCCATAATCTGATATTCACTTTGCTTTTCGAAGACGTGTTCAGGGAGGGGGGAGGCTGGGAGGGTCCAGCGGAAACATTTGTTTCAGCCCAGATTGTGCAATTGGTGAAAGTAAAATATTTATATTCTTTGTACCCGGCTTGTTTTTCCTGTTTTCCTTCAAAATAAGAGGTCAGAGCCCCCATGAGCGAACAGATTGTTGACTTCTATGCCTGAAAACACCCAAAATATCTCCCATTAAGGCCCCCTGTTCTACTCTCTTTGTTCTGCCTGGGCGGAAGAAGCTGTCTGTGTTCCAGAAACAGAATTTCAAATTAGATTATTTGAATGAAATCAGCAGCTGTTGATTCAGAAGAAGTGAAGGGCCGGTGTCATCAAATCCTTGATCAAGAGGAGATCTCAAGAGAACATCTGCCCCTGTCTCCTGCACAAGGCGGCGGGTGCCCGGGCTACACCCAGCAGGACAGATGGCCTGCTTGCCGTCCCTCAAGGTCCCGGGGGACAGATGCCACCACTGCCCGGGCGCCTATGTCGGCTGGCTGGCCGTTTATAGAAACACTTGTTTGCGTCGATCTGCTGCTTCTGAGAGTAAGGGCGTTAAGGGAACACTGTGTGCGCGGGAAGGGCGGGGGTTCCTGCCCGATTCCTGGAAATGCTCGTGATCCACAACAAAGCGTTTAGTACAGGAGGCCCTGTAAGTGAGCCACGGCCCGCGGGCGGTTCTCAGAGGTGCTCAGTCAGGGTTTTGGGAGCAGCCCTGTGATGGTTAGCTCTGCATGTCAGCTCGCCTGGGCCCGTGCCCGGATATGTGGTCAAGCATTATTCTGGGTGTTTCCGTGGGGGTGTTTGGGGATGAGATTAACATTCAAATCAGTTGAGTAAAACACATTACCTTCCATAATGTGGGTGGGCCTCATCCAATCAGTTGAAGGCCTGCAGAGAACAAAACGCTGACTTCTGCTGAGCAAGAGGGAATTCCACTGCACACTGCCCTCAGACTCCATCTGCAGCATGGGCTCCTCCCTGTCGTCCAGCAGACCACCTTGGGACTCAAGCTGCCCCTGTATCCTGCGTCTTCAGCCTACCAGCCTCCTCCATCAGATTTTCTCCAGCCTACCAGCCTCCTCCATCAGATTTTGGACTTGCCAGCCTCTGCCATCACATGGGCCAATTCCTTAAAATACATCTTCATCTCTACACGTACACATCCTATCATTTCTGTTTCTCTGGAGAACTCGGACTAATACAAGTCCTAAGAAATGGGTCTGAAAAAAGTGAGGGGAGGATGGGTGAAAAACACCCCAAACCAGGTTATTTTATATGTCCCAGAAAGGAACCCTTTGGTTTGAAAGATGACTTATATTTTTATATTTTAGCTTAGGCACTTTCCTCGTCTTCCGATATTTGGGAATGCATTGTAACTGCAGGGTGATCCACTCAGTTCTGCCTCTGGGAGGTCCTGCCGCGGTCCTCCCGCTGCCACCCGTGGATGGTCTCCCCCCGCCCGTCTCTTGCTCTGACTGCCACAGTGTGTCCTGGGGTCTTCACAGTTACTTCCACAGCCCCTCCTCCTCTGACAGCCAGGAGACTTTCCTCCCCTGAAGTTTAAGTCTAATCACGCCTGGGCTTACAGCTGGATCACGAAGTCTGGCTGGAGGATGGGAGCTGGTGACTTGGATTCTGCTCAGGCTTGCACTCCAAAGCCTCCAAGAAATCATGCGAAGAATGTTCCCTTGTGTTGTATCTGAGATCCGAGCTCCAGCCCCGGCCCTGCTTCGTGTCTCTCCACCTTGCTCACTACGCTTTCAATACTCAAGTCCGATTTTTCCAAGAGCTACGGAACTTCTTCTTACCTTCAGGGCATAGAGACATCTTGTCCCCTCGGTGGGCCATTACCCTCTGTCTCCAACCTTCTCCCACAGATTGCTGGGTGCTGAGCCCCAGGCAAGCTCCTATTTCTGTGATACTAGTCTCATAGCACTATGTCCTTTTTCTTCATTGTTCTTGTGACATTCTCAATTTTTTTTTTGTTTTTATGTTCTTTACTTGTCATGTGTGTTCCCGCACTAAAGAGTCATCTAGTGGACTTGGGACAATGTCTGACTTAGTTATCACTATATTCCCAGGCTGGCCGGGTACTTACTGTGCAGTAAACGCTCAGTAAGGAAGTGCTTGAGTTGAAAATCGTGAACCTCTAGGTCTCCAAGGGCCTCATCACCACTGTGACCAAATCAGAATTTTCCCACTAAATTTTAATTTTTTACTTTTTTTCATTAAAATTTTTAAAACTGTGGCACCTGGGTGGCTCAGTCGGTTGAGCATCCAACTCTTGATTTTGGCTCAGGTCATGATCTCGGGGTCATGAGATTGAGCCCCGAGTCAGGCTCTGCACTTATCGGGGAGCCTGCTTGAGATTCTCTCTCTCTGCCTCTCCCCCTGCTCATGCTTTCTCTCTCGCTCTCTCTAAAAATAAATAAAATATTTGCTGCAACATGGACGGGACTGGAGGAGATAATGCTAAGTGAAATAAGTCAAGCAGAGAGAGACAATTATCATATGGTTTCACTCATTTATGGAACATAAGAAATAGGATGATCGGTAGGAGAAGGAAGGGAAGAATGAAGGGGGGTTAAACAGAAGGGGGAATGAACCATGAGAGACTATGGACTCTGAGAAACAAACTGAGGGCTTCAGAGGGGAGCAGGGTGGGGGAATGGGATAGACTGGTGATGGGTAGTAAGGAGGGCACGTATTGCATGGTGCACTGGGCGTTATACGCAAGTAATGAATCATCGAACTTTACATCAGAAACCAGGGATGTACTGTATGGTGACTAACATAATATATAAAAAAAATTTTTTTAAATAAATAAAATAAGTCTTTAAAATATTTAAAATTTTGAAATGAATTTTTACTGGCAAGTGAAGGGAATACTCAATTTTGCTAAGTAGTAACTATTTGTCTTTTTTTTTTTACTGCCTTGCAACTGAACCCCATTCCTATGTGGGAAATTCTCCACTTTCGTGGGTTTTGATGGGAAGCAGGGTTATTTCCCATTAGAAAAGTTGGAAGTGCCAGATGTTCATACTACCGAGGCTCCCCCAATCAGATGTCCTCACCTGACCTAGGACTGGGGGCTCACGGTACACGGGAAGGACGGTGTGAGGACTCCCTTTGCGGTGGCCCTTGTAGCAAACCTAAGTTCCGGGAGAGGTACCATGGCGATGCTACTGGTGATGTCCAGTACTAGAGACTCCGCGAGTGCCCGCGGAAGCAAACCGCGTTCAGCCGTGGTGTCCCTACTGGAGTCAAGAGCGGATGGTAATGTATGACACGGGAACAGAGATACAGGAGGGAAACCTGATGACTCCTAGGGCCTGGACCACTGAACCCCACTGGACTCCTTGCCAGCGCAAGCACCCCCCTCCCCTCTCTGAACAGGTGCATACCGTGCTTGAAGATGCCGCCATGACTCTGCCTGAGGACCGCTGAGAGAAGCCACGCCTACGTGCACCCACTCCGTTCCCCAAGCTTTCACTCCAGGGCATCCGTGGTGGGACCAGCGACAAGCTACAATACCAAAAGAATTGTAAGATTTTATTCATTCACATCAGAAAAAATATGTTGCCTGCCTAATCTAGATTAATGACACCAAGACCCACCGAAAGACGTAAAGCATGGACCGGATGGTATGTCAGGCGGAAGGCGTACAAATATTCCACATGTTGTTGGGTGATTTTAACTATATTGCCTGGGGATTTTAAAACATGGGAAATATCTAAAGAATAGTAAACAATTGATAACCACACAATTAAGGACAGGGATTACATCTGGGGGTGAGGGGAAGTATCAGTCCAAGCAGGGAAAAATGCAACCCTGAACAGGCTGATTTTTTGGTTTTGGTCCTAATATGGGTGCAGGTATCAGAGATTTGACGGCAGTGTGCTAGGTCTAACCTCTGGAAATAGTTCTGATGATTTGCTGAGTTGGTTGAATAAAGCCTGGACCCAACATTTCACCAGAAGCTCACACTAATGAAGTTGGGGTGCCAACCTTCTTGTGATTACTGCAGAGGAAGGAATCCAAGATGAGGAAGATTAAAATACTGGAGTGCGTTTATCACCCCCTTTCTGACTCCTTAATTATGTTCTGCAGGAGGGCTGGGAGCACTGCCTTCACCGAAGCAGAGAAATATCCTGCAGATGGTAGAGCTGAATCTAAAAGAACTGAACGGGTGAACGGGAAGTCATCAGAGAGGGAGACAAGCCCTGAGAGACTCTTAACCAGGAAGCAAGCTGAGGGCGACTGGAGGGGAGGGGTGGGGGGGTCACTGGGGGATGGGCGTGAAGGAGGGCACGTGATGTGATGAGCACTGGGTGTTATACGAAACTGAGAAATTATTGAACACTACATCTGAAACTAATGATGTACTGTAAGTTGGCTAATTGAATTTAAATAAAAAACTAAACTAAAATAGGGGTGCCTGGGTGGCACAGAGGTTAAGTGTCTGCCTTCGGCTCAGGGCGTGATCCCGGCGTTATGGGATCGAGCCCCACATCAGGCTCCTCCGCTGGGAGCCTGCTTCTTCCTCTCCCACTCCCCCTGCTTGTGTTCCCTCTCTCGCTGGCTGTCTCTAACTCTGTAGAATAAATAAATTTAAAAAATCGTTAAAAAAAAAACTAAAATAAAATAAAAAGACGTGCAGTGGGAGTTTCTTTGGGCTGGAGATGTGGAGAGGCAGAGACACTGCAGCCGCGCTGGGCTTTCTGATTTGAATAGGAATTCCAGGGTCCTGGGTGGCAGGGGTCCAGTGGACGTGGTGACATTGCAGGCACGAAAGCAGGCATTGGAACAGTCTGCTGTACATAAGCCCCTGGAGGTAGCTGCTGAGACGGCGCCGAGGACCGGAGGAACACAACCAGGGCTGGGCCGTCACGATGGTCTCAGCCCCTGACCCACTCCCCTGACCCGAGCCAGTCCACAGGCCCAGGACCTCTTGAATGAAGACCCAGGTACACACACTTGAGAATGCACCCAGGCGTCATCTCGCAAATAAGAACTAGGACTGTTTCTCCTGGTTTCCTCCAAAAACGGCCAGCAGTCTTTTAACAGGTCAACTGTGCATCGAAGAAGGGAAGTGCTCAGCCCTTACGCACCAAGCTCGCACTCATCATGGTCGGGTATAGGGATCAGGTGATGCAGGGAGAGTCACCCCAATCCCACCCTGGATGCCCAGAGGACCCTTGACTCAGTCCCGCTTCCAAGTGCGCCATTGGAAGAAACACATCAGGGAACACAATTCCCACATTGTCTTACTGGTCTGTGAAGTGAGAGCCACGGCTGTAGGAGGGACCAAGAGGAAGCAACGTAACTGCTCGGGAGAATATTTTGTGATCCTCAAGCCACCAGGTGGAAAATTTAAAAACATACGGTGAGGTTGGCTCAAGTGACAGACATGGGCGACGAAGGGGAAAGAAGCGGCTGATAAGCAGTGGAGAGAGGGCGGCCTGGGGAATTCAGGGGAGCCCCTGAGTGCCTCCTCGGACCCCTGAGCCTAGCGGTAATGGTCCACGAGAGCTCCACGAGGGCTCACACCCCTATGAAGGAAGGGCTGGACCGCGGCGCCAGAAGAGCGCCTGAGCCGCCGGACGCAGGCTGAGGGCAGCGGGAATGGGTGGCGGGAGAGGGGCTCGCAGATAGAAGCGACCATCTCGTCCGTCACGAATCGCGGGCGTGAGGACCCGGCACACACCCTGTCTTCTCACTTCCTGACCCATGAGTATAGGTTTCACGATGCGTTTTTTTGTCTGTTTTAATAATTTTCTTCTTCGTATCTTTCATTCACGCGTTATCTGCAGGGTCTGTCGGGGTTGATGTTTTTGCGGTTTAGACCACAGGTACGGGGTACCCAGATGAGAGCGTGATCGAACTTGGAGGTGAATGCAGTGACCGACAGGCCCCGGAGTCGCCCTCTTTTTCTTTTTAAAGGGGGTGAGTTTTCTCTTGTGCCAGAGGACGATGTTTGGATGTTTCAGAGTCTCAGGGGTGGGAGGAAGGGTACGCCTTGACGTCGAGCAGCCGACTGGGGCTCTGCCGTGGACGCAGCCTTTTCCCTGCTGCCAAGCTTCCGAACTTCCTTTCTGTGCGTGGGACTTTCCCATTACGGTGTCGGTGGGAGGCCGCAATGACACAGCAGCCCTTCTGAGCTGCCGCCTGGGCATTTTAGGGTGTGACTACCCTGCTCACACCACAGTCTGAGCCTTTAGGACCTGAGCTTAGGATTCCTGATGCAAGTTTCCACCTTGCTTTTCCCAGGGCGCTTTTAGAAATGACCTCTGGGTGCTTGCCAGCCTGCTTGCTCTCTCTCTCCTGCGCGCTCATGACCGGGGTGGAGGACCGTCCCTCCTCCTGCTCATTGAGCCTCTGCTTTGGGACTTGTAAGAAACAACCCTTGTGACTTTACGTCCCCTGTGTGGGTGTGCTGGAACTCTGCCTTCAATCAATCACTCCCCCCAAGTGGGAGCTCTGCGGCCAAGGGGGCCACCTGCCAGCCCCACATGGGCGGCTCGTGCCTCTTATTCAGCAAGTCGTAATGGGCATAGCCCTAATTTAACACACACTCCAGGCTTTCCAACACCCAGGCAGACCTGCTTTCATCCAGAGGCAGACAAAGGCAGACACTCACAGTTTAACCTTCCTTATGTCCTGATTGCATGACCTAGAGCCTACCAACCACGTGCATGTACACAGACACAGAGCAGAGTGAGGAGCTGGGGACACGGGGTAGAGACAGGGGGGTCGTCTGTGGGAGGAGGGGGTTGCCAGAACTTTCCTGGGGCCCCACCTGTATGGTGCCTGTGGCTCCAGGGTCCAGCATCTCATGCTCGTGGATTCTGCAAACTTCAGCAGCTAGGGGCCAATGCCAGGTGCATTTCCAGAGACTCCGCGGCATGAACACGTGTGTTCTCCTTGGCTCCAGAGTGCTGAGCCTGCTTCCCCACTTCTCAGTAATTCCGTGAGCTGCTCAGTCCCCTTTGAGCAAACCCCTTTCTGCTGAAACAATCACAATACTTGCTTCTGCGGCTTGCAGGCAAGAGCCGTGGCCGCTACTGGAGGGGAGCTGCAGGAGACACCCTTCCTGCAAACGGAAACATACATTCCTGAATGACACAACTGAGGCCAAGGACATCTGTGTCGTTAATAAGGAAATCAGCACGGAGGGCCTTGAGGCCTGAGGTCAGCTACTCACTATTTTTTAGTCTAGTCAAAACTTGGTGCTTCTTTCCGGGAGTCTGCCACTGAGTAGGGAGCTGATGTTTGAATTGCTTTTATCCCCCCTCCAAACTTTTCTTGCAATAAATATCTGCCAACATATTCAGCGAGAGGGTGATATTGAAAGTGAGGCTGAGCTCCCTACGGTGCTATGTCTGTTTGGGAAGTTGTCAGGGCTGCCCCTTTCCACGCGGTGTAGACTGATCCAGTGTGCTGTACCGTCACCACTTACCCTAACAATGCTGCTGACCGTCCCCCAGAATCCACCCATCCCTTGTCTAGGAGTGTGACAGCCAACCCACGGGAAACCTGTTGGAGAATGGAAAGGCCCTGCTCCTCTGTAGGAGATGCCGGTAAGCAAACAAAACCATGTTCAGGTTCCACCTGCCCACCCCCCTTCCCCAGCTCTAGGTTGTTTGTAGGGAGATGCTGGCTGTCCTCTCACCTCTGTGATGGTTAATTGGTGTGTCAACTTGGCTAGGGCACGGTACTTAGGTATTTGGTCAAACACTATTCTAGATGCTTCTATGAAGTCATTTTCTATTGGAGGGGATTAACATTTAAATCATTAGACATTGAACAAAGCAGATTACCCTCCATAGTGTGGGTGGGCCCTGTCTAATCAGTTGAAGGCCTTCACCAAAAGACTGAGGTTCCACCAAGGGATAGAGTTCTGCCTCCAGACTGCTTTTGGACTTGAAGTGCAGCATCGCTCCTCCCTGGGTCTCCAGCTCGCTGGCCTGCCCTGTACATTTTGGACTTGCCAGACCTTATAATCATGTGAGCCAATCCCTCAAAATAAATTTCTCTCTCTCTCTCTCACTACACACACACACACACACACACACACACACACCCATCCTATTGGTTCTGTGTCTCTGGAGAGCCCTGATTAATACAATCTCTACCACTCTTTCCTCAAGCCCCTGTCTTGGGCATCAGTCCCCACCATCCTACAGAACCCGTTCTTGTGAAGGTCAGCAGTGACATCCATATTGCCAAAAACAACAGTGGCTTCCAGCCCTTTATCTTATTTGAAATCCGTCTCTTCCTGACGTTCATGATCCCGCACCGTTCTGGGTTTTCTCCTATCTCATGGGAAGTTCTTCCATAGTCTTCTCTGTCCGTTCTTCACTCTTCGATTGACCCCAGATGTTGGAGGGTCCCGGAAATCAGCTACACACTCTTCCGGTTTGATGCTGGCCTTTGTAAAGATTGATTATTTCTCTTGTTTCATTGCTCGTTTTCTTCTTGTGGCTTCTGACACAGCACATGCTCCTGGTTTTATAGCCTACGTGAATGGTTGTCCCTTCTCATTTCCACTGGGCTCTTCCTCTTCGGCACAGCTCCTTGAAGCAGGAGCCCCGAACAGCTCAGACCCTGGTTCTCGTCTCACGTGTATTCACTCCCTAGGTGATCAATGTCGTGGTTTCTGCAATGACTCCGTATCTGCATGTGCAGGCAAGACCTCCTCCGAAAGTCCAGATCCATCCCTCTGACTGTCTGCTCCATCGCCGCACATTTCACATTCAGCCATAATCCTTCCCCCAAATCCAGAGTTACGTACCCAAAGCCTCGATCGACATCGCTACTCAAACATCTGCTATCTCACATTCAACACACCAGACTTAACTTCTAACCTCTCAACTTCCCCTAAAGCATTTCCCTTCCACCCTGCCGGTTTCTGAGGCTGCAGACTTTGGGGTCATCCTTGAAGAAGACTCTCCTTCTTTCACACCCCACATACAACCTCTCAGACTCTCCCTTCAAAATACGTCTGCAGGCTCCACAGCTGACTAGGAAGCTTGTTTTGGACGATCTTTGTAAAGCACAATTTCTATACAAAGAGTTTCATATAGAAAATTTCTTTTGTATAGAAAATTCAGGGGAAAAATGTCTTTAAATGAAGCATGTGTTTGAAGGCATCTGAGTGCAATCAAGGTAGCAGGGACGTGTGGGAACACCATCCCAGGGAATATGCCGGCTCAGGGAGGAGAGCCAAGAATTTGGCATGGCACCTGCTGACTTGATTGAAGGGGGCTGAAGGCTAAGAAGCCGAGCAGAGCTTTTTCACAGGGGTGGGCGGGCGAGGGATGCTCTCCGCTGTCAAGCAGGATGTGTCCCAGAGAGCACGTGGCCATCAAACTAAGACACAGGAAGGGCTGTGGCCTGGCAATGAGGACAGACCAGAAATAGACTAATCACCCACGCCCCCAAAAGAGGAGGGGAAAAAGAGGGAGCGGGATAGCAACAGCGACAACAGAACCATAAAACAAACTTCAAACCCACACTCCAGAGAGAATAGGACTTAGGACAGGACGGCGTTTTCTATGAAGGCATTTGGTGATTTATTAGCACAAGTCCTGAGGCTGAAAACCAGAGAGGAAGTGCTGGCTAGGAAGCTGAGGGGCTCAGCACAGATCTTGATAGATTCACATGGAGATAAAATGGAAATCCAGGACCCTCCAATCATGAGAGGCCCTGCTAAACCCATCTGGCTCTCGATGTCCTATAGCTTGAAAAAATGCAAGAATCCAATGAAAACCAAGAGAAACACAGACAATAGAAACAAACACAGCGATCCCCAGATGTGGCGATTTCAGACTCAGACCTTCAAGTACCTGTGATTAATATGATCAGGAAATTTAAGAACAAGACGTAGAATTTTGGCAGCAAACTGGAAGCTATAAAAATAAATCAAAAAGCAATTCTGGGACTTAAAAATAAACATTCACAAATTAAGCACTTAGACAGAGGAATGCAATGGAAAATGGGCAAAAGGTTTAAATAGGCACTTTGCAGATGAGGATATCCAGATCGGTCCATTAAACATGAAAAGATGCTCGACCTTATTAATCACCAAGGGAATGAAAATTAAAGTCACAAGGGGAGACCACTACAGGCTAAGCAGAAAAAAGTGAGGTTAAAAGGCCTGACGGGGGGCGCCTGGGTAGCGCAGTCGTTAGGCGTCTGCCTTCGGCTCAGGGCGTGATCCCGGCTGTTCCGGGATCGAGTCCCACATCGGGCTCCTCCGCTGGGAGCCTGCTTCTTCCTCTCCCACTCCCCCTGCTTGTGTTCCCTCTCTCGCTGGCTGTCTATCTCTGTCAAATATATAAATTAAAAAAAAAATCTTTATAAAAAAAAAAAGGCCTGACGGTCGTGAGTAGGAAGACACCCTCTTGCCTTGTTGGTTGGAAGGCAGTACAAGCGCTTTGGAGACGGGTTTGAGAGTATGCACCGATGTTGAATCCACGCACAGCCTGAGAGACGGCTGCTTCGCTCCTAGGCGAACACAGCAGAACTGCCTAACAGAATGTTGTCACCGCTTTCCTCGTGACAGCCGAAATGACCGTCAGCTGCAGAACCCATGAACGCACGCGGTGCATTGGAACACCGGAAGCGACAAAATGCATGAACTCTTGTCGGAATCGACAACACGGGAGGAACCCTGCTCGATGTCGGACAGGAGCAGAGTGCATCGCGTAGGCTTCCATTGTGTAAATTCAGAAACACGCAGACCACTCCCCAGCTTCAGAGCTCAGGTCCTGGTTGCCCTCGGGAAGTGGATGGTGGGGTTGGTGACGGGAGGGTGTGCTGGGGAGACCTTCCAGACCCGAGTGGTAAGCACATGAGCATTTCAGCTCGTAATAATCCTTCAAGCTGTGTGAGCTTACAGTTTGCACACTTTCCATACGAGTACACATTTAAGCATAAAATGTTGACTTGAAGGAAGAGTCACACAGATCTGGAACGCCCCCTCTTTGTCAGCCGCCTTACTGTTCCTCTGCCCCTGTCGCCCCCCGCCTGGATTTTGGTAATGGCCTCCCGACAGCTTCTCCACTCTCACCTTGTCTCCTGGTGTATTGTTCACAAGAGCACAGCCAGAGCGGTCCTTTCAGAACCGCAGTCTCAGGCTTCACGGCTGGGTCCTCCCTGCCTTTCTGACCCCATCTCAGACTGCTCTGCCTGTCAGCTGCTCCACTCCCGCTGTGCAGAGCTTTTTTTCTTTTCCTTGAATGTATCATACTCCTTCCCATTGAAGGACATTTGCACTAGCCTCTCCCTCTACCTGTAATGTCCTTTGTCCCAATTGTCCCTTAGTCATACCTTTGTCACTGAGCCCTCGACCTAAATCGCCTTGGAGTCCTGCCCTGATGCTCCGATCTGAAGGAGCCCACCGGTCACTCCATCTTTTCCACTCTCTGCGCCTCTTCTTTCGCTCACGTGCACTTTCCTCCTTCCCTTCCCCTTCCTGCTCTCCTCCCCTTGCTTCTTCACACCTGCTCACTACCACGAGACCTGCAGAACAGCACACTTTGTCTTATTCCTGCGTGATCCTGGACACCGCAAACAGAGTTTTGCATACATATGAGCATAATAATTAGGTGTGAGATGAATTAAGTTTGGCAAGCACTGCCCACTACCTCTCTCTCGGAGAGCCCTGATTTACATGAGCACGTTAGCGTTCCGAGAAGTCCCACGGTAAAGAAGCCTACGTAACGTTCACTTGCTATTTCCAGCCTTCGTTGGACATGAGACACCAGTTTTGCGTTATGCCTATTAACGCCCACTTTCAGAAACGTTACCTCGTGGTGGGAGGGGTGTTGCAACTTCCATCGCTGAGAACTTCCTCGTGGCAAACAGCGGGCTGGGCTCATCCACTCACTGTCTCCATGACAATCCCAGAGACTGGGCGTCATTACCCTGGTTTCAAATATGGAGACGCTGCGGGTGCCAGGTTGAAGTGGCCCCTGTGTGATGTGGGTAGCACGTGATGAAGCTGGACAGCTCTCCGTGGCTCCTCCCTGTGAGCCTTGCTCTTGGCCCCTCGGTTGGGTGAACCCCATGGAACATCCCAACCCAATGCGGACCCTGACTTCCCACGTCAGGCTCTGCCTCCCTGGGAGTAGAGAGTCAACAGACAGCTGAGATCAGGGCTTTCTGGAGAAGGCAAAACCTCTGCTTCCCATTGTACGTCTGCATCCTTGTGACGCTCGCCCAGTCATGGCCGTGGGACAGATGTCCCCGCACATTTTTAAAGCCACAAAACTTCACTTTATAATTCTCTTGGCCAAGCAGATAGGAAAAGATGTCAAGACTTAACAAATTCCCAACCTACCCACGGGGATAATATAAGAGACGAGCAGATGAGCCACGGGGATCTCCGTCATGCCACTAATTAGGGAGCATTCCAGAACCAGCAGCTGCTCGGTATATGCTTCACCCCAGTGTCCGTCCAGAAGTGGGAGACAGGCTCCGACAATGCCCTCCGTTCACCGGTACCATTTCCCAGGGGGAACGCCCCCGGTGGCACAAATGAGATCTCTCACCAGACACAGGAATTTGCTGACGGTGACGACTGTCTTTTTCTTCCCCTTTTCTAACCTGCTTATCTATAACAATGATGAATCAGCTCTCAGATTTCACTGTCTATGGGTCCCCTTGAGTCTGAGATGATGGACAGGAAGCAAACAGGTCAAGTCCTTCAAGAGCCATGGTGACCCTAACACCATAGAGACCCTAACACAGAGACTCCCTTGCTCTGATGAACTGAAAAGGCCCCTTGAGGTCTGGGTCACCAACATGGGTGACATTTGCTGTGGGGGCTGGCCTCTACTCACTTGGCTTCCTCCCAATTTATAAAAACCAGAATGTCTTCCAGATATTGCCAAATGTCTCCCGGGGGACAGAATTGCTCCCAGCTGAGAACTGCTGGTCTAGATTAGTGAATATTCTGAAATATGGGATGTTTTAGAAGAAATGGAGATGAATTAGTCAAATAATGTACTAACCCACCAAGATTAAGTGTTTCCCTTGGGTGCTTGTGTTGATAAGAAGTATTCACTTCTTTCATCGGCAAGTAACTTAGAGTGCGACGCGTCATGCCAGCCCCGGCCCTCGTCAGGACCCTGCCTTACAGCCTGGTAGAAAACCAGCTAAGATAAATCAGTAATGGGCAAATCAATTATAGAGTAAATGAACGGAGTGTCCCTCCACCCCTGAGAAGAGGCTGCCAGCTCGAGGGAGCTGAACCCCTCTCTGCAACCTGTCCGCATTTCCCATAGCTTTCACCCACGTAAATGATCATCCATTTCAGATCAGAGGCGTGCGGACAAATAATTCTCTCCCTCCGTTTCGGTTTCCTGGCAAAACAAGCTAGGAATGGGCTCCAAGCAGCTGGGGACTCATCTCACTCCCAGCGTGGCCTCGGAAGAGTCCCCTCTGGGAGATTCGGGCCAGGATGCAAGAGCAGCAGCGGAGGCCCTGGGTACCACGTTACCGTGGGGACGGGCCTGGTGTTTCCAGGCAGTGTCAGCACTTCTGCCCTCCCCGCGCTTCCCTAACAAGGTGATGTGTCCTACTTTTGAAAACATACTTCAAAAGAAGTTTGACCAACAGCTTGCATATTAGGGCAGGGCATGAAAGGGAACTGGGGGAGTTGCATTTTTCCAATAAAGCCTGCTTTAGAAGGAAAAAAAAAGTAATTTAGTGGTGTGTACTTCACAAGAAAGAAAGACAACGAAGCCCAACAAACCCGAAAATTTGTTTCAAATACCATCACCACCTGGAAAGGGGGTCACCTGTTAGACGAGAGGTTCGGCACTCAGCCCTCTGTGCACACGTTTTTGGCTGGGACGCATCATTCCTCCATGGGGTGAGTCTCGTAGCTCCCCCGCCACCAGCCACTCCCCTCGGCCACGTGTTTTCAACCGTGGTCATCATGGCGCCCACCTCCCGTCTGAACTTTCTCACGGGTCAGGTCAGAAAGGAAAGCATCACATAACAGCACAGACACAAATCAACGTTGATTAAAACGTGTCAGCCTATCAGAATGCTCGGTGTGCGTGCGCACACAATTTTCCCTGCGTCCTTCGCCATTGTTGAAATGCCCTTGTGGTGCCCTTCACCCAAAGGAATTGGCATCCAAATGCAAGAGATTAGAGAAGGCTGCCGAAGAGAACATTCTGGACCTCTGGCACTCCTGCCTGTTCAGTGTTCCGTTCTGTGAGCTCGTCCCCTGGGAGGCACCGTGGACTATTGTCCTCTCCCACTGGCATGGAGGTCGTGCTCCCCAAAAGTACTGGCAGCAGAACTGGAGTTCCCAAGATCGAGGCCCCATGGACATAGGGAAGAGGGCACATTCTGGCACTCCTCTCACTCCCCACCCTCAGGTTTCTGCAGGGGTGCCGGTGGAGCACATGAGAGTCTCCAAGAGCTAGTGAGGGCTGCAGGGTGAGGAGACACGGTTAGCCCTCCTTCCCCAGATCCTCAGATGCCCTTACATGGAGGCCTGCCTTCTCCATCACCCACACAAGGACCACTGCAGAATTAAGGACATTATCACGGCTCCATGTGACACGTGCTCGGGGCCGGGGAGGCAGAAGGGGGAGCGGGAACCGCCATGAGGGTCTTTATCCCTGGACCCAACAAGCACTGCTGCTTTCTCCTCCCGAGACAGAACTGCCTTTGTTCTGTTCACTTAGAGTTCTTCCCCAGCATTTGTGGGACATAAAGAGTATAAAATAATTATTCTTATGCACCAAAGTCATCTCTGAAGCGGACCATAGTAAGAACACCTCACACCTGTATTGCCTGCAAAGTGCCCAGCGCGGCTCAAAGTGCTTCCTAGAAATGGCAGTGAACGACAGCTCCGTGGATGCCATTAACCCGCACTTCCCCCCACGGCATAGCGACAGCCTGTCGAGCCCACAGAGTTCGGTTACGGAGAATCCCACCTCGGCAGGAATCACGGCAGGTGAGAGGTGAAGGCTTGTAGGGTTTGGGGTCTGGTTTGAGTCGTGGAAGGCGAGTTTTTCCACGCGTGGCCCTGACTGGGACGCCCGTGGCTGAGCCGTTTGGAGCTGGTGGACACGGCCAGGCCAGGGGCTGCCACCAGAGTTTGATGAATAAGTGGGTTTGCCCAGCTGAGCGACTATCATCCTGAGAATGAGGCCGTTTGCCCACGTGAGCAAACCATTGTTCAGCAAAAGTCGATTTTCAGGATGTTGCTAAAACTGACGATTCTGCTATTTACTCCTTGACAGACACGTCTTCCTGGGCAAGAATTTCTTGGGACAAATAGTAAGTTATGCTGATAATTAAGCTATGGCGCTGTCAGCGTCTCGGTTCTCAACCATCTTTTGTGGTAGATGCTATTATCGTCCCTCATTTTACCCCTGAACAAAGTAAAGCACAGAGACGTTAAGTAACTTGCCCAAAGCCCCACAGCCAGTAGGCAGCAGAGCCAGGATTTGAACCCGGGCTGCCTGGCTGCACGCCCCATGTTCTTCATTTCTCCATTAACTGCTACTTGCGAAAGCAAGTCCGAAAAGTGTGCGGGAGAAACAGAAGCCAGAGAAATCTGCTGAGCTCTCCACGAAGCTCATCGTTTAATTAGAAATGACAGCGTTGTCACTCAGCAAGTCAGGTGATAGGGGATCTCTCCTCTTTCCTCCGGCACAGGACGCCCCTGCTCCAGGGGGGCAGGAGAAAGGAGGATAATTGCCTCCATGCACTTTTGTTGAAGGGAGCTGGCCTGAGTCGCACAGCGGTGACTCCCGCAGAGCGAAATTCTGGGGGCGTCCCCGTAAGTAAACCGTGCTTCTGCTCCAGCACCGTGACCGGGGAGGCAGAAAGCGTGGCCTGAAAACACGCTCTGTCTTGCCCAAGCCAGCAACTGCTCAGAAACATCAGAGCCGTGTCTTCACTCTGCACCTCCTGCAATCCAGAGAAACAAGGTTCACACACACGAAACCAGTGCCCTCCAGGAAAGGTTTGCAGGGCTCCCCGGGCCGGGCCGGAAGAGCAGCGAGAACTCAAGGACGGAGAGCCAGTCTGCTCAGAGAAGAAAGTTCCGATTTGCAAGGAGGAGGGACCAGGTGTGTAAAGGTGGGTGGGAGTTTGGACCTGTCCAAAGAGGCAATGGGGAGCCACAGAAGTTTCTAGAACAAAGAGGTGCTTGGCAAGGAAGACCGAGACACACTATCAGAAAAGCCGTGAAGCAAACTGCTGACGGGCGTGATGTCCGTGACCCGTGGAATCGTTTCCTCAAGAGGCAGCAGATCCTCGCTAAGTGATTTGGGGAAGGAAGGGCTAGCGCAGCCCGGTTGGTGGTAGTGGAGCATTGTATCTGCTGTGCTGTCACCTCGGAAGCAGGACCATATAAGATCTCCCCAGGAGAAGGAACCCGCTGAACGAGGGGCCTGTCATCAAACGCAGCCTCGTGCCGGCGCTTACGAGGAATGCTACCTCCCCCATATATAAAATCGATTCTGTTCTATATTCAAAGGCCCTTAAACGTGAGAGGAGCAATCTGTCTTCGTTTATGGCTGTGGGTGGTGGAAAGAAAAGCTGCCATATTAAATAACCCCACGGTGAGGAGGAGGCGAAGGTCGTTATCATAAGGTGCATAACCTTCCAGAACCCAGCTGGCCGGGGCTGACAGCTGAGGCAGGACAGAGTGGAGGGGCCTTTCCACAGGCCCGGCCCCCTGGCCCCTCGCTGGGGCTGTCCGGAGCCGCAGTGTGGGCAGAATGGTGTGGCTGGCCTTGGGGGGGGGGGTGTGTGACAGGCTGAATTGGGCCCCACCCTCCCAGTAGCTCAAAATGGGACTGGGTGTGGAGATAAGGTCTTTGCAGAGATAATCAGGTTAAAATTAGGTCATCGGGGTGGGCCCTGATCCAATGCCACCGGTGTCTGCATGAAAAGAGGGGGTCAGGACACAGACACTCACAGAGGAACGACCTTGTGAGGACGCAGGGAGAGCATGGGGTCCAGGGGGAGAAGCCTCGGGAGGAGCCAGCCCTGCACACGCCTTGCTCTTGGCCTTCTCGTGTCCAGACCTGGGCGAGAGCCCATGTCTATAGTTGAAGCCCCCGGTCTGTGGTCCGTGGTACACTGTTCTGGCGACCCCGGGGAAAATAACACAGACCATTTGCACGTAAGTCCACATCCACACCTGAGGCCAGCAGGGTCACACAGAGGGAGAAGGGGACCCGCCTAGACCTAGTCATTAACCAGGAGGGTGATGCAGAGCAGAAACCCACAGGGAAGATGAAAGCTCTAGATCAGGAAGAGCACCCTAGGTTTGCTCTGTGCTGCTCTTCCCAGATCTGCTGTCCGTCATGCTTGACGAGCACGTGTGTGCGGACAGCCGCATGCAGTTTTTGTGCAAGTGAACGAGTCTCCAAGGCTCTGCTCCCCCCTGAGACGTGAGCCGGTGAGTCAGAGAGCTCAGGCCAGTTATCTGCTCATCAGAAACCAATTACAGCCCTCCGGCAACCCTTCCCGTCCTGCAACCTAATTAATCCGTCCCCGCCCCGTGATCCTGGCTGGGGTCTTCACCCTTCCACGGCTGCAGGGGCAGCAAAGGGCAGCTGTTGTGGGGAAGGGGCAGCTGAGGAAGTTAGGAACAACCCTCCTTGCCCTGGTAGAGAGGAAGGGTTAATTGGCTGATGGCTGCTTACGGAAGGGGCGCCAATTCGCCCTGGAGGCACGTGCTTCAGAACAAAAACTTTGAAGATACGACAGAGCAACTGCCCATAACCCCAATTACCCAAGAATAATAAGACTCAGCGGATACCTTCAGGTATGGGTAGTATTTGCACCTGCTCAGCAGTTTCCGGGCAAAAGTCAGCTATTTATATCCGTCACCGCCATCCTCCACTTGATGGGAACCCAACGTGGTCCTTCCCTTCAGCAGGGGTCTCGTGCAACATTTTATTTTTATGAATATGGGTGTTAAATGTGGAGGGAAGAACAGTTCATTCAGTGTTCGCTGACGGTGACGGGGCGCAGAGAGATGCCCACCTTTGCATGACTTTGTCAACGCCCTCCACCTGCTCTCGGGCACCTGAGAGCCCAGGTGGCAGCGGCATCACCCAGTGATGGCAAACAGCGGCTCAGCCGGGATGGGACTTGTGCACAATTTACATTCTCTTTGGGGTCCCCATCACAGTTCCCCACAAGGGTTCTGCTTCCTCCTTCACCTGTCTCCTCCTCCCTGTCCAGGCGTTCATGAGAATGGGTGTCTACCACTCATCAGCCATTTTACAGACTCCTATGTCTTGGAGCGCTTTGCTTTGGGATCTCTAGGGCTGACCTAAACATCCATTCCAGGCGGCTTTCAGGATAGGTGACTTGTCACCTCTGCTGGTAATGTATTTGCATGTTCACATGGGCATCTGGGAACCTGCCAGCCATCCCAGCTTAGATACCCAAAGCATCAGTGAAGAGCCCAGCCAAGTCTTTGGAAGTCTCTAGATGCAACCGCAGTCTGCATATAGCCACAGAAGATGTCCAACAAAAGTCACCATGCCGAACCCAGTCAATCTACAGAACAACAACGGGATTATCAAATGGTTTTAGTGGTTTGCTGTGCCACAAAGGATATGAGAACACTCAGTTGTCCCACTTGTACTAATAAAGTGAATCCCCAAAAGAATTAAGTAATTTATCTGAGGCCACAAGATTATTAATGGGTTAGGTTGAGATTGAAACGGGAATTGGCCTGACTTCAAAGACCACTTTTCTTCCCAAACCTTAATCCTGACAAAAACAATAGCTACATTAGAGTCAGAATTTACTGCTCGATCTGAATTGGGAAAAGAGCTTTAAGCCACCCCTAATCCATCCCCCCACCACCGTGGTGAAATTCCAGTTGGGTCCACCTGGCTCCTTTTGCTTCTCCAGCTGCAGCTGCACACCCAGAAGTTGTCCCCACCCCCTACTCTGGAGGACAGTGCTCTCAGCACCCCATCAGAATCCAGAGCTGCCCACAGAACAGTCCCTGAGCGCCCATACATCAGCCAGAAGGCCCGTGATGAGGGCTGTGCATCAAGCGGCTGCTGCACGAGGCTTCTGCCTGCTGCTTGTACGCGCGTCGACTCTCGGCAATGCCATTACACCCTAATGAGCCGCTCAGAAGCATCAACTTTTCAGCCTGCCCAGCTGCTGCAAGGGCCGTTATGGCTTCACTGCAAAGATAAAAAACACCCAGAAAATTCCTGGAACTGATCTTAAACTATGTTGTACTAGGAGGCAATCTGGTTCTCTGCTACCAACTGATTAAACTGTGAAGGTCACTTTCATAAGAAGAACAGAGCAACAAGGGCTGGGTGACCCTCGGGTCCAGCCCCTTCTTCATTCTGACCTGGGATTGATGGGCAATGATACAGGAGTCCCTGTATCTGTAGAGGGACAAGGTTTTTGCCTGAACTGCCCGTCCCTGGGGCCATATAACAAATGCCCTGATCCCCCAAACTGCTCAGTTCATTACCTCCTATACTTCAGGAGTCATAGACCCAAGGGCATCTGTAATGTCAACAGGTAAGAAACAATAGCACTTAAGAAAGGCAGGAGCCCACTCTGCAAAAAGTTGCCAATAGAGTCAGAATGGAGATGAATTTGACCAATTTGTTTTGTTTTGGCCAAAGAAAATGCATCAAGTTAAGTGAATCAAATGCACCTTGGATGTGGGTATGCTTCCTCTCTGACCCTAATGATGAAAATGATAGTGACTCTAATGAGGACAATGACCTTAATGAAGACAATGAGATGATGATGATGATGGTGGTGATGGTGATGGTGATGATGGTGGTGATGGTGGTGATGGTGGTGATGATGGTGGTGATGGTGGTTCTGTTGATGATGATGATGGTGATGGTGGTCATGGTGATGATGATGATGGTGGTCATGGTGGTCATGGTGATGATGATGGTGGTGGTGATGGTGGTCATGGTGATGATGATGGTGGTGGTCATGGTGGTCATGGTGATGATGATGGTGGTGGTCATGGTGATGATGATGATGGTGGTCATGGTGGTCATGGTGATGACAATGATAATCAGAAGGATCAATGTTTATTGAAGGCACTTACCTGCACCGATACTTACTTAACAGGAATTACTCCATCTAGGCCTTCTCAAAGTAAGAAGGGCCAAAGCTTAACCAGGATAAGTGATCTCGCTGCAGCCGGCAGCCATGCAGACAGGAGGGATGGCTCTGGGATTCAGGCACCAGTCTATTTCCAAGCATGAGCATTTAATCAGTGGAAGTCCCTGAATCTTTCTCACTGTTCCTCCCTGCCCCACTCAGATTTATCTTCCAAGGTGTGCAAGAGTTACAAAGGACCTAGATAAGAATCCAGGTGGTAAAAACTGATCTCTTTAAAGCACAGGATTCACAAGGTTAGAAGGACTGTCTTCAATTTTTTGTAGGCCATTATGTATCATGGGACAATCACACAACACCAGCAAAAAGCCCTTCTTTTCGTCCAGGTACAGCTGATGCTCTGGGAACCAAGCACACTCCTCAGTTTAATTCTATCCACTTCTATTAGGCACCTACTATGTGTTAAGACCACAGTGCCACCTGTGGGTGTTAGGAAACAGGGCAACCCAATGTCACCCAACAAGTACAATGTTAAAAATGTTTCCCCACAAATATAGCATGATGCGTTATTAACATATTGTTAAATACAGTTGCATGATTGTAGAAAAATGAGTTCTATCCACATGTAAAATTATGTTATTATTATGTGCATATATTAGAAGATTAAGTAGTCAAATAACCAAATACAGCAACAATAACTTGCTATGTTTTTTCACACAATTTTGCTTATGATATGTTGATTAAACTCAAGTTCATTATTCCAGACAATATTGACCTACTTTGCTCCACTTAATATCAGCCAAACAGCACTTTCATATATTCTCATAACCATCAAAACTGTCCTGTCCTTGATAAATGTGTCTCTCACATGAAACCTCAAACTTCAGGACAACTGCGGGTGTAGCACAGAATGGGAATGCCAATTTTCCAGACCGGAAAGCTCCTTCTTTAAGGACAGGGAGCCACAAGGTCAAATGTCCATCTTGGCCATGCCTGTGACCGTATTATGTCTTGCTCAGTTTTCTTTCTTTTTTCTTTTTTCCTTTTTTTTTTCTCTCTCATTTTGAGAAGTCGGGAAGGGTCAGGTTACAAAATGTTTTGCTCCAAGGAGGTTGGTCAGAAAAATCTGGGGAGGTGGGAGGATTTTCATTTGTCTCTCCGCATCATTCCCTATCACGTTGCATTGTTTCCAAGATCAGACAGATGCCAGCAGGGCTGCTCGGGTGGTCCTCACCAAACTGGGCAGAAAGCCCCACACTCCAGCTGAATGGCATCCTGGAACGTGGACATTGCTTGCCCCCAGCCTTACACACAAGCAGGCCCACCTCCCAGAATACTCTCCTCCCAACCCGCCTCCTTCCCCATTCTCCTTCTCCTAGCTGCCTTGGACCTGCCCTTCAGCAACCTGCTGGATGCCTCTGCCTGTGAATATCTCCCCGCAGCTGGGGTAGCTGTTCCCTATTTGCAGGTCCATCAATCCTCACTGTACTCATCCCAAGGAGTATGTCATCTATCATAAATGGAAAACAGCTCTCTGATAGGCTCAGAATTTATTTGGGTGTTCATTAAGAGGGTCAAATATTTTAATCATGCCATCCTGTCCTGTCTAAATGAAGAACAGCTCCTAACCCATTATCAAGTTATGTATTTACGCATTAATTAATTAATTAGTTAATAAATTAAACATGTACTAAGGAATAGCTGCTAAGAAAGCCATGTCAGATATTGGAAAACAAAGATTAATAGGGACACAGTTTAAGGAACTCCCAGGCCAATAAAAGAAGATGAGGGCAAGTAAGTTTGACGCAGAGTCAGTGTGCTGGCATGGAAGGTTGACCAGACGGAGGACACAGTCTGTGAGTGCTGAGACTCGGCCTCCCTGGGACCACACACTCTGAACCTCCCTCCAGGTGACATGCACCTGCTGTCGCAGGATGCTTGTCTACACAGGTTCAGAACCCCAAGACTTCAAGACCCCACCACTTCCATCAGGGTCCCAAGCACCCACCCTAAGCAGTGGTGGGTGGAGACCCTTGGGTGGGTGCTCTAGTTCCTTGGGCCCCATTTATTCCCCAGTAAAATGAGGGGCTGGGACCAAGCTGATATCCAAGGGCTCTGCAATCTCCAGTCTTCTATTGGCATTGAGATGCTTCAAATGGCAACTGGCTGGTCCACAGTCAAGAAGAGTCTTATTCTGTTTTTCTACTGAGCTACATAAAATCTCATTACTGATACAAGCACGTTAACTCCTCACAGCTGCCCTAGAAGCAGGGGAGGGGCTGATCATTTAAGGAAGGGGCACATGTCTATGTCTTCACCAAGATCAAACCATAATCCAGGCTGTCCATAGCTCTGCAGGACACAAGCCTTTCCCCCAAAGGTCCAGTTCTTGCCAGAAGCTCACAAGTGGTGGCTTGATTTTTTCAGGCCAGAGTGAACAGAGCAAATATGAGACCTGAATTTCTATTTACCAGATCAAAAGTGGAGAAAGCAAAAAGTAAATTTTTCAAGTGTGTGTTTCCATCCTGTGCTGGGATTTTCCTGGTTCGGGATGTTACTTCGTAAGAGCGCATACACATTTTTAAGAGAAAAAAGAAGAGGCCAATATTTGTTAAGATTCTCCCAAGTTCTCACAAGGTACACAAGTCCAATGAAATACCAGATTCGTCTCTTCAGGCTTTCCCTTGAAACCCAGGCTTCAAAGTTTGGAGGTCGCTACACCAGTCCTTCGGGTACTGAACAGAAATGAAAGTCTGAAAAGGCCACACGCTGTGTTTGGCTAAATGAGGGTCTACACCAGTGGTTCTCGAACTTCTCAGTCTCTGGAACGCTTTGTGGTCTTAAAATATACTGAGAATCCCAGAGAGCTCTTATTGATATCTATTCAGGTTTATCATATTAGAAATTAAAACTCAGGGGGCGCCTGGGTGGCACAGCGGTTAGGCGTCTGCCTTCGGCTCAGGGAGTGATCCCGGCGATCTGGGATCGAGCCCCACATCAGGCTCTTCTGCTATGAGCCTGCTTCTTCCTCTCCCACTCCCCCTGCTTGTGTTCTCTCTCTCGCTGGCTGTCTCTATCTCTGTCGAATAAATAAATAAAATCTTAAAAAAAAAAAAGAAATTAAAACTCAGAAAAAATAAAACATTTATTATTTCATTAAAATAATAAGCCTACTACATATTAATATAAACATTTTTATTAAAAGATATGTTTAATAAAACAAAAAAAATAGTGAGAAGAGTGGCATTATTTCACAATTTTTGCAAGTCCGTTTAATTTCTGTCTTAATGGAAGACAGTCCAATGCCCACATCTGATTCTCCACTCAACCAGCGGTGATACAACATGTCAAGTAACCTCTGGGAAACTCCACTGGATGCCTGCAAGAGAATACTACACCCTAGTATTCTGATGGAAAAGTTTGACATTGAAGACCCCCAGAAGGGTCTGCAAATTCCCAGAAGCCCTTGGACCACTTCCTGAGGACTGTAGTTCAATAAACACTTTGGAAATGCTTCAGAATTTAGAATCCTGAGTTCCAAATTCTCGTGCTGAATCACGTGCTAGCTGGTGACCTCAGCTAATTCATCTAACTTTCTGACCACATCAAGTCTTCATCTCTACAGCAGGACGGGTTAGGTCCACCTTAGGTTGTTACGAAGATGAGATGTAATGTAGGTGATGTGATAACACAGCCCTTGGCTCATAACTGGCTTCCCTAGAACTCTTCTTTGCCAGGACGTGTCCCTATGTAGGGACCTATCTGATTGGTAAATATGGGGAGAAAAAATTGAGAATGCTCTGGAAAGTGCCATCTCCTCCTCTGCTCCACTGAGGTCCACCATGGGGAGTCCTGGGAAGGAGGAGGAGGTCTGCCCACCGTCCCCAGCTCACAAGGCTACCAGAGCTGGAGCTGCGTCACCCGATCAGACCTCCACCATAAGGCAGTTCAGGTGCTAGCCTCCATTGGCTCCTTTTTCTGTATGTTATTTCCCAATTCGGTCAGAATGTGATAGTGGGGAGAATGATGAATGGTGTCATAATGGGGCACCTGAAGATCCCACCAGCTGTCATCATCACCACCATCATTGTCATCATTGTCATCATTGTCCTCATTCATGCCATGAGAGTCATTTCACCGTGGTCATTGAGAAGCAAGTACACACAATGTCTACGTAACAGGATTGTAAGTCTGCTTCAAATTGCCCCAAAATAAAGTACCTTATAATGCTTTTATAATCTGGGCATCATCAACTGGACTCAGGAATAAGGGATTAAGTATAAATTGAAATTTGGGATTTCAGTAACCCATTACAAGAAGGAGAAAATGTCAGTTAATTATTTTACCAGACAGCATAGACAACCATACCTAGAAGAAAGTGAATTCTCCTGTGTGCATGGGGAATTTGAGGACAATTGCTTAAGTCTCAATTATTCCTTTATTCATTTTGTGTGGTTACTGCATTCATTTCAAGGCTCATGGGAGGTTACCCAATAGCATAGCTGAAAGGAAAGCAATCACTGTGGCATGGCTCAGTACCCCACCCTGGAACATGGCCAACCTCACAAATACCCAGGAAGCTTGGTTCTGGACTAGAATCCCAGGATGGCCAAGTGGACACCGACTGTCAGTGTTTTATTGACCTCATTTCTCGAGCCATGGCCCTTTGCCTCCCCCTATCTCTAGGAACATTTTATGTTGGTTTATACTGTTGCATAAAGTTCCAGAGTCATTTCTAATTCAGTTGTGGAGGTATTTGAACTTCTTAATCTAGGCAATTGGCTCCCAAGGCCATAGTTCTATGGAGCCTTTTTCCTCCCTGGCCCCCAGGGCTGGTTAATCATTGCTACATTAACTCATTTGGGCCACAGGGTGCCAGCTGGGTCCCTGAGGCAGAGGACAGCTAAGAGCACCCTCATTAGTAACTATCACCAGAACCTTTGCTGGGGCTTAAATAATTAGATCCACTTAATGAAATGGGGCCAATTAACTTCCAGTTTATGACCAAGAAATAATTTCACCATGTGGTCGGACTCTGCTTTAGGAGGAGATCCACACTGCCTGGATCCAGGAACAGGGAAACGTCACCCTGGCTAATGTGTGTGGGTTCTCGCCGGGTACTCTTCATACTACCTCTTCAATAGCACTAAATACAAACTAGTCTGGGGATGCCTGACAACCCCAGCCTCCCAAAAGCATCCATCGTTCATATATTGTTCCAGAAAACATTTCTGGAGTATATTTCCCCAAGTTCACTTGCAGGAGAGGAGCCATTAGATTTGCCTGTCTGGTCTCTAGTTCACCATGGATGATGAAGAGAGCCTATGGTTATATCCCGTGTGGACAATATGACCCACAGATTCCTGAATACCTGAGAGGCAGGAGGACCACTCCAATGTGGCCCGTGTGTCGTCTTCAGGGCTTTAATACTTTGGGCTGCAACCATTCCTCTCTTTAGTGCTAGCCCAACCCCAGAGCCACCTGCCTGAGGGCTCATTCCCAAGAGCCTTGCTCTTACCTCGTTGCTCCCCAGCCACAGTTAAATGCATTCTCCCTGGGGTTTTTGGCAGGTCGTCAGATGATCCCTGGTGACATCCAATCCACCATGCTCCAGGGTACTTTCTCCCTAATGGTGGAATCCTATGGGATTAAGATAGGCTGGAGAGATTTGGGCCCTGAGCTTTACACCCTTCCAATGTCAGTTTGTAGGATTGGTTACAGCTGTAACAGGGAACTCCCCAGAAATGTCCAGCTACCTCCTCGTCTCTTTTCAGAGCACCTGGACCAGGGGGCCTTACTCTACAATGTCTTTAAATCCTGCTCTTTGCTTAGTGCTGCTCTTTGTTCACTTACCAGCATGGGCTGGGGATCCTTGTAGGTGAGGGGAGTATAGACCCGGAAAAGGCATGGTCCTTCTCAAGGAAAGAGTAGGTGGGTCAACACACATACCCAAATAACCCAGATATAAGGGACTCTTCTGGATATGTGCCGCAGGACAGGATAAGCTCAGAGGAAGAAAGATTACTGGGAGGGAGAGATTCAGGGAAGGTTTCATGGAGGAGGTGCCATTTGTGAAGAGCGCTGAATGACTTACGGTAGGATAGCAATGTGATAGAAAGTGGGGGCATAAGAGAGCAAAGTTGGTAGTTTTCAGTAATCTTGGGGGTGCAGATTGGAAGAATGGAAGGAATCCACTCTAAGAGAGATCCAGGGAATAAAACTGGCTTCCTTTCTGACCGCTAGGACATGCAGGCTGAATGAGAGGGAGTGGAACCACTGGGTGAGTGACACCCAGACTTCCAGTTGAGACACTGGGGAAATGGTGGCAGTATATTCATTAAGTTGCCAAGTTGAGTTTGGACATGATTCAACTGTGAAGGGAGGGGTCATACAAGAGATGTCTATTAAAAGGTTTTGGAAACATGTCTGAAGCTTGGGCCAGTGGCTGGACCAGACACAGAGTTGGGGGTCATGGGCATAAAATTGATAATGAAATAAAATGGGAAATCTCAGAGGTGACAGAAACTGATCACCTACTTAGGCGTAAAAAGAGTAGAGGAACCAGGTACATAAACAGTCAAGGTGTGGGCAGAAGAAGAGATGCATTTTATGAAGACTGACAAGGGGCAGCCAGAGAGATAGCAGATGTCTGTGTGGTGATGGATCCACATGTCCTTCTTTGCCAGACTTTTCTTCCAAGAGGTCTAGGAGCACACCCAGTGCCCATCATATCACCTGGCACAACATAGTTAGCCGACAAATCTTTGCGGTTGAGCAACAGAAGAGAGAGAAGTGATGGGTCATTGTGGTTAGAAACCTTGTGCAATGTGAACTAACCAGAAGGTGAGTGACTTGGATCAAGGGGTCCTCATAAGCGCGTTGCAAAACCTCACCTATGTCTGGCATTTCCCATTTCATGGAATCATCAAAGGGAGCACACGGGTTATTGACACCAAAGGACTGGCTCCTTTTTGAGGATTGGAAAAAGTGTTGAGACCTCAGTCGTCCTCCCTCTAAGGAGCTTGCTGGAGGCCATGGCCGTGTGCTGTGAACAGGAATGAGGAAGAGTGATGAATTTATCCCACGTTGAGCAGAGCAGGCCCCCCAGAGAACTAAGACATCACCAGAGTTCTTCTCTGACTGTGGTGACACCTACTAAGCCAATTACCTGCATTTTCGTCTCTTTATTCTCAGATGACATTTCCTATTCACAATGCAAATGCCCACCAAAAAAGTTCACTTTTTTTTAACCTTTCATCCATCACTTACACATTTATGTGCATATAGAGCCTAAGGAAAAAACATGATCAGAGAGAGACTTAGGAGGACTCTGGGTTTCTTGTGAAAAGAAGAAAGGGGCACTAGGAAAGGGGGGGGACTAATAATACTAAAACCAGAGCACAGAGCCACAAATATCAAATTATAAATCTTGGCCTGAGGATTTTGGTAGAAAACCTTGTTTAGAGAATTTGCGATGTTCGATACATAGAGTTTTGGTTTCTGAAGTCTTACCATCAAGTCTGGACTCAGAGGTTACCTTGCTAAATGGCAGGGAAAAGTCTGTCCGACATAATTTAGGATCCTGTTTGGACTTTTCTGAGCTCTAAACAATAATTGAATCCCCAGATACTTACTGGAGTCTGACCACACATGGTGAAATTATTTCTTGGTCATAAAATGAAAACTTAATTGGCTTCATTTCTTTAAATAGATTCAATTATTCAAGAAACAATGAATCTTGTAGAGGTACTTACAAGTCCGGGGTGACTACAAGAGATGAAGGTTTAGAGCACGTTACCCAAAAGCCTTTGCATACTGCCACCAAGGAGCTGGCAGATTGGGAAGGGATTTGTTTGTGCTTATAAAATATAAAAACTGCCCTCTCTGGTGCGATTAGGTTTGATGCAACCAGCTTATTAAAAATTAATGCAGCCAAGAAATGATGCCCATATGTATGATGGAGTTCAGCACTGTTGAAAACAGTGGGGAGTTTCTGAGTGGGGATCGTAGGTCTATAGCCCACCAGCTCCTCAGCCTCTCAGAGAAAGCCGCTGAATCCCATACCTGAGGCCATGTCTGCCTCCACGTGCTGTTCAGTGATATTCCTCCCCTTCAACATGGCTTACGATTGGACTCTAACTGAAACGGTTAATTCCTAAGGCTCGCAGAGAAAATGCAGAGTCATGGCTGGATTCATCCCTAAGCATAAGGCTTCCTTCTACACAATAGACATCTGTGGGTTTTGCTCAAAAACTTCTTCCTACCATGTCCTTTGTCCCCTGCAGCTTTGGTCCCGACTCGGAATGTTAATCAGTCCCAGAATAATGTGTCTGTAATTAGCTAAGAATCTGACTCAACCTCCAGCCTCTGCCTGTTGCCTTATTAAAAGTTGCTTCCCATCGCCCTGACCCTGTAGCTGGGGCATGTTGTGTCCTTGCATGCCTCCTCTAGTATGCGTGAATTACCTCCTGAAAGAACATGTTTAGAAGCAGAGTTAAATCATTAACCTTAACCCGGAATTTCACTAGCACAAAGATATCTCAAACTGCAGGGTTAGATGGGTTAATTAGGACACAATATCTACCTTTTCTTCAAGCAACTGAAGACAAGAGATGAGATCAATGAGATGATGGTCACAGGCATGCTTCGCAGTATGGGGATGGGTGGGTGGGTAGAGGGTGAGTGACCATCTTGGGGGTTGGAATTTTCTCTAATGAAACCAAGAGAAGGAAGACATACACCCTACCATTAGGTTCCTCTAGAGGTTCACTCTGAAGAGAAGGGAGAAGATGGCGGAATCAACTTTTGGGGAAGGGTGTTGTCTGTTCCTAGAGAGAAATGTTCCTGCTGCTGTGGAGCTGTCCAGAGGACTCAGTGCTGAAAGCATGTTGGTGGAAGGACACCATGTACATCTTGAAATACCAAAATGCACTGCCCTTGTGCTTTCTCCGGGGTCCAGACTGAGCTGTATTTGAAACAATATATTGAATGCCTTTCTGAGAAAAGGACTAAGCGTTCACTTTAACTTTATACCATTAATACTGTGAATCATTATTTGGTCACCAGCTCTACGTTCTAGTATATGGCACGTCTAAGATGGGATCACACGGAAAAAAAACATCAAGAGATATAGTATAGGATGACGATGCATTTCCCAATATTTTAAATGAACTAAAGGTGTAGGAAAACCACTGATATTTAATTTTCCCATCAGAGGGCCCCTGTCTTGCCTAAGTGTGACACTCTGTCGCCAGAACGGTATGGGGGTTTTTGTCTTCCTTGAGCCTCATCCCCTAAGTCGGAGTTCCCCTCCTGAGCAATTTCAGGACGACATTGTCGCTTTGTCATTTATGTAATATACCTATACACACCTTGACTTTTCAAAAATTTATTTGAAGTGAAAAGTGCAAAAGCTAGTGTAAATATGGAATTAATTAAATCTATCTATACTTTGGTCTTTTCAAAATTAACTTACAAAATGTTTGCCAGTAAAATTATTAACATGTAACTCTGAAGATAATGAGTCAGTTTAAGGTTATTTAATTACTGGTAGAATTACAGTATTTATACTGAAGTATTTTCTGTGCTCTATTCTCATGTGTGACACGACTCTGAAGGTTCTTCAAGGCTAGCATCTTCTGAGATTTCATTCTGATAATTATCTTCACCTGAAAGGATGAAACCTGTTGAACAAACGGAGTCAGTGGTGCTTGATTGGTTGGGCATCTTTGGGACATATGTCTGTGTTGACAGAGAAGTCACTCTGGAGGGTTAATTGATCACCGTCCTTGTGTGCTGCGAGGTTCAGAAGGATCAGAGCAAGTCCTGAAAACTTAGCCCCTCGCTCCCTTCCTGTGGAAGGTCACTTGGGTGGGGCTCAATTAGCACGAATTCCCAGTTCTCCATGGAACCAGTAAGAGTGCCATTGGGAGCAGAACTTCTACAGCGGAGAGCCCACCTGCCCTTTGGGTTCTGCTGGAGAGTACAACATAGTCCTGTTGAGTGACATTTGTTGTATTGTCACTCAATTATTCAGCATTGGTGCGGGCTGAGATAACTGTCGTGTTTGTGGGTTACTGCTGAGCAGTGAATTCTCCTCCAACTTTCTCCCAAACAAGTTATACTTTCCTATAGGTAATCCAGCCAGATTTTAGAGCAGTTTGCCTGGAGCAAAGGCCTTCATGTTGTGATCTATCAAAGAGACTGTATGCATCAAACTTGGCAGCCCCCTCTTTGATAATGCTTCTTCTCCAGCCAGATTGTCAATGCCTGACCTTTATCTAATGACGGAGTCAGAAGACTGCCACGAGCAGCAGGGACAACAGTGGGGAGAGGCAGAGGCTCTGAGGGGACAATTCAGCAAGGATCTGGGTCTGTTCTCTTCTTGGATGGAGCAGCTTATAGGGAATAGAGCTGGTCTTGTCTAAAGAGAGCTAAGTGCCACAGATTTCAGTAGGCTCTGATTTCATGATGATCAGCTTTAAGTCCCTGTGGTATGTCCAGCTAGGACTAACTTTGGTGGGGGATGGGGGTGGTGTGTGTGTGTGTGTGTGTGTGTGTGTGTGTGTGTGTGTGTAGAGAACACATCCTGAGTCTTGGAGCTTACTACTTGGGGAAACAAAATATGCATGCATAATCAACTGAAGAAAAATACAAGACAGAATATAATAAGGATAAAACCAAATAGTCCACACTCAGAGCCTTGGGATCCAGAGAAAGTCATCCTCCTCCCATGCCCCCCTTTTGCAGTAACATGGAAAGGGTTCTGGTGGCCCTGAGGGAAGGAATCTATCCAGTTAGAGACAATGGAGCAGTGGGGGAAGCTTGGAGGAAGCTTCAAATATTGGGGGAAAACTTCTATTGGGAGTTTAGAGTCTAAGGTTCCAGTTCCAATAAATCCTGTGGGAAGCAGAGATGTTCTTATCCAAGAGTCATTCTCAGACCACTGGGCTACGTGGATTGGGCAGGTTTATTCCTTAGTGAGATAAAATTCCCTTCAGGTCTCTCCAGATATTGTCATTGGTTAAAAGAATGCTGAGAGCATACGCTCTCCCTCTCCCCCAGTTCTAACCTTCCAAGTTCTTCTCAGAGGATTTCTGTAGTCCTGCCCCCTCTCAGGGAGCTGGGATGGAACTGGGCAGTGACTCCCTGCCAGCACAGGCTTCTTCTTTGTCCTTGGAGCAGCTCATGCAGAATTAGAGGGAAGCCCACGAGGTTGGAGTCATGCAGCTGAATCCCTGGCTCTCATGAAAGGGAGGTGACTTTGTTAGCCCCTCAGTACATGTGCAACTTGCACAGAGATACCAGTGCCCTCAGAACACCCACGTATGCTCAACAAGATGGGCAAAGTTGTTTTTTGTTTTAGTTTTTACTCTCATGTCTTGGCTACAACTAACCTTGTGCCTCCCAAACAGACATCTGGTTCTCTTGCATCTTCTCCACCATGGCCAGACCAGCACCCAACCTGCTCAACCCGCCTGGGTCTCTGCCCTATGGAAGAATCTGCCTGTGGTACCAGCTCTGTCTCCGTCTCTACCTGGCTTCCGGGGATGCTCTAAGCTCTCCAAGACAAGGAGGAGAGGCAGAGCTATAAAATAGGAAGACTGTATTTTTAAAAAGAGAAATAAAGCTCTATGCCCCTGGGAGCTGGGCTGTAGGGTTCCCAAATCTAACACAAAATGCTGACATTTGAAATGTTGCTAATTCTTTCTAGGAAGGCCTATAGCTCTTCATGCTCAGAAACAAGGAAGCCAATTTCATGCTTCAGGGAATTGGTGGATGGTCTGTGAGGTCAGGAAGGGACTCCTCCACTTGGGTGGGCACAGCCACTCTCAGGTGATGAGCACGAGAAGCTGCATAGTTAAGCTTAGACTCTCTGGAGACCTGCAGAGTGGCCAGAAACGCGCTGCGATCATGGGGACCGTGGGGGAAATGCCACGATTAACAAGAAATCCAGCAAAGGATGGGGGGAGGGGGAAATTGATGGCTTTAATACACCTACCCTCCCTCTCATTTTTAATAACAGTGTCGCCTTTGCAATATTAGCTCCGTTAATTCTCACCCCATTCCATCCGCTTTTGTTTTCACACGCTTGTGCTGTAATTTTCAATTTAATTAGTTGCAGTTCTGTTAGACGGCAACAGGTCCTGGTTTATCTTCCCAGCTAATACTGCTAATTGTTTATCCAGCCTTCAGTAATATCTCATTAACTTTATAGGCTATCGTTTCCACATCATCTACAGAATTAATTTTCTGCAAATCTAGAGATGTTGGTGCTGGTGAACGTTTTCTTTCAGAAATGCAACAAAACCAAACAGGAGGAAAACAACAACAGAAAGCATCTGGCAAAGTTGGAGAAGCCCGCGTTGATTTCTGCTGTGGTGTCCCTCAAGGAAATAATGTCTAAAGACAATCTTTCCTTTGATTTTTTTTTTTGTAAAAAGAACCCACTTAAGTAATTCATCATTTTTATAACAGCCATTATGCATAAGGCATTTATGGATATGCAGATGAGAGATGAGACGTGCATACAGAGTATTCAGAGGCGACACGCACGGGTCCTCCAATTACTTGCCTTAATATAATGAAGTTGTTATCCAGATGATTTTTATGTTATCTGTCTTGATTTCTCAGAACGTTTAATAACTGCCCCCCTCACTTAGAAGATGAGAAATTTAGAAGACAATAGTGCATGATTTAGTTGCAACCCACCAAGACCCCATTTAAGAGCTTGATATCAGTTCTGCCCTCCTTCCTCGCCCCTCCCCTGCCAGCTTCCAACCAAGGTGCAAAATGTTTGCTCTTCACAGGCCTCCCCTCCCCTGCTCCAGAGCTGGCCTCTTCGTAGCCTGTCTGGTCCCCGATGTTCAAGACAAAAAGATGTGTTATACGCCTCCCCAGCACCGTTGGCCCACATAAATCGACTGTCCCCTTTCTCTGAGCTGCAGACAGCAAGAAATGACCTCCGTGCTTTGTCACGTGCACAGGAGAGCTTGGCTAAGGGAGTGGGCTAGACCCTGACCCACACGGTCACTGCAACTGGGGCCTCCTCCCCATGGCCTCCGGGCACACACGCTGTTTCTCCTCCTGGTTTCAGTTTCTGCATGAGTCTGTCCTCCAAGTGGCCAGAGGGTCAGTCTGTTCTGTGTGGAGGAATTTGTGGACTTTCTTCACAGCCTTGATCACAAACCAAGAACATGTTTTCCGTGGCTGTGTTGTGGTTCCTGCAAAACTAGAGGCTGCTACTTACCCACAGAGTAAAGGGGGCAAAGATGGATCACCAGCTAGCAAAAAGGTGGGGAACTGGGATCACTGGGCTGAAGGCAGCGGGGGATCTGGAGCTGGTTGTTTCACTGTGGCCGCGGCCACAGCGCAAGAAGAGTCTGAGAATCAACACAGGGTCCTGCTTCGACAGAGCAGGACAATCCACATAGAGGGACTGGAGAGAAGACCACCCACCCGTCGGACAGAAGAGAGGACGCCAGTTTCGACGATCAGCTCTGACTTCTGCTCCAGGCTCCCAGGCTCACTCTTCTCCCTTACCGGAGCCGTGTCCTCCCAGCCCGCCCACCGTCAGCGCCCTGGGCGAAGTCCTGTGTTCTGAGTGTTGCTGAGTTACAGACACCTTTGGGAATACGAAGGAAGATACGAATGAGCAGCTCCTTATGCCCAAACTCATCCAAGTTGCTCAGGTTTTGGGGGAGATCTATAAAATCAAAAAGAATCATAGCATTCCTGTTCTGTAAGTAAGAAATTTAAAATGGCCAGGAAATCAGTCGAGGTTTCCTTCCTATACATTCCGGAGACAATGGTAAAGCGAGAGAGTTGCGACGCGGCATGTGGCAGCCCAGGCGCTGAGAAGGTGGCCTCGTAAAGAAGCACTGTTCTTCATTTTTACCGTCTTCGCGAACAGCAAATGCAATTCAATTTTACAAATATTTTCAAGCATTGACGGCGAGCCAACAAAAACTACATACTGAGTGTTTTCAGATAAAAGTGGCAGAAACCCAACTCAAAATAGTGTACGCTGAAATGACGGTTACTGGCTCCTGTAGCCGAAAAGTCCAAGCGCAGAGCTGGCCTCCGAGGCCCCCGCCCTGTGGTCACGTGTCCAGGTTGTCCTATATTCTTATTTACCTTCTCTCTTCCTCTGCTTCCCTGTGTCTCTTTGTCTCTGTCTCTCTCTCTGTCTCTATCTCTCTCTGCTACCTGTCTCTCCCTATCTCTCCCTGTCTCTCTGTTTCCGTCTCTTTTTCTCCCTCTGTCTCTGTCTCTCTGTTAGTGTCTCTCTACCTCTCCCTCTTTGTCTCCCTCTCTCTCTGTGTCACTGTCTCTCTATCTCTCTCTGCCTCTCTCCCTGTCTCTCTGTTTCTGTCTCTCTCTTTCTCCCTCTGTCTCTCTGTTTGTGTCTCTCTGCCTCTCTCCCTGTTTCTCTCTGCCTCTCCCTCCGTCCCTCTCTCTCTGTCTCTCCCTCTATCACTCTGTCTCTCCCTCTATCTCTCTGTCTCTCTCTGTCTCTCTCTGTCTCTCCCTCCATCTGGTCCCCCTCTTGCTCTTGCTTCTCCTTCTGTAGAAGGTTTCTCTGTGGGTGAGGGAACTAAGAAGGTAGGAGAGGAAGCACAGCCCAGCCAGCCAGCTCTAGATTTCCATCCTGCCAGTCCATGGCCCCAAATTAAGAGGCTCTGCATAGGCTTCTATTTCTGTGGTTTTATATCACGTATTTATTGGCCATCTGTGCTTTCCCTTGATGAAGCTGCCCGTTCGTACATTCAGTCGTCTTCTCGGTCTGCGGGGCATCCGAGTGGCACGAGTAGGTCAGGCACTAATCTGTAGTCCCCGGGTTACAAACTCCCGTGTGCAAGCAGCGAGAGTACCCACACCCCACACACTTCGCTCTTTCAAAGTGAACACTTCAGTGGGTTTTAGCACATTCACAAAGTTGTATGACTGTCCCCTCTCTCTAATTCCAGAACATTCTCACCACCAAAGTGAAACCCCATGCAGATCGGCACTCACTCCCGTTCACCGGCCCCAGCCCCTGGCAACGGTGAATGTACTTTGTATGGATTTGGCCGTCGTGAACCCCATGCAGGGGGAAGCCTACCGCGCGGGGTTTTTCCGACTGGCTTCTTTCTCTCGGCATCACATCTCCGAGGTCCGTGTATGTCGAAGCACAGATCTGGCCCCCGTTCCTGTTTTGGCTGAGGACGTTCCAGTGTATGGATGCAGCACATTGGCTTATCCATTTATCAGCTAATGGACTTCAGGGCTGTTTCCAGTTTTCGGCTCTTAGGAACGGTGCTGCTGTGACCGATCACATGCATGTTTTTGTGTGAACGTGCTTTCAGTCGTCTTAAGTAAACACCGGCGGGTGGAACTGTTGGGGGTACTAGCTCCCCACTGCTCCTGTGAATCTTCTAACCGCTGGAATGACACGTCCATTCCCGGCGAGACCCAGAGACTCTGTGCCACCCAGGGAAACTTTCCTATGTATTCCAAGGAAGATTTGTACAGCTGTAGTGAAACGAAGGGGCTCCTGCACCCCAATGTTCATAGCAGCAATGTCCACAATAGCCAAACCATGCAAGGAGCCGAGATGCCCTTCAACAGATGAATGGGTAGAGAAGATGTGGTTCATATATACAATGGAAGATTACTCAGCCGTCAGAAAGGATGAAGACCTACTATTTACATCGACAGGGATGGAACTGGAGGGGATTCTGCTGAGTGAAATAAGTCAATCAGAGAGAGACAATTATCATATGGTTTCACTCACATGTGGAATGTAAGAAATAGTGCAGAGGACAATACGGGAACGGAGGGAAAACTGAATGGGAAGAGACCAGAGAGGGAGACAAAGCATGAGAAACTCTTGAGTCTGGGAAACAAACTGAGGGTTGCTGGACAGGAGGTGGGTGGGGGAATAGGGTAATTGGGGGACGCGCATTAAGGAGGGCACGTGATGTGATGAGCACACTGGGTGTGTTACACGCAACTGATGAATTACTGAACCCTACATCTGAAACTAACGATGTACTGTATGTTGGTTAATTGAATTTAAATTAAAAAAAAGAAAAAATAATAAACAGGAAGAAAAGAAGATATGTAAATGAGATCATAACAGTGTCGCTTGCAATAGGAAAAAAAAATCAGAGAAATAGTTAAAATGTCCAACCTCAGAAAAACAGATAATTTATCGCGAGACGATACTATCTATATATCCGTGAGCATAAATGAACTAGAGCTACTGTGTTCATGAGAGGGGGTTATCACAAATACGTTGGGAAGACATTTTTGAAAAGTTTCAAGATTAAAAATACAAGTTGCAGAAGGATGTGTCCGATGTGACGTTGCTTCTCTGTAGGTCAAAGGCACACATAACAATACACGTGTGTGCGCACATATGGAGTGTAGGGGAAAGAGATGCCCGGTACGTCAAAACCCAAATTTAGAACAGTGGTTCCGTCTTGGGGTGAGGGAGGTGAGAAGGAAGGGGTAACTCGTTTTTTCCTAGGCCGGCCGATGGGAACACGAGCTTATATTTATTAATCTTTACACCTCTTGCATATCACAAGTGTCATATAAGAGTTCCTTAAAAAAAGTAGAAAATATAGTTTAGAAAATCTCTCATTCAGAATATAAAATTATGAGAGACCTAGACACAGCTACGAAATAAAATAGATGTAAGCATTAATCGATAAATTTAACGGGATTCCAAAAGACCAACAGGATATTTCATGAGAGTTAAGAACTGATGGTGGAAACGAAAGGGAAGACCAAGTATTCAAGGATGGCCAAAAAAATTTTTTAAAAGCTGAACAAAAATGGGTGATTGTTCCTGTCATATTGACAAGTTCATTGTAAATTACAGTAATAAAACTATGTCACTTGCATGGGGATAAGAAATTAAAGCATTGGGGGGCGCCTGGGTGGCGCAGTCGTTGGGCGTCTGCCTTCGGCTCAGGGCGTGATCCCAGCGTTCTGGGATCGAGCCCCCCATCAGGCTCCTCGGCTGGGAGCCTGCTTCTTCCTCTCCCACTCCCCCTGCTTGTGTTCCCTCTCTCGCTGGCTGTCTCTCTGTCACATAAATAAATAAAAAAAAAATCTTAAAAAAAAAAAAGAAATTATAGCAATGGAAACGAAATCAGAAGTAAGGATAGACAAACACCCACACCTATGTTATATTTTGGTTTTGACAGAAATGACATTAAATTAGTGGTAGGAAATTTGAATTTGTACCTCACAACGTACACAAAATAAATTGCAGGTGAATTAATATTTTTAACTTATACGATGGTTTATTACTCAGCTATAAAAGAGAATGAAATTTGCCGTTTGCAATGACACGGATGGAGGTCGAGGGTATTATGTTAAGTGAAATAAGTCAGAGAGAGAAAGAAAAATGCCATTAAGTATCTCAGGAAACAAAACAAAACCAAACAATAAGGTTCTTGTCTGTGGACCAGCCAGTTGCCATTTGAAGCATCTCAGTCCCAACAGCAGGCTGGAGCTTGCCGGGCCCTTGGATGTCAGCTTGGTCCCAGCCCCTCATTTTACTGGGGAATAAACGGGGCCCAAAGGACTAGAGCACCCACCCCAGGGTCTCCACCCACCACTGCTTAGGGTGGGTGCCTGGGGCCCTGAGGGAAATGGTGGGGCCTCGGAGTCTTGGGGTTCTGAGCCCGTGTAGACAAGCATCCTGTGACAGCAGGTGCATGTCACCTGGAGGGAGGATCGGAATTGCTCTGGCTTCTGTTTTAATAAGAGACAAGTTCAAACCAGGGATACACACATTCAGGGGAGAGAAGATGGTGCCCTGGACTCTGCTGTTAAACAGTGGCGGTGTGAGGGTGGCCCGTCTGCAGGTGCTTTCAAGGATGACCTTCAGGACAGATGTCTGACATGGAGGAAAGGGAAGAGTCAGAAACGGGGCCATGCTCTTATGGACAAAGGATCTAAAGGCATGACATTTCTGTCAATTCTAATTTTAATTTGTAACAAATTACCACAGATGTAATAAAACATAAAACAACACATATTTATTACCTTTAATTTCTTCTTCTTGTCTCATCGCCCTGACCTGTGGCTTATCCTTGCATTTCTAATGCAGACTCTCCTGAACACTGAGAGGTGGTTTTTTTTTTTTTAATGTAGTTGGATTTAGCAACGATCTTCTCTATTTTTTTGCCTTTTTAATCTTACTTAAGACATACATCCTTATTCTAACATTTTGAAGATATTCTCATAATTTTCTTTCTAAGCTTAAATTATTTTGCTTTTCTCATTTAGTTTTTTAAGCGACTAGAATGGAATATTGGATGTGGCACGAGGTAATGAGTTGGGGAGCTAATTTCATTTTATTTCCCACGTGGATAGTCAGTTGTCCCAGCAGTGTTTATCGAACATTCTAATCTACCCCTGGCCTCCAAGAACGTCTTTCTCGTATTTTCATTTCCCATTCACGCTCGGCTCTGCTGTCTTCCGTTCGGCTGGCGTTTTACTGTCACACTGCCTATCTGCGGTACCCGTATGACACGGTACGGTATCTGGTGTGGCAGTCTCCCCCAACACACTTCACAACACCTTACTTAGTTTACCCAAAATTGTCTTGGCCATTTTTATCCTTTTGTTTTTACATTTAAGTTACAGAAGCAGCTCGTCAAATTTCTGCTTATAAAGGGTCAGAATTGTGATGGAAATTGCGTGACACCAGAGATTAATTTGAAGATAATTTTTTATGTTTACAAAATATGGCACATTAAATTAGATTTTCTATAGTGTTTTAAAATAAGTAGTTAGACGTTTTCCCATAAGATTCCTATATATCTCCTATTAGATATATTCCTGGTTTGTTTGTTTTTTTAGTGTCCGTTTACAAAAGCAACAAAGGTATAAATCACATCCCATTTTCACTGCTGATACATGGTATGGAACTTCTCTTTCTATAGTATTCTCGCACTTGTGTATTTGCCCAAGAACTACGTTTGGAGTACTCACTATATGTTAGACACCACTTCAGGGGCTGGGACGTCACACATATCCGGACAGATTCAGTCCAAGCCTTTCTGGAGCTGACATCCTCTGACAAGAGGGTGACAATGAACAAGGAAATCCATGGTAAGTCAGATGACGGGCAATGCCTTGGTGACAATAAAGCCAGGCAAGAGTAACAGGGCGTGCTCTCTCAAGGGGTTTCACTAGACTGGGAGCTCTGATGATACGGCCACTGAGTGGAGCCTTAAGGAACAAGCGAGAGAATCCTCCAGGCACACGGCAGAGGGAACTGCGGAGAAGGGGAGCGGCAGGTGCAGAGCAGAGCCCTGCACATCCCCGGTGCACTCGGGACCACCGAGGAGGCAGGCGGCATGCGTGGCGCCTAGCGAGCCAAGAGGAGTGTAGAAGAAGACGGGTCCAAGCGGTAGTCAGAGCCCAACAAGGTAGGGCCTTCCCCAGATCTCCGCAGGGGTGGCTCCTTTTCGTGTTTGCTCTGAGTTCAAGAATCGCCTCCCAGGACCACAGCCCCCTCCGCCACGGTGTTCTGTGATCGTGGCCCCACACGTTGCTAACTGAGGCTGTCTGGATTATCTGTGTGCACGGTCTCTATCCTCCCAAGGAGCCTACGCTCCACGGCAACAGGCTCTTCTCAGCTTCCGGACCACTGGTTGGTTAGACCCCGCAACTCTGCATGCTTATAAATTACATTCATAAATACACCCACCCCCAGCCAAGCACAGAGCTCTCCCTTCCCGTCCCCGCGAAACCCACCATACCCTGTGCTCCCACACCGGCCGTGGCCGCACTTCGGCGCACTGCTGCTGTGTCGGCATGGGGTGGGGGAAGTAAAGTGACCTGCGAAAGGAGCCCCATGACGGTTTGCTTGACAACACAAGTGAAAGGAAGGAGTTGGAATTGCAAAGGAATTTCTCTGGAAGCTGACAACTCGGGATGTACGGAGCAAGCCCCGTGCCTCAACTGTGGCTTAAATATATCTAACCGGTAAGGTAGATTGGCAGGTAAAATCCTTTTATTATGAAAAGTTTCCAGCATATACAAAATTAGAAAGAAGAGTATAATGAAATCCACGTTCCCCTCGTCCAGCTACAAATGTCCCTGCTTCCCCCAGATTATTTTGAGGCAAATTTCAGGCATAGTATTGCTTCTTCTATGTTTTTTTACTTACATGTCTAAAAGATAAGGACTCGTTTTAAAATACATGCCAACACAAATCATCACGACAAAAATTAGACAAGAATTCCGTAATATCATCAAATATCCAGCCATACTGCAAATTACCCAGTGGTCTAATTTTTTTCTCCTTTTGTCCAGTTTGTTTGAATCACCATGTACATTCTGGTTGGCTGGTGTGACCCCCAATGCCTTTCAGTGTAAGGTCCCCTCACTCTCTTATTGCCCCTCTAGTCTGTGTCTTTCCACCTGGATTTTGTGGATTGCGTCCACATGGTGTTGTACAATAGGTTATTCTGTCCCCTGTATATCCTGGAAAACGGTAGTTACACCCAGGAGTTTGATCAGACTCAGGTTTTGTTGGGGCTGGAACACGTCATCAGCGGCGTGTGATTCCAGCCAGGGTCATGCCCACTCATCTTTTCCTCTGTGGTGTCGGAGGCCATTGATGACCATCGCCTAGATCCATTGCTCACAGGAGAGACAAAATGGTGAACGCTCCTCCATTTGTCTGGCTTTTTTCTCGTGATTACACTGGGGTGATGGCTTCAGGGGAAGAAGAGCACAGGGGTACCATGCTCTGCTTATCGCTTCATATCAAGGGAACACAAATGATACCAACGTGACCTGCACTGGTGATATTAACCACCATCACTTGGCTAAGACGATGTCTGCGGGACCTCAGTGGGAAGTCACCGGTTTATCCTTCCCATCCTCCATTCCTTGGAAGTGAGTCATTAAGCCCAGGCCACCCTCCAGGAGAGGGAAATGAAGCTCCGCCTCCCAGAGGAGGGGTCTCTATATTTATTAATTGGAATTCTTTTGTAAGGAAGGCTTGTCCCTCCCCCACCCCATGTATTCAACAATTTTTTACATTGGTATGGACTCATACATAGGTATTTTATTCTTTGGGTTATAATCTAATGTTATCTTTATTTTGTTGCTCAAATTGTTCTAGCTTTGGCCACGTAAGTCTTTTAATACAAGAAAACGTACACTTTTTTTGTTTTGTTTTCACCGACTACCTTACTGTTTTCACTTATCTCTGCATACCAGACATTGCTTCTAAAGAAATCGTCCTGATTCCTTTTTATAGAAGCAAAATAATCCATCGAATGGCTCGATCACAGTCCATCTGGTAATTCCCCAGTGGTGGACACTGGATTGGGACCCCTCTTCTGCTCTTTCAGAAAGTGCTCTAACAAAGAGGCACACGTCTTCGTGTTCTCCCTGGTGCATTTGCGAATAGATCCTAGAAGTCGATCCCTTGGACAAAGCGTACGTGTATACAAGATTTTGCTAGACTTTGCCAAATTCCCCGTCACAGGGGAAGCACTGTTTTGCCAGGGTTTTATTGCCAATGCTGGGAGAGAGCACACAGCTGTGCAGGGCTGGGAACACCTGTGTGAGCTGAGAGGCTGTCAAGTGGGGCAAGAGACATGTCCTGAAGTAAAATCTCACACAGAAGATAACAGATAAATAGGGAGCTCCTTGAGGTCTCATCCACAGTGGGGAAGCCCCAACACCACACCCCTAGCAATCCCTGGATCACCTTATGGCAGCGTGGTGCAGGGCTCACCACCACCAGATGCGGCGGTTCCGGTATTGACACAGTTGGCATTATACATGATGGTCTTTTCTATGGGAAGGAGAAGCACACGTCTGGCAGGGAAGCTGCTGGGTTTTTTGTTATTGTTTTTTTCCAGGAGAAACAGAGGGTCAGAGAGACTACGGGATATGCTCTGTGCACACAGCTGCTGTCTGGACGCACCGAGACTTGACCTCAAGGTTTTCTAACGTTCAGGAACATCGCTCTTAAGCTGGTCGACAAAGCTAGTAATAGAGTAATCTACCTTCGTGTCTTGGTCACCTAGGCTGTTATAACAAAAATATCACAGACTCGGGGGCTTATAAACAGTAGACATTTTTAGCTCACAGTTCTGGAGGCTAGAAGCCCAAAATCAAGTCTTCCAGAAGATTCGGCGTCTGGTCGGAGCCAGCTTCTTGGTCCTAGACGGCGGCCTTCTTGCTGCCCCCTCTCATGGTGGAAGTGATGAAGGAACACTCTGGGGTCTCTTTTATAAGAACACTCATCCCAGGGGCGCCTGGGCGGTTCAGTCTGTGAAGCATCTGCCTTCGGCTCAGGTCATGATCTCAGGGTCCTGGGATCCAGCCCCATGTCCGCAGCGGGGAGCCTGCTTCTCCCTCTCTTCCCCACCTGTGCTCTATCTTTGTCACTGTCTCTTTCTCAAGTAAATAAATAAAATTTAAAAAAATAAAAAAGAACACTAATCCCATCAGGGGGCTCCATGCGTAGGACCTAATCTCCTCCCACGTCCTACCACTATCACCTTGGGAGTAAGGACTTTGACATATGAATTTGGCTGGGGGGGGGGACACAAACATTCAGCCCACAGACCCTTGCGTGGGATGTTGCCCTTTGGACCCCAGATCTGCTGAAATGCCCTTTCATGCTGTCCTGTGCCTGGCCCCCAATTCTGGGACGGCCTCTGGCTGACACACACACTGCCGCTCTCCCACACACGACCGCAGCCTGTGTTTTCCTGTCCCTCCCGTTTCTCCATGGCTGGTTGACCAGGAGGGAGGAGACGTTGCATTCTGCCGGCCGTCTCGTGCTTCTCCCCAGGACAAGGAGGTAAAGATAGCTCAAACCCCTCTGCATTTCAAGCACCACTCATCACCTCTAATGAGCTGATGTTCGCAGTTGAGACTCTTCTGGCTAAAGAAGGAATGAACGCAGTCTGCACAGCCCCCACGGGCCTCGCTCTCAGCCCCCCAGATGGCTGCTGTGAACCTGGGGCACACTGGGGTTGAAAGCTGGGGGCTTCACGCTCACAGTGCCCCGCTCACAACCATCTCCGAGCTTCTCCACTGTCCTTTCTCCCTCTCCTTTACTTCCCCAGTCTGGTTTCTGCCACTGACGCCTTGGGCACCTCCGACGTTCAGGCAGAGGCTGGAAACCCTACAAAAAGGATGCTTTTAATGACTGCCTTGCTCAGGGGCAGGGCTGGCTTAGCACCCACGATGAGGGCGCAGACGCCCAGACCCTTGGCGTCCTCAGGAGCCATGCAGCCCACGGGCGCATGCTGCAGACGAGTTATCCTTCGGGACCTCTTTTTTTTTTTTTCTTAAACAAGAAACTCTGAAATGTTACATTACAGTCACCTGGGTTCGACATCGGTGCACTAATGTGATAGGGCCCCTGGGGACAGCAGCATCACCCAGTCATGGGCTACCGAGCACTGGCTGTGCTCACTGTCTTGGCTGAAAGCACGGGGGCGCCGTGAAGGAAGCTCCATCGTCTCTGCCCTACAGACGAGGAGCCGCGCTGAGGCGGGTAAAGCAGCTTGCTCACGCACCCAGCCCAGGCGGAGCACTGCTGTCACACCGCCTGGTGGGACGCCCGGACCCTGCCAGAGTCCTGGCCCAGAGATCCAGCATGCCAAAGGGCTGACTCTTCACGCCCTTCGCGAAACTCAAGGAAGAAGGCTTGATCACGGCTCTCAAGCGAGACAGAGACATGTTCTTTTGCATGCGATTCTCAGGTGGTCCTCAGACTTGAAATGCAGCCCTTCCCCAGGTCTCTAGCTCACCAGCCTGCTCTCCCGGTTTTGGACTTGTCAGCCTCCATGGTGGCACGAGCCCACTCCTTGAAGTAGGTTTCTCAATAGATGATAGATAGATAGATAGATAGATAGATAGATAGATAGATAGACACACTCTATTGGTTTCGTTTCTCTGGAGAACCCTGATTAATATTTTCCCTAAGGCTTGTAGGGGTTTGAGCTATAAAAATACAAACAAAAACAAAAACCACTCAACAGAACATGGGCTGCCTGGAGACAGAGTTATCTCTCCCTTAGAGGGACACCAGTCTTTTTCTTAATGCCTTCAACTGATTGGACAAGGCCCACCCACCTTAAGGAAGGTAATCAGCTTTACTCAAAGTTTACGGATTTAATGTTAATACCATCCAAAAGAATCCCCTTATGAGACATTTAGAATAGTGCTTGACCAAATACCTGTGTACGATAGACGAGCCTAGTTGACACATGAAGTTAACCCACATAGCGGCATTCTCTACCATGGCTGTTACCCTCAGCCTATCCAGACACGTGATGCCCAGGGCCATGCAGAGGAAGGCTCATGCAGCATCCTTGAGCAAGCTCGTGCAGGACAACGGGGCCGCCCCATGCCTGCTATAACCAATGGTCAGTCTCGAATTGGTCCCTCTCAGATCAATCACATATTATCTGCTTAGCTTTGCCCTGCCACACGACAGGGGTCGCGTCAGACCTTTTGCAACTTTGGGCTGAGACCTGTAGCCAGTTTCTACTTCCAAATGTGTATTTTCTGCTGGATTTCACCACGGGCAGAGTCTCCAGGAATGGCAATGATCTGTCCTAAGGGAATTGACCAAATACCAAGATGCCGTGCAGACGACGGCCCCAGGCGCTGTTTAAACATCGTCCTGTTTTTAGTGGGCACACCCACGAGCCACACAGAGCCCCTTCCAGTTAGTACAGCCCTGCCCTCGACTTCACCAGTCGACAAGAAACACTGACGCCACAAGAAGGGCGTCTCACCAACTTCCTCCTGACTGTTGGGTCTAGCACAGCCTCTGCACCCCAGGTTGGGGGCTCTGGGGTTACTTTTTAAAAATAGCTTACAGATATGTAGTATGCTAATAAAAGCACTGAAAAGTCTGGTGTATTGGGATCATTTATATTCAGGGTTACCCCCCCCCCCGCCCCACCCTTATCTGAAAAACACTTTACAGATGCCCATTTCCGACTATTGCTTACAAATTTCATAGCAATTGCTCGGGAGCTGCCTTTAGTTTTCTACTCGGGATTTAAATCCTCAACCTTTCCACCCACCTTTTACAGCTCTCGCGGTGTGCCCGCGGCTCTCCAAAGCAGGCCTTGCGGGGAGAAATCAATAGCAGAAGCGATTGCCTGCTGATTTCCAAACCACCAGGAGCTCAGACTCTAGCGCTGGTTTCAACGCGGCTGCACATCTCAAACGATTTGCCAGGCCTCTTTAAGAACTGTATTTTCTCACTACAGAAGAATTATTTGCGTCTTCCTGAAAAACCTAACAAGAGCGAAACCTAACAAGACGGAACCGTGGCTTAGAAGTTTGGCAGAGGTTCTTCTGATCTTCCTCTGAGCGCTGGTGGAGCGCGGGGGCCCAGGGCATCCCGCGTGTAGGGCCCCAGAGAGGCAGCAGGTGTGCGGTCCTGGCCGGGGTGGGTGGGGGGAGGGGGCGGGGGCACCTGTGGCCTCCATTCCTCCACTGTGGAAATCACACAGCCATGGGTTTTAGTGGCTCCTAAGAACACCGGGGCCTCGGGGTAACTCTGGTGACCTTCGTACAAAATTCCTGTGTCTTTGAGCAGATCAAGAATGCCCAGAAGTGACAGCCTGGGAGGCGAAAGCGGTTTCCATCTCCTCTGCTCGACTTCACACGAGGTTCTCCGACAGGCTTGCAGGGGCTCTTCTCTCTTCTACTTTCATGGCCAGCGGGTCTGAGCTACCGGGCATGCCTTCCCACAGCTTCCTGCTCTTCTGACGTTCTTTTTATCTTGTGCTCTTTCTTTCTTCAGCATTCTCAGCCAAAAGACTCTGGGACGCTTCTCTACCCAGGAATCCTCTCTGAGACTTGGGGGGTCAGAAATATTCCTTTGGGGACTTCCTGAGGCCAGGACATGGGGTCCAGCGCCACGGAGGGTCAGGTCCCTGGACCCCCCTGAGGACCCTCTGCTTCTTTGAGAAGATGGACTCTTGTTCCATCTGTCATGCCCTCCGGCGGTATCCCCTGGTCCCCGAGACCCCTGGCCTGGCCCAGAATACGGGCTACGCTGCTGGCCTGGGGGCTGGCCTTGGGGGCCCTGATGAGCCAAGGGGACTGTGGCTGGCAACAATTTAATCATAGTTCACAGTCCCCCTTACAACCTTGCTCCCTCCTAATTAAGGAAGAGGACTCTGGATTCCTCACCCCCCCACCTTCCACCCCCAAAGTGCTTAAGAAACATTTCTTCCAATTTAAGACAACTTTAGAACAAAAAAGGCCTTCCGGTCATCCCTGTTCAAGGCACGTGGCGGAGCCTTCAGGGCTGGGGGTGCACTATGTTTATTAACTGAGAAAACTGGGTTTGCGGACCCCTCAGGAGGGTCTGAGTTTGTGACGCCAACAGAAGCAGATGAAGGGTGGGCCCCCTCCCCTGGGGGCTCAGGGGCTGGCCCCAAACTCTAGAAAGAGCTGCTCAGAGGAGGGAGGGGTGCCCGCCCCTTCACGGCACAACCCCCCTGGTTGACTCCTGTATCGACGGGGGAGGCGTCGCCAGCCACTTCTCCGCGCTGACATATCAATCAGGGAGAGAGCTGGCCCCGGGTTTGAGAAATAATAAGCAGCAGTGTTTGCAAAGGGCCAGCTAACAGCGGTAACCAGCCAGCTCGCTTATTAAACAAGAGAAACGAGCCTCCACTCTCTCAGAGACGGCAGGCGGAAAGGGCACAGGAGTTTTAATTAACTTTTTAACTTTCCAGTCTTTGCTGTCAGCCTGTTTCAGAGCCTAAGGCAGGAAGCCCTGGGTCCCAGGTCTAAAGTGCTTGCCCTCCGCACTCATTCTGTGGTCAAGCGCAAGCAGGGTGCCTCAGGCGTGAGAGGGGGGCCTGGTCTTCCGTGGCTCTCTGCGGAGAGAAGACATCTGCTGTAGCCCTGTCCGGCCTGAGCACATTTTTTCCAGTTCACAGTCCCAGTGACCTGGCCATGCCCCCTCGAGAGCCACTCTCACAATGAGGAGGGCAGGCAGCCCCCCGAGGACCCCAGGGAGAGCACGCTTTCCCCTGACATGCTGGCACTCCTTCACGGGTCCTCCCTCGGACATCGCTTCTTCGGCGATAGAGCCTGGAAGGACTCTAGGCTTCGTTTCCCTCCTGGAGCTGTCCCCGCGGGCAGATTCGGGGCCGGAGTCTGTGCAACACTGAACAAGTGAATCATGTGAAAAAAAATCGAAGCGAGAAGCAGAGATTAATGACTGCCTTCCTGAAATGTAGGGATTTGGCGATCTTCCAAGCTCTCCGGGGAGGCACCGCTAACAACGGGATGATGGACTGCGACCTTTACGTTGCAATAACTTTGCAATAACTGTTTTTTAATTCATTGTTCCTAAAAACTGTCACTGGTAAGTAAGCTGTGGTGCTCGGCAGCCCTGCTTCACCCTCACCTCATAGGGGGAGGCCCACTAGCGGGGGAGCCCCGAAGTCTCCCCCAAAGGCACGAGGCAGTTTGATCGTGGAATCAGAAGATGGGAGCTTCCCCCTTGCTTCTGACTTTTAATAATGACGGGGCCTCGCTGCGGGCAATTAAAAATAAGAACAACGCCACACCGTCAGGCGAGTGCAAGTCCAAAGAGGTTTCTACTCTTCTTTGCCTCTTCGATGCTTAAAAACGTACACAGTTGATGCTCATTATTCATGGACCGCATGTTGGCGAGTTCCCCTCTCTATAATTTATTCGTAGCCCCCATGGCAGTACGTGGTGCATTTGTGGTCATTCTCGGACAGGTGCAGAGGGGTGAGAGTTTTGAGTCCCCTGATGGACGTACACATTCCCAGCTGGGGTCAGACAAGACCGTGCTTTGCCTTCTGGTTTCCGCTCTCGGACTGTAAGTAAGTAGCCTTTTTGTGGTCTGTTTAGCGCCACATTTTTGGCATTTACATACTTTTTTTTGGTGGTCTTGCTATTCAAAGTGGCCCCCAAACATAGAGCTGAGGGGCCGCCTAGTGTCCCAAGCACAGGAAGGTGTACCCTAGAGTGTGTTAGGGCAGCTTTGTGCAGGCATGAGTGTCAACGTTGCTGTCAGTGAGTTCAGTGTTCATGAATCAACAATCTACATTCATGTGTCTTTGAACACAAACACACACAAAACAGGGCCATGTATTGATTGCTTGATAAAAAGGTCATGACCGCAGGCCCACGAGATCCTAACCTTGTATTTCTCCTAGGAGCAATGGCTCCGTATTCACTAATTCAGCATTCACGGTGACTTTATAGACATTACTATTGTGAATAATGAGAACGGACTGCAAAATGAGTATTTTCCTCCTCTTCGGTTTCCTTGCCAGTTCTCAAGGCACATCTATATATGGCAGGCCCAGCGTATAGTCTGTCACCTGATTCCTGCCAGAGGCTCTGGTCCAAGTTCTCCATTCACCCTCAGCATGGGGATCACCCCAGCTCCAGGGTGATGGCCTTGTTCAGAATCCAGTATCAAAGAGTGTTGGGTGCTCCTGGTCGTGGATGCCTGTCTTACGACCACACTGTCAAGCGGTCTCTGGAGAGCCCTCGATGCTGTTAGACAATTCATGAAGAAGAGAACAGCTTCCTTCCTGTGCCATGAGATGCTGAGCAAGGGGTACTCCTCTGTGCTCCAAGCTTTGGTTCAGTAAACGTTTTATAGCCTTTTGGATGCCCAGCACTGCATGGGGCATTGGGGACAACAAGACAACCAAGCCATGCTTCCTGTTCCGAGGAGCATAGAACCCTGGGTGAGACAGACAGCTGAGCCAGGAACCACAGAGCATGTCACGTGCACTAGGGTAAAGCTATCTGCGACACGGGAGGCACACCTTTTCTGTCAAGGGCCACGCAGTGAATATTTTCATCTTCATTGGTCAGAAATCTTTGACCCCCATTACTTAACTCAGCATAGACCATTTGCAAGTGAACGGGAGTGGTTGTGTTCCAATAAAACTTTATTTACGAAGACAGCTGGCCTGTGGGTCATGGTTTGCCGACCCACTTGTCTAAGAAACTAATCGGAATCAATCCGAGAGTTCCTGGAGCAGCCAGTTTGGGGAGAGTTCCTGAAGGAGGTGGGGTCCGAGCCAATTCTTAGAGGAGAGGCAAATGGTTTGGAAGGGTAAATGGTGTTTTCATGCCGCCATTCTGTCTCCATCTTAACGAGGGAGCAGGGCAAAGGGACTCCCTGAGCCGCTTTTCTGAATACAGTGGGGTGCAGGCGGAAGGGAAGCGCCTCCACCCCACACTTTCACGCCTGGTGCGGTGATTGCCCACCTGAGCCAGGTGAGATACCTGTCGATGCTTCCATCGCCATTGTTGACCAACGCGGACCCATTCTTCAGGTGACGGATTTGAAGAGCCTGTGAGTTCTAGACCCGTGGTTCGTGGAGTGGGGTCTGGGCCCAGCAGCCTCAGGGTCACCAGGGAATCTGGTAGGAATGCAGATTACTGGGCCCGTGCACCCTGACCTGCTGACTCTGAAGCTCCGGGGGCGGGGCCTGGGCATTCTGCTTTAACAAACTCCAGGTGATTCTGCTGCACGGTAAAGTTTGGGACCCTCTGCCCTTGACCAAATGGATGAGCCCCTCTCCCCTCCCCCCAGCCAGCTGCTTCCAGCGTGCCCATAGGCTTCCTGAGACCAGGGAACAGCCCCCACGGGGAAGCCTCAGTAACCAAAATGTTGTGCATTCCCCCTGGTTGGGCTGAAATTCACCTTTTCATTATCTGCAAACAAGGGGCTTAATAAGGAAATGAAGTAGATGAACGAAATTACGAGGAGCTATTCAGAGGAAAACACTGTTTTTGGATACCTTATTACATTAATTGTCTACATGCAAATCATCTCTTCTAATTACAAACGAGTCTTCGTTATGAAAATGGATACGTTGCAACGTGTTTTGAATACTCAAGTCAGCTCACTACTTAGGCCTGGATGTGGTCACACGAAGTACCCCTGACCTGGGCCTTCTCGCTCACGCCATTCACCCTCACGGTAGCAAGGACCTAGAAGGAGCGCCCAAGAAAAGAAATACCTGTTTTTGGTTTTGTTTTGTTTTGTTTTTTAAGATTTTGTTTATTCGTTTCAGAGAGAGAGAGCACGATGGGGGAGGAAGGAGCAGAGGGAGAGGAAGAAACAGACTCCCCGCTGAGCTGGGAGCCCAATGGGGGGCTTGATCCCCAGACCCTGAAATCACGACCTGAGCCCAAGGCAGACACTCAACCGACTGAGCCACCCAGGTGCCCCGGAAATCTTCGTGTTTGTTGATGACTTGCTGATGGCATCCCCACGCTGTTGCCCCGGCCGGCCTCGGACGTGTAAATTGCAGATGAAAAAAACGCTTGCAATCAAGTGGGCCCGGCTGATGTCCTCATCAGACAAAGTGACAGAAAGTCTCGGGAGATAGGAACATGCAAATAGGTGAACGTTTCCCTAACCTCGTATTGACTTTGGCTTCTAAAATCCATTTTCTTTATTAGCTGATGTATCTGCAAAACACTTTCTGCGTGGAATCTGGAAACATTATTTAAGCAGTAAATTGTTTCCACTCTAACCGGTAATAGCAGGAAGATTTAATAGGATATAGCACAAGCTAAGGGCTTAGGGCGAGGTCACCCCGGAAGGGAAAACGGGCTCTTATGAGCCCACGAAGGCCTGTCTTTGAGCTCAGAACCAGACAGGACATCCACACTGTGCGGCTCCAGGGGGCTTGCTCTGCTGTAATCCAAGTGTGGTTGGACAGTGGTCTCATATGGTGACCTGGCCACCGGACATTTAAGATTCACCAGGGGTTATGCTGAATTAATGGCCAGAATGTGTGTGACATGGCACGCTGCTTCATACCCCCATGTCCCTGGTAGCAGTGCCCGAGTGCTCCGAGAAACAGAGCCAACAGGATGGTGTGCAGATATAGACGTAGATCTGTCTATCTGTGACGGACAGTAACAGCTCTTTTAAGGAATTGGCTCACGTGACCATGGGGGGTGGCTGGCAAGTCTGGCAAGGTAGGGACCCGGGGAAGAGCTGATGTTGCACCTTGAGTCCAAGGCAATCTGGGCAGAATCCCTTCCTCTTTGGGCAACCTCTCTATTTTCCTCTTATGGCCTTCAACTGATTAGATGAGACCCACCCACATTATGGAGATAATCTACTTTACTCAATGGATTTGAATATTCATGTCATCTAAAAACTATCTGCATAGCAACATCAGACCAAGTTTGACCAAGCCACTGGGCCCCATGTCCCAGCCAAGTTGACACATAAAATTAAGCATGACAGAAGGACACTTGATGATTTTGCTTGCTGGCAACCTTTGCTTGTTTTGCCAGTAACCCAACCCACATTTTCCTTGGGGAGCCTACTCTCCTCTAGGTAACCCTTGGCCCCATGTGTTTGGGTGCCCAGACTTCCAGGTGTAACAACTGAGCCAGCCCTAACCAGCTTATTCCTTTGGTCCCCACTCACTACCTGCAAGCCATGGGGATTAGCGTTGGGGTGGAAACATGACCACAGTTGGCCTGTCAGAGCCTTTTGCCCCTCACCCCACACTCAGCCGCTGTGGTGGATCGAGGCGTAGGATGGACCCACGTCCCTCTCATGACACTACTTGCTCTGGTGATTTTGTGTGAACTAACAGTTCACACTTTGAAGTGACCTGCTGCCATTCGAACCCACGACCTGGCGTGTCTGGATTTTTCCGCTCCAGGACTGTGAGCTCGCATGGCAGCTCCAGGAGGGCAGGTCCTAGGTTCACTTCACCCCCAGCACCCGGAACTCCGTGCAGCACACGGTAGAAGCTCACTGACTGTCCGCTGAAGCGGTGAATGCATGCACCGAGATCGCCTTCTGTGCTAAGCCAGCTGGGCGTCCGTCCCTTATAGACAACAACGCCTGGCCAGCACCTGCCTGGATGAGTCACGCCATAGCCCGGACCGTGGTGTCACCGGGACCTGGACATCGCTAGACCCAAAGCCAGCTCTGGTTTTCGATCCAGGTCAGATGAGCTCACCTGAGATCAGCGGATTGGCAAACCCCAGCCTGGAGCTCTTTTCTGTCCGTAGTGACACTGATGGGCTCCGGAAGCTTGTCCTTCTCAAAACCTGCCAATTTTTCAATGCAAATCAGTTGCTAACAAAAGACAGGCCCAGCTGAACGCGGACGTTCCAAAGCAATATGCCCTTTGTTTGGGCTTCTGGGAGCCGCGCTGTGCTCAGCTTTGATCAAAACACTCGCGAATGAGTTTAGAGTTCTTGTAACAAATGGGATTCAGAATTCTTCCGCGGTGCATTTGCAGAGAATCGGAGCTCGCTTGCAGCAGACGAGCAGCAGAACTCCCTGGCAGGGGTTGGCAGGAGGCAGCTTCAGGGTTGAGTCACCAGACCTTGGGAGTGGTGGGTGAGCAGAGGTTCACGCTCCCAGGAGGGGGGTGGGCATGGGGACAGCACACGGTGGTGAGAGGACCTTGACTGGGGGACAAGCCACCCCCTCTGCTCAATTCCGAAGGTGACCGGGATGCAGGACGTCGAGTGCTGGTGGGAAAGTCTCGGGCCATCGTGGGCTCACTGCTGATGAGTCCCGCGGCCCAGGGCAGCACACCCACTCCCCTCTCCCTGCACGGGACAAGCCCACTCTGGAGTCTCACTGCTCCAGCAGGAGGAAAACACGCCTTAAAATCAGCCGATGAAAGTTGCGTCAGTAGGAAGTGATGACCTTCTTAGAAACGGCTTGTTGGCGGTCATCTGACCGAGATCACTTCACAGGGAAGTGTAGAGGCGGAAGGGTGGCAGCGGGTGGGAGGAGGGTGAAATGTGCCAGATTTAAATTTAATACTTGTTGGTGATTTTATTTTTCATTGTGACTTAAAGAAAGTCAATCTGTGATGGGGGCTGCTCACCCCTTGGGGCCCTGGCGCCTACACCTGGCAGGCCCTGGGTTCCTGTGCAGACGGACCTGGGTGACGGGAAGCATGTCCCATCACTGAGGCTGGGAAGGCTCGGCCCAGCCACCTGAACGCACTTGTGTTTTGACCCAGTCCAGCTGTGGAGCCCCTGCAGCACCAGGCCGTCCTGATGAGTCACGGAGGCCCAGGCTCAAGGGTCTTGTGCAGAGAGACCTAGCTGGGTACCCTGGCCAGAGCAAACGGGGTGTGGTGGGAAATCGAGGCCGAGCAACCCCTGCAGCAACCTGGAACACAGTTCCTTCATGGGGGCTGTCTCATTTTTGCGCCCCTGATTTGAAATGTCCCCTGAAATTAATTTCTGTTTGTTCTTCCTCCTAAACTTTCTTTTCTCCAAAAAGGAGACACTGAAGACATTTTCCCTGGGTTACTATATCCCTATTTCCTGATGACCTGACTTTCTTTCTGCCCAAATGGGACCGTTAGAATCACGAAGAAGAAGAGCGATTAGCCAGCGCTTACGGTAGAAGGCTCAAACAGTCAGGAGCTGGGGTCCCTGCTCCGGCAGGGCCCGGAGTCCCTGAGTCCTGCGTGGAATGGCACTGCTCCATGTTCGAGAGTTTCTCCGTGACCGTGGGCCGTCCATGGTGTGCGCAAGGCGGACGGCACCCTTGATGGATGGTCGCGGCAGCCTTCATGAAGACCGGCCTGTAGAATGGATCCGAAGGAAGTTGAGGGTAAAGACAGCAACGTGCGGGGAGCCGTGCAAACTGATTCCTCGGGGGTGGGAGGAGGAGGTGGGCAGCACGGGCTGGACAGGCCAGTGGAGGTCATTTCCGAGCCTCGCAGACAGCCAGGCTGAGAAGGAGTGCTGGAGCTGGTCAAACGAGACTCGGGACCACGTGCGAGAGTCGGCAGGCTGGCAGGCCCAGGTCCGAGGAGACTGTGCTCCTGGCAGCTGATGCTGGTGGAATTTGTCACACGCTGCCCCTTCTGTTCCTGCCGCTCTTCCCAGGAGGGTTCGTTGACAGCTTCCAGATCTAGGGGTCTGGGTGATCTTGGCCTTGGAAGCCAGGGCCAGCCCGTGGAGAGCATCGGATAGCAGCAAGACATCACTTGAATGCATCCCCCTGAGGATGATTTATCCCGGGGGGCTGTCTCCTCGGATGTCAGGCAGCCCTTGTAAGGCACTTCGCTCCCCAGAGGGGTCCCCTGTGACCTGAGGGCCTGCAGAACTGCAGAGACCTGTCAGTGGCTGGCAGGGCCAGGCCTCGTATTTCCCAGGGGACGCAGGTGGAGCAGTCACCCCGTCCGCCCCCGCAGACAGCCGCAGCAGCAGGGGCAGCGTCTGGGTTAAGCACCGCAAAGTGGACGATGATTTACGAGACCCACAAGTGGGCAGCCTGCATGAGTTAACGTGACGCTTCATCAACCCTCCGGTCCGTGTTTAGGGATGGACGTGGAGGTCTCAGACTATCCGTGCAAGGCTGCCTGCCATCCGCCCTTGGTAGGGGTCGGGGATCTGATTCGTTAGTGCATTTTGGGCAGACGTGAGCTTGGCATTGACAGAATCACTGTTTTTCTCAGGATGAATGATTAATGCCTTATTGGTTAAAGGGTTTAGAATATTTACCCTTGTCTTTCTTGCTTCTTAGACTCCGCCGGTGCTGTCAGGCTGTCCTTAGCGGTACTTGCGTCCCCCACTGACAGCCCAGCTCCCCTGGAGCGGGTGAATGGCAGCACGCAGAGGACCACACATCTGCAAAGAGCTGTCCGTGCCTCATAAGGGCCTCACATTCTGCAACCTGCTTTCACCCTCGTAACTGGCTTTTTGCAAATAAAAAGCAGTAGTTGTGATGGATACCCACTGGCCCCTGCTTCAGGTGGGCTTGTGCTTTGCTGGAGAAATGGTACTGTTTGTTAAGAGCTGTTCCGTGGGACTTTCTCCTCTATCTCCAAGCCAGCCCCTTCCACAGCCACAGTTCACCCCTGTCCCTGGCTTCTGCCTTCTGCCTTCACCTGGGTCAGGGGTAGGAGAGGTCTGTCTGCCTCCCGACTTGAGCAGTAAACCCTGCCCTCCAGGTCCCCTCAGCCATGTGCCCTGCAGCCAAAACCTGCTGGGGGGCAGGCAGTGCAAGGAGCCTGGGCCTCAGAGCAGCCAACCTCTCCTAACTCTCAGCCATCGGGCCACGGAGCCAGAGAAGGGATCCGCAGCCTTCCTTGGGAAGAACACTAAACATTTCAAAACCGCAAGGCTTTTAACCGTGAATGGAAGAAAAAAAGCAGCTCACCAGAGGTAGCAATTAATATGCCCAATTTTTCCATCCAAAGCTATTTCAAATCCGTCTCTAGCTGTTTCTTATTAAGCTCTTTAACATTAAAAATGTTCCATATTTAAAGTGGAGGCGTGTGCAAACAGGGACGGGGTGGGAGGGACACTGAGGATCGCCCAAAGGATCAGCCGTGCTCTTTTGGGAGGGGCAGCTGGCTTCAGCCATCGGGTGCCTGGCACCGCGCCCAGCCTGAGACGGTGACAGGAGGCATCACACCTGAGCTCTGTCCAAGGTCACATCGCCTCCCTGCCCTCCGCACTCACTCTCCTCTTGTGACTCTTCAGGGCGGGGGTCTGCCTCCAAACGCAGCTCACCACCTGTCTCCGCGCAGCCTGAGAGCTAAGAACGGCTTTTACATTTTCAACTGGTGGGGGGAAAACCAAAAGAAGGATATTATTTTGTGACGTGGAAATGATCGGAGTCAGATTTCAACATCCAGAAATAAAGTTTTATTTTCGCACAACCACCCCAGTCACTCACATATGGTCTCAGGCGCCGTCCCCACAGCGCCGAACCAAGCAGCTGGAACAGAGACCGCCCGGCTGACAGAGCCCACATAGTACTATCTGGCCCTTTCCTGAAAAAGGACTCCCCCCCAGCTGTGCATAAATCCTGACAACGGAAGGAGGAGGCGTGAGGGCGTTTAGCTCACTTCAGCTGAAGTCGTGGCAGGTATGGACTGGGGAATTTCCGGTCTGCATCCCCCAAATTCACACGTTGAAACCTGCTCCCCAGTGCGATGGTATTAGAAGGTGGGGCCTCTGGGAGGGGATTGGGTCACCAGCGGGGAGTCCCATGATGGGGTTACCAGGGGACCCCAGAGAGCTGCCCCCCACCCCCCAATCCGCCCCGTGAACGTGTGCAAGGAGAGGGCAGCGGGCTGCCACCAGCAGCAGGCCCGGGACCGGCGGGAGCCACGCCCTGACCTCAGCCTCGTGGGCTGCAGAACTGTGAGCCGCACGTGGCTGCTGTTCCTAACCCCCCGTCCGGCACGTTGTCACAGCGCCGGAACCACCGAGGACAGGGATTCAGGGGGAAGAGAGAAGACATCCGAGACATCCACGGAGATCTGCATGAGGGGCATGGAGGCTGGCGGTGGTCCCTGGGCCTCCAGGAGGAAATGACAGGTCTGAGAATGTGGGCAATAAGCGCTGACCGCCAGCCGGGAGGGCAGCTAGATCAAGGCCAGCGTCCGTCCACTGCGAACACGGCCTGCAGCTCTGCCGTAGCTGTTGCGGGCACTGGAAGGACAGACGCATCTGGGCACGTCCTGGAGAACGTTGGGGACAGTCCGAAGGCCTGAGCTGCCTCTCAGGTCCTGGCACTGCCCCCAATGACCTTCTGTCTGGAGAGAAGAAGGTTTAATCTGGACCAACATGGAGGTCCTGGCTTCAGACGCGTTCACTCCCCAGGGCAATGACCACTCACATGGATGCTTGCGTCCTGCAGCTCTCGACACCCAAAGAGGAGACAAGAAGCTCCAGGAAGTGGGGAGGGGTCCCTGCTTTGTTGCCTCTTCCAGAACAGCCCCCTTCCCCTCCGGTGAAGCCAGCTCCTAATGTCAGGCGTCGGTGCCTGCCCGTGGAGAGCTCCTTCCAGCAGCCTCGCTGGTGCCACCCTGCTTTCCTCCCCCACGCGGGCTATTACTTTCCCTCCAGAAAGCCATTTCGCTGGGACAGAGCTCATTTATTGACTGGGTAATAGAAACTCTGCCTGCCTCACTTCGCAGCTTTATATGCAAATTGCATTTAGATCGTCAGTCCTGCTCCCCTCTCTTCGTCAGGCATGAATAGAAGCGGTTCAATTAACGCCACCGAACAAAACAGGAGATGCGTGGGGGCCGTCCTTGGGTTCCTGGGTCCTTGTACCTAGACCCGGGAGGAGAAAGTACCGGCCGGGGCGGGGGGAGCAGCTGCTTGCGCCCCCCCCAAGGCTGAGTGGGTGAAGGGAAAGCGGAGGGAGAGGGGCACCCGTCTAAAGGCAAGGTGAGGGAGCAGTTTGTGTCAGCTTGGCTGGGCTAGGGGTGCCCAGACAGTCGGTCACACATGATTCTGGGTGTGTCCGTGAGGGTGTCTCTGGAAGAGATAAGCATTTGAGTTTGGAGGACCTGGTAAAGAGATGGGTCCTCACCAGTGCAGGCGGACTACACCCTGTCCCGTGGGGCTGAGGGAACAAAGCCGTGCAGGAAGTGTGACCTTGGTCTCTCCTCCCGAGCTGGGATGTGCATCCTTTCCTGCTCTGGGGCGTCGACGCTCCTGGGTCTTGGTGCTTCAGACTCACTCTGGACCCCACCACTGGCTCCCCGGCTCTCGGCTTGCCGATGGCAGACCCTGCGAGCTCTTAGCCTGCGTTACTGTATGAGCCAATTCCCGTAACAAATGCCTTCTGATATCTACTGACACGTGTCCTATTGGTTCTGCTTCTCTGGAGAACCGTGACGATATGGGGTCTCCGTCCCCCGCGGGTCACGTGGCGCCTTGATCAGATGCGTGCCCGTGGCAGGGCGTCTGTGCATTCCAGTGCTTTTGCGGAGATAGCAGGGAGCTGGACCATCGGGGCCTTCACCCTGCAGCCAGGAATAGGGCTCATCCCCCTGCCGCCAGCTCCTTTCAGGTTCCTGAGCCAGATGTCTCCAAGCCCTTGGGGAAAGCACACACACTCCACCCTATCCCCATAACACACGGGGACGGTCCTCCAGGAAGAGCTGCTCCACGTGCAGAAGGCTAGCGACAGTTTTCCCCACACTTGTCTCAGCTCGGAGCCCAGAGAGTGTCAGGCGACCCCATCCGTGCTCTTCGCTCTCCTTCAAGGGTCCTGGCTGGCAGATACCGAGGTGGGAGCCAGCCAGGTGGACCCCAGGTGTGCAAACCCCCGACGGCTCCCACTCCCCAGCTCCACACCCTGACTCTGACCTCCCCAAAGTCAGCCTGCTCCACTGAGTTTATTCTCCTTGCAACCAGTGCAACTCGGAAGTCCTGGCGTTCTGTCCAGGGCCGGTTCACCGGGCCCAGAGCACAGGCAGGGGCAGGGGGGCAGGGAGCAGCTACCTAGGCTTTCTTCTCCGCAACCAAACACGTCCTGGGCCTCGGGAGGGCAGCCAGCCTGGGTGAAAACCAGAGTCATGCCAACCCGGTTCCTGGGCCAGCCTGCCCACCGTGCGCTGTGTGACACAGGGGCATCCTGTACCTCTCTGAGCCTTGGAGCCACCCTTCATGATGCCTTCTCCTGAGTGAGAAGCAAATGAGGGAGGCAACACGTGTAGGATACCGAGCACGGTGTCTGACACCCGGGGAAGACTGCCCCCTAGTTTCACACACTGGCTCCAACAGGGGAGTCAAGGAGCCAGGAAATTATTCATACGCTGACCAGGGTACGCCCTGGAGGAGGAGGCTCTGGGGCTCCTGGGGAAAGTTGGGAATGCCGTAGGGGAGAGGGCAGCCAGGCAGAGGAGGGGTGTGGGGCCCGGGGTCCCCAAGCGGCCCTGGATCTCCACCTGCACCCTGGGTCTCGAGCTTGCCTCCCAGCAGAGCGGCCCCAGCAAACCTCCCTTTTGGCCTGAGCTGGTCCGAGGTGGGTTCCTGTCTCTTGCAGCCCTGACTCGCCGACAATGTTCGCGGCGGACGTCAAAGCCCCGACGTTTGGCCCCAGAAGGGTGGTCCCAGCGGAGTTTAACACTTAGGTGAGCCAGCCGCGGTCTCCTGGGCTGCTTCCTTATAAAATGGGGGTGAAAATTCACATTCTCACTTTCTGCTCTGCCGGGAGGCTCCAACCAGCTTTTGCGTGTGACCTGCTACCAGCTTCCTAAAAGAAAGGGTGTTCTTCTCACTGTGAGTGCAGCCTCTGTGTCTCCGTGGATTATTCTCCTCAAATCAGTTCACCAGCCCTTGCTGGTTTGCAGCCATCAGCATCAAGGGCTGGAAGCAGAAAGTTTGCTGAACATTGGTTTTCTTCCCCCCCCCGCCCTCCCCTCTTTTTTGGTCTGGGGGAAAATGTCCTGACACCGCTGTTCCCGGTAACTGTGACTTTCATTTCAGCCATGTCCCCGAAAAGAGCATGACGCCCTGGTGTCACCTTCCAGGCTGCTCCCCACCTGGAATGTAAATATCTCTCTGACGCCTCCTGTCAGGGGTGACAATGCTGCCGCGTCCCTGGCACCCTCCCCCCGAACGCGGCTGTCATCAGCCCCGAGAGGTGTCATGAAATAAAGCAAGAGCCAATATAGCCCCTTCTGGGCTCTGGCAGCGAGGCCCAGCTGTGGACGTCACCGAGCAGAGGGGCAGGGAGGGCAGCACTCAGCTTCGGCCTGGGGAGGAGACTCCCAGAAGTGTCCAAAGGCATCATCCCCGGAGCAGCGTCTGACCATGGTGGGCGGTCCATCGCTGTGTCCTAGACGGTTTGACCCCCCGAGGCCCCTCCCTCCTCTATAAGCCGATTTCCTTCTCTCACCAGCAGGGAGATAAACCTGCACAGCTCAGCCTCCCGAGGACCCACCCGGGCAGGGGGACACGGCCGTGGGCGGTGCAGAGGGGAGCGCTCCTGCTTTCCATCTGCTCACCGCTCCCTGGGGACTTCTGACACCAGGCTCGTGGGTTTTCCACAGCGAGCGATTCTGCAACACCAGCCGGGCGTCCTACAATTCAGTTCTGCGCTGACACTACCTGGAGATGGTGTTGGACCCCACAGGCTGAGGGCTCAGCCCCGCGGCACTCTGCGTCAGGTGCAAATACGAGAAAGGAGACGTGCCACACTCTGTCACCCTTAGAGAACTGCCAGAAACCAGGGACCACAGAAGCAGACTGGTCCACGTAATCGGACTCACGCGATACCTGTCTTTCTGTGGCGGGCTGATTTCTGCCCGTGGGTTCACCCATGTTGTAATGTATGGCAGGATTTCCTTCTTCTTTCCAGGCTGAGTAATACTCCATTGTGGGGACGGACCACTTTTCTTTTTTATTCACTCATCTGTGGGTGGATTTTAGATTGTTCCCACAAATTGGCTATTGGGATAGGAGGTAATAACTAAAATAGTCCAACGCACCAAGGTAAAGAATGCAAGGTGGTTTTTCAGGGGCCGGGGGAGGGGACATGGGGGTCCTGCTCAACGGTGTTGTGTTCCTGTTGTGCATGAGTCCCAGAGTCTGCTGGTCAGCCCCGTGCCGGTGGGTAACAACACACGCCACGCCCTCGGCACTCTGGTAGGACAGCGGCTCCATGCTAAGTGTTCCTACCACCATAAAAAGAAAAATAAAAATATCTCCAGGCTCCTCCAGGCCCAACAGGAAAGCCATGGGCATCAGCCGCCTTCCCCATGTGGAGGTCGCTGCCTCGGGCCTTGAGCCTCTGTGTTAACAACTACCCGACCCCAAGAGATCAAGCCCTTGCGGGCAGCCCTCTGATGCCAAGTCGGAACCACTTTGCCTGGTTTCCTTGACTCACTGGCTAAGACACTCACTCCCAGCAGGAACAAATCTGTTAGAAAAGAAACACCTTACCCTTGGGGGTCCCTGTCCACTTAGTCAATATCTGAGCCCCTGATGTGCGGACTCTCTTCGCCAGTCACTTAAGATAATGTTCCTTTACTGACAGAAATAAATGGCCATCTGCCAGGGAGGGTAATGTCTCAGCTGTAGTCAGGTGACACGCCTCCCAGCCTGGAGCACCTGTGCATGGGGCATCTCAGCACACACAGGCACACACGCATGTGCACACACACACACACACACACACACACACACACACAGAGCCACACAAACACGGTTGGTCTAGAGCAAGTTCAGGCTGGGGAGGCAGGGAGAAGGGTCTGAAGATCCACGACCTGAAAATCTTGGGAAATGAAATCGCCAGCTGTTCACCTGCGCCCAACCCCGCCAGGACATGCCAGCCCCCTGGCTGACGCCGCTCTGGTGGTGGCACTGTAGACGTGACGAGGCATTCAAGGAGAGCTGTCTTCAAGGCGTTCTTTATTTCCCCTGGGGGACACTAGGGCTAATAGTGAGTTTAGGGGGAGAAGGTTAGTTGATATTTCTTTTGTGAGGTTCTGTGGGTCCCCAAGCAGCAGCTGTTGGGAGATAAGAGGCTTTTCTCTCTCCTGCCATTTGTCACTTCGTTTCTTTATCACACTTCAGTCTTGAAAGTCGGGCAGGTGGAGAGACACTCGAGCTGGTGCTTCTCCTTCCTCACTGCTCTGTTTGCTACTCATCTCATGGAGATGCAGGGAAGCGACCAGGGACCCGAGCCGGGGAATTCGGGAGGCGTTATCTTCAGAGGCCAGACAGCTTCTGGGAAGGACAAGAAACCTGTGGTCACCGTGTCTGGGAGGGTTCAGCCCTGGCGGGGCGCTCAGCTGGCACCAACTTGAAAGTCTTCATAAATTTTGAACAAGGAGCCCTGCTTTTTCATTTTGCACCAGGCCCTGCAAGTAAGGAGCTGATCCTGTTTAGAGGGGCTGGACTACCCCTATGGAACCTGGAAGGAAAACCCTCCACCGCTTCAGAAGGAAACAGAGGGCCTGCTCCTGATGGGTGGCGGGGGTGGAGGTGTGGAAATGGACTTCAGCAGGGTCTGCCTGCAGCTCTGCAAGACCCCGGGGGTGAGATGGAGAAACCGCTAAGCGAGAGGATGCTAGCACTACCCTGGGGGCCTGGCCCTCTCGGCTCTCACTTCCAAGGCCACTGAGAAATAAACATCAGCAGTTCTCACCTCTGTTCCTGCAGGTCGACAGACCCTAAAATAAGTGGTAAAGTCATTATCACATGTGCAAATGTCACCTACTCAGAATATGATGACTCGGTGTCCAGACAGGATAACCGGGCCTGCTCCAAAGCTGTACTGGTTTTAATGTGTTCCTTTTATTTTTTGCACGAATACAAAAATATTAATCCTATAGCGTTCTGATGTAAATTTTCTGAGTCGCTCCCCAATATCCTCTATAGCTTGTTTTTAAATCAGGATCTGATCAAATATCACGGCTTGCCTTTAGCGGACACGTCTCTTTTTTCCTAATTTAGGCTAGAACAGTTCCCTGCTTTATTATCTGTTTATTTATTTCTACTGTAGCAAGAGACACATGATTTAAAAGTAACCACTGGCATTGCAGACATTCTCACTGCTGTGGAACCACCAGCACCGTCCACCTCCAGAACCTTCTCATCGTCCCAAATTGGAGCTCTACTTTCCGTCTCTGCGAACGCGACTCCTCTAAATACTGCACGTACGTGGAATCACACAGATATTTGTCATTTTGTGTTGGGTTTTTTCACTTAACATAATGTCTTCCGGTTTCATCCATGTCGTAGCACCTGTCAGCCTGTGCTTCCTTTAGAGGCTGAGTAACACTGCGCGTAGGGGCCCCCCACATTTTGGGTAGCCCCTCATCGGTCAGCGAACACTTGGGTGGTTTCCACCTTTCACCGTAGCGAATACAGCTGCTGTGAACACGGGTGTACAATCAGCTGTTCAAGTCCCGGCTTTTCATTTTCTGGTTTATACTCGGACGTGGAATCGCTGGATCCTATCGTTCCGCCACGTTTAATTTTTCGAGGGGCGTCCATCCGCCTTCCTTCCTTGGCTGCGCTGTTTTGTACCCCACCTACGGTGCGCGAGCCTCCGTCATTCCGCGCTCTCCTCGCCACTTGCCACTTTCTGCTTTTCCGTAGCTCTCTTGTCTCTCCTTGTGGTACTTACTGCTTTTAGCATTGACATTTTCGAAGTATTCAAGGCGTTGATTTGCTGACTATCTCACAACTGAGATTCTTCTAGGCTGATTCCTCACAGTTAAAGTCAGGTTAAGCTTTTTTTTTGGTCCAGATACTGAGTACTTCCCAGTGCACATAATATCTGTTTGTCTCATTCCTGGTTAAAACGGTACCACAAACCTCTCAATCGCACAGGCGCCCCCTTGGTGGTGACTGCCATCAATCTATGCAGGATGCTTCTTGAGAGCCGACATCCCATTCAGAGCAACTTCTGCCCGGTTTTAGCATCGATAGACGGCCCTTGCTCTCATCAGTGATTGTGAGAGCGTTCTGTTTTGATCCTATTATTCCTCTATCACCCATTCAGTGTCTTTTTCTGTAATAACTTGTTTTTCTGTCACTTCTCTCCCATACCTTTTTTGAGAATACTATGGAAGTATAGATTTTTTTTCCATCTCAATGTCTTATAATCCATCATCATCATTATTCTTTCTGATGCTCAAATTGCCCTACATTTGGCCGGTAAAAATCCCTTCCAGCTGATCCGCATGTCTTTTTGACGCACCTGCGTTTCCTTGCTATCTGGCACAGCAAGATAATCAGAGATCCCTATTCTCCACCTGCCACGGACTTGGAATCAGCCACATCGTCAAGGAGCCTTGGCTCCCTTAATAGGGAGCAGTATCTAGAAACCAAGGTCTGGGCACGTGGCTGTTTTAGGTTTCCAGAATCTTTCAGGACCATGTATTTCTGAGGGAATACAGAGAGCATTTAGATTGTGCAGAGTTCTTGTAACCAAGTTTTATAACAAGGCTGTTACCAAAGAATTAAAATATCCTTGAGGTAACTTTTTGTTAAACATAGGGAATTATATTAAAGGAGAAAGAAAAATGGACAATATTTTATTAGCAAACCAAATTCAACAATACTTTAAAAGGATCATACACCAGGTGATCCAGCCATTGCACTACTGGGTATTTACCCCAAAGATACAGACGTAGTGAAGAGAAGGGCCGTATGCACCCCAATGTTCATAGCAGCTCTGTCCACAATAACTAAATCGTGGAAGGAGCTGAGATGCCCTTCAACAGATGACTGGATTAAAAAGTTGTGGTCCATATATACAATGGAATATTATTCAGCTACCAAAATGAACGATTTCTCAACATTTGCTGCAACATGGACGGCACTGGAGGAGATAATGCTAAGTGAAATAAGTCAAGCAGAGAAAGACAATTATCATATGGTTTCTCTCATCAATGGAACATAAGAACTAGGAAGATCGGTAGGAGAAGAAAGGGATAAAGAAAGGGGTGGTAATCAGAAGGGGGAATGAAGCATGAGAGACTATGGACTCTGAGAAACAAACTGCAGGCTTCAGAGGGGAGGGGGGGGGGAATGGGATAGACTGGTGATGGGTATTAAGGAGGGCACGTATTGCATGGTGCAGTGGGTGTTACACGCAACTAATAAATCATCGAACTTTACGTCAAAAAACAGGGATGTACTATATGTTGACTAACATAATATAATAAAAAAATATTTAAAAAAAAAGTTTAAGGAAAAGGATCATACACCAGGGCACCTGGGTGGCTTAGTCGGTTAGACATCCGACTCTTGGTTTCAGTTCAGCTCATGATCTCATGGGTTGTGGGATCAAGTCCTGTGTGGACTTTGTGCTCAGCAGGGAGTCTGCTTGAAGATTCTCTCTCTCTGCCCCTTCCCCACTCTCTCTCTCCTGCTCTCTCTCTCTATAATAAATAAATAAATCTTTAAAAAAAAAAAAAAAAGGATTGTACACCATGACCAAGTGGGATTTATTCCAAGGATGTCAAGATGGCTCAACATCTGCAAATCAGTCAATGTGCTACTCACATTAGCAAAATGAGAGGTAGATATCATAGTCATCTCACTAGATGCTGAAAACCCATGACAAAATTCAACATCAATTTATGATAGAAACTTTCAACAAAGTCAGTATAGAGGGAACATACATCAACACAATAAAGACCATATATGACAAACCCACAGCCAACATCATACTCAATGGTGAGAAGCTAAGAGCTTTCCCCCTAAGGCAAGGGTGGCTACATTCACCACTTTTATTCAACATAGTATCAGAAGTCCTAGCCAGAGCAATTAGGCAAGAAAAGAAAAGGAAGTCATCCAAATCAGAAAGGAGGAAGTAAAACTGTCACAATCTTCAGATGACATATTATATATAGAAAACCCTAAAGAGTCCACACACACACACACACACACACACACACACTCAGAACTAATAAAAAATTCAGTAAATTTTCATGGTACAAAATCAGTATACAAAAATCTGTTGTGTTTCTATACATTAGTAACAAACCCTCAGAAAGAGAAATTGAGGAAATTATTCCATTACAGTTGCATAAAAAAGAGTAAAATTCCTAGGGATAATTTTAACCATGGAAATAAAAGGCCTATATACTGAAAACTATAAGACACGATGAAAGAAACTGAAGAATACACAAATAAATGGAAAGATATACCATGCTCATGGATGGGAAGAATTAATATTGTTAAAATGTCATACCACCCAAAGCAATCTACAGATTCAGTGCAATACCATTCAAAATTTCAATCACATTTTTTCACAGAACAAACAATCCTAAAATTCGTATGGAACCAGAGATGACTCTGAAGAGCTAAAGCAATATTGAGAAAGAACAAAGTTGGAGGTATCATACTCCCTAATTTCAAATGATATTACAAATCTGTAGTAATGAAAACAGTATGGTATTGGCATAAAAAAGGACATGAGCATCAATGGAACAGAATAGAAATCCCAGAAATAAACCCATACATATATGATGAGTTAACTTATGAGAAAGGAGCCAAGACTATACAATGGGGAAAGGACAGTTTCAATGGGGAACACTGGACAGCCCCATGCAGAAGGGTAAAACTGGACTCTTTTACACCACACACACAAATCAACTCAATGTGGGTTAAAGACTTGAATGTAAGACCTGGGATCATAAAGTTCCTAGAAGAAAACATATGTGGTGAACTTGACAACTGGTCTTGGCGATGATATTTTAGATCTGACTCCAAAAGCAAAGAAAACAAAAACAAAAATAAATGAGTGGGATGGACAATAAACAAATGGTCAACAAATGACACAATCTCAGGTAGTAATTATTGTTTTGGAGAAGAGTAATGATTTTATTTATGTATCTTTATTATATATTTATAATATAATAATATATTATGACATACTATATTATATGTATATATAAGGTATTTATATAGTATATCTTATGATATAACATAGTATATTTGTGTATATTACATATATGTATGTAAATTATTCTGATTTCCAGAGGCACAAAGAGGGAAGAGCTTTCCCAAGATTACACACCTACTGAGCGAACTTGAATTTGAGTCTGGGTTCAAATTCTGGCTGCACAGTCTATGCTGTCACCATGACACCTTTTCACTCTAAATACCAAGTTGCTATGTTGGGATGGGGCATCCCTAAGTACACAGACTCAGGCTGCCCACCAGTTCACTTATGAGATCCACCCACTGTCACTTGACTATGTCCCACTGCCTGGTAGAGCTCAAGGTCCTTTATACCCTTGGAAATTTAAGTGTAAACTTCCTCTTCTGGACCAGTCATAAATGTGAGAAATGAAACATGTCTTGGCCCTGGGGTCTGGGGAATCTTTATAGGTTTTCCATCTTCAGTCACCACCCCAGATTTGGAAACTTTTCCAAGTTTTTCTCCTTGTCTCGGTGGGTGACGTCTTTGATTTTCCCCGATCTGGGAACACCCTCTTATGGAAGTCCAATAAAATAATCAAACGGGCACTTTGCAGTCCTAGCCCACAACACTGAGACTTCAGTAGTGTTAAAATTAAGTTCAAGGCTCTTAGATGGGAGCTCAGCACCCCAGGGTTGAGGGGGACTCATAGACCATGCTCTCGGAGCAGGGCCTGACTTAAGACTTTCTTCCAGGACATCACAGAAGCTCATCTTCCCGTCTCTGCATGCGGCCTGACCTGGAGTAGATGCTCAGAGTGGGTTTGTCCAGTGAACTGACGAATGTTTTCTGAGCAGCACATGTCTGCATTACCTGCTGGAGACACGGGATAAATAAAAGCAGCAGAGCCAGGCTCCCGTGGAGCGTGTGCCTTCATAAAGGAGGCTGACGACACATAAAAGACAGGAAACGAGGTTAGCTACCATGTGGCAGTGAGTGGCTCAGAGCAGGATAAGGTGGCGAGGGCGGCAGGGCACAGTACAGGGTGGTGCGTCCACGAGCAGGTCAGAGGACAGGGCTGATGACGGGCTGCCTGAACAGAGAACGCGCAGACTTCAGGGCGAACACACGCAAACCTCCAGGGGCAGGAGGGGCTGTTCCGGGACACGGTGAAGGCCTTACTTGAAATTAATTCTGATTATTGAGCATGTTCATTCACCGTGTTCATCTGTGCTTTGTGGATGATTTTAACCAGTTTCTAAATTCCTGGAGGTCACAGCTTTTTCTGAGGTCTGTGTTTTATAGTAGTTCTGGTTAACTCTTGGAGAAAAAATCATAGATTTGGGAAAAGGTCAAGGAACATGAACAACAAATGGCAAAGGGGATGAGTGGGCTCCATGGGAAGATGGAGATACCTGCGGACGGGGCCGCAGAGTACAGATATTTCCAGTACAGTCCCTCGAGGTCTCTGCCACGGTTATGGTACCTATGGGCTTGACTACTCCTTTATAGCGAATCTTGCACGTAGCCACCAAATCTTGAGAGATTATCTTGGAAGAAGTAACTCCCACTCAACCTCAGACCATTAACTAACAGAAGTGATGGTACTAAAAATAAACGGCCCGGAAGGAGTTTAGATCGATGAATGGGCCCCCGAGTCCTAGCAGGCTGTGAGAGGGAGTCTGGAGACCTACCCTGCCGCTTGGCATTGACCAAGGAGAAAAGCAGAGCCCCTACAAAGTATGTCGAGTTGCGCTGCTAGAGACAGGACATCAGGCCGTCCTGCAAAATCGATCTGATTCGATGTAGCTGGGATCTATGCTCCACAATGCTCTTTCCAAAAAGCTATTGTCACATTCGGTAATGTTCTTTAGAAATATTCCTAACAACGATGTTGTATAATAGAGAATTTGACTTGCCTTTGTTCCCAGGTTCTAGGAAGGAGACGAAATCCTTGGAATTTCCCTAGTAATTAGAGCCTTTATTGTTCATGAGCCTCTGGGGTCACACCTGAGTTTAGGCTGAGAGAGGAGATGGCTCAAGGTCAGGGCTGGCCACAGGAAGACCAACCTAGCAATCGGAGGATGGGGCTCTGAGTCCAGTGATATCAGCCTGACCCCTGGAGAGGGAGGGGGACGGCAGACCGGCTTTAGCCATGTGGTCAATGGTTCAATCCAGTGTGCCTGTGTCATGGAGCCCCTGCAGAAACTCTGGGCACCAGGGCTGGGTGTGGCTTCCTGCTTGCTCAGCACACTGATGGTCCAGCAGAGCGACACAGCCTGATTCCACAGGGAGAGGACACGGAAGCTTCATGTCCTCTCTTTGGGCTCTTCCCAGACCGCACCCTCTGAGGCTCTTCATTCTGCCTTTGCTGAGTAGTTTCCTTTATGATAAAACTATAATCAACCGTATAGTGTTTTTTGGTTCTGTGAGTCATTGTAATAAATAATCCAACCTGAGACGGTCTTGGAAGTCCCCAAATCTACAGCCAGTTGGTCAGAAGTGTGGGCAGCATGGGGGACCCTGAAATGCAGCTGATCTGAGGTAGGCCTGGGCTGCAGTCGGGGGCATTCTTCTAGAAGAAAGAGGATCCACACCAGCTCTGGGCGGTTAGTGCCAGACCGAACTGTGGCAAACCAGCTGGGGTGGAAACAGCATCGAGGTGTCTTTGATGGCCACGTGTCCATGCAGGGTGCGGGTCATGAGTCAGTGTGCCAAGTTAGTCACAATGGCGGCACAAACTCCAGAAGCCATCGTGGGGGAATGATACAGAGCTGGGTGCGAGAACTAGAACAATCAGAATCAGAATCAGTTCATCTTGTACTCACGAAGGCCAAGATGGAAGGCGGCGCTCACAGCAAGCGGATAGCTCTCCGGGATAAAACCCGGACCCGCACTGGCCATGGAAGGGAAAGCAACGCCAGCCGGGGGAATGGGTTTAGAAAGCTTTGCTGAGGTTGAGCTCACGCGTCCACCGTCAGGACTTCTGGCCCTTGCCTCGGAACATGGGAAGCTGTCCTCCCATGAGATGTAGCAAAGGGATGTGGCCTGCCCGTCCCTTGTGCGTCCTCACGGCTAAGCCTTGTCTGATGAGCTCACAGTACGCCCCACATGCCACCACACTGCCAGTGGGAGTGTGCGTGTGAGGCTGTGCACACGCATGAGTGCAGACACACTCGTGGGCTGGCTCAGTCACACCAGACAGCCCTGCCTGCACTCCCCCCGGAGGTGCTGCGTGCTCTAATGTACCCCCAGGATCGCACAGGGGCGGCCTGCTTCTCGTGCATTGATTCCAAAAGTCTGAAGGCAGAAAGGACTCCGAGTGAGGGGGGCACACCTGCTGTCTGACGGAGGGGGGGGGAGTTCTTCCACATCCAAGAAGACCTTGCCCTCCACTTCTCCATTTTGTCAGTGAAGGGGGCGGTGAAGCAGCCGCCCCCCAGCCACTCGGAGCGTGGGGGGAGCCTTACTTAAGGAGAACCTCATCTCCTCATGTGTCAAGAGGACTTTTCAAGCATTTTACGTTGTCCTTCCTCCCCAGGCTGGTGCCGCTCCTGGACCGGGTGAGTGACAAGTCCCAGCAATTTATCATGAGTTCTGTGACCTCAAGAGCAATCCATCAGTGACAGAGGAAATCAACAGAGCCACGGCAATCTTGCTGTTTACCCACAGCGTGTGTTTTATCAACTTCCCAGTGTCTGATCCCAACATCAATACCCACTTGAATTCTCTCATCCCATGCAAAAGGCGCCTGTTGATTCTCGTGCACGTAAACACTGGAATTTTATGCACTTACTGTGATATGTAACATCCCTTACCATATTCCCTATCTTATAATAGATGCCATACATGTCAGATATTTTATATATGAGATATACACACGTAAGTACAATAAGCCCGTGTCGGTTAGTTCTCTGCATGTCTGTCAGTCAGGGCAATGCCCATTTTGTCTGCTTTTACTATTTCCATGCATTGTTTACTTTTTTTCCCCTCCAGTTTCTACTTATCATGATACCCCCGCTATCCCCATGTAAAGCACTTGGCAGAACGGTGGACCAGCACCCCCTCAAGGATCCCCACGGTCTGGCGGGGAGAGGGCAAGGATGTCTGTCTGAGATTTGTACAAAGACAGTTGTTCATTCTTGAAAATCTGCAGAAATGTGGAGAAAGGAGTCGTGCGTTCTCACTGAAGGAGGCAGGAAGACTCCTTTTTGCCTTGTCCAGAAGGCTGAGAAGGACCAAGATGAGCAAAGATGGGGCTCCGGGGTGGCTCCATCAGTTAAGTGTCTGACTTGGTTTCGGCTCAGGTCATGACCTCAGGGTCATGAGATCAAGGCCCACATTGGGCTCCATGCTCAGCGGGGAGTCTGCTGGAGATTCTCTCTTTCCTTCTGCCCCTCCCATCCCACTCTTTGTCTCTCTAAAATAAATACATCTTTAAACAAAAACGCTGAGCAAAGACGAAGCTGCCCACGGTGGGGGAGATGAGAAGGAAACTGTAGACAGAAGAACAGGGAGAAAGATATTAACATGCCCCCGCCGTATCCCCCACCCCTGAAGCGGAAATCACCCCGTGCTGGGGGCCATGAAGGGAGAGAAACAATGGATCATTAGTCTCCATGTCCTGTCTGCCACTCCCCAAGCCCGGAGGGCAATGCAGAGGCACAGCAGGTGTCCCCGGAGGCTCTGCAGCCCCCGCCCAGCTCCTGGCGCAGACTTCCACACAGAAGTCCAGGGGAATGCTTCCCACACTCCGGGCAAAGATGTGCAATGCTGGGGCATGAAAAGGGGACACAGAGTTCCAGCCTCTGAGATTTCAGACCCCAGACCCCGAGTGACAGACCCAAGGGGAGCATCTTTTCCAAGGGCAGGGTTTGGACAACGCAACCTCCACAGAGGCAGAGAGGACCGATGTGTGGATGAAGAAGCCTGACTCAGCTTTTTACTGGAGCAGCTGGGGACCCTAATGTCACTATCTTAGATGGGGACTGGGGCTGTTTCAATGTGGAATGTTTAGTTCTGAGCTTGAGGAGCCTGTGAGACTCTCAAGGGGAGGCGTCCTAGAGACGGTTGGAGGGAGCGCTGTGGACATGGGGTGTAAATCTGGGATGCTGTTGAATTCAGAGCAGCGGCCTGCATTCCCCGAGGTAAGGATGTGCAGAGAATAGGCCCCAGGACCCAGCCTCGGAAGTCCTGCTGCATTTAGACTTTGGGTGGAAGAGCAGCCAGCAGCACAGAGGGCAACGGGCCAGAGAGGCAGGAGGACAGGCTACGTCCAGGCAGGGGCTGGGCCGCCACGGGGGCAGGGAGAAAGCCCCTGGCAGCATGAATACTGCTGTGCTGCTCAGGACGGAGAGGACAAATGCAGGACTGTTGGCTCAGCCACGTGGGACCACACTGTCCCCCAAGCACCGGGGAGGTGAGACGGAAGTGGAAGGTGCCAGGGCAAGCAGGAAGGAAGAAGGACCCCGTGCAGGGGAGCCTGGCCGTGAGTGGAAGCCGAGAGAAGGGAGTGGGGCAGGACTGGGCGCTGACATGGGAGAAGAGAACAAGAAAGCCACAGAAGAAATGGGATGTGGCAGCAGGGCAAACCTGTCCAGGGGGCGAGACCTGGAGCCAAGGCTGTCGGCTCCAACCAATAAAAATACAGGAAGCCCACATAAATTTGAATTTTAGATAAACAACAAATTGTTTTTTAGCATGAGTGTGCCCCATGCAATATTTAGGATATTCTTATGCTAAAATATTATTCACTGTTTACCTAAAACCCGAATTCAAGGGGGCGTTTTGTATTTTGTCTAGCAACCTATTACATTCCGAGTTTGCCTGTGGAGGCAACACGATGCTTCTTCCATCAGACGTGTAGCTATTCCTTCAACTGATCCTTCCTGTGCACCTACTATGTGCTCGGTCCTGACCTGGGGATACAGCCCTAGTAAGACCAGCAAAACACCCCTGCCCATGCGGTATGTACTCTCTAGCACAGAGATAACAAACATGTAAGCAAATCCAGAAAATTAAAGCAGATGAAAAGAAGTAAAAAGTATCCACCCAAAGGAAATGGAATCGGATCTCAAAGAGTTGCCTCGCTCCCATGTTCATGGCAGCATTGGTCACTGCAGTCAAGACATGGAAACACCTAAGGGTCTGTCAACAGATGGATGCAGAACATGGGGTGTAAACACACAACGAAATGTTATTCGGCCCTTCAAAGAAGGAAATGCTGCCATTTGCAACGTTGGAATCCAGAGGACGTTGTGCGAAGTGAATAGAGCCAAACACAGGAAGACAACACTGCACGCTGTCCCTTATGTGTGGGACCTACGGACGCGGAACTCAGAAGCAGGCGCCAGGGTGGGCGTTACTGGGGGGACGCGGAGACATTGGACAAAGGGCACAAGCCTCGGTCTTCAGATGGACAAGTCCCGGGTCTAGTGCCCGGCACGGCGACTACAGCAAACAGCCCTACACGGTATCCTTGAAATTGGCCAACACTGTGAGTCTTCAGTTGTGTCACACACACAAAGGGCTAACTGAGTGAGGTGATGGGTGTGTCAATGCGCTCGACTCTAGTGATCATTTCACAGCGTATAGTGTGTGTCTTAAATCCACACAATTTTCATTTGTCAGTTCTAGCTCAGTAAAGCTGGAAAAGATACACGGATAAATAAGAAGTGAAATTACCGGGTGGGGGAGGAAGCACGTAGGAGCTGATGGGTCTGCGGACCGAGGGCACGTGGGGCAGCCCCAAATCGCTCCCGCACGTCTGAAAGAACCCCTTTAGCTCTTCAACTTCGAGCGGCTGGAGTTGCCCTTCCAGAGCTGAGTGCGGTGAAGGGCGCGCCTCTGTCTCACCATCTACTCAACGCAGACGTCATGGCCCTGATACACACAGGGGCCTGCTCCGGAGTCTCCAAGAGTTGTGCTAAGCGCAGGCCACGGAAGGAAGCCCGTCAGTCCACAAGACACCTGCTCTCTGGCATCCCTCCAGTCACCAACTTCCAGTCACCTTCCAGTCGCCAACCCCTCCATCCTGCCTTTCACGCCTGCCCTGCTGCTGGGGACAGTGCAGCAGCAGCTACCCCAGCCACCAGCTGCTAGGAGGCCAGCAACATGACCCAGAAGCCTCTGCAGGCAGCAGCCCCAGGAGCTGGGCCTGGGGAAGGGACAGAGGCAGCCCATGTCCCTGACCCCGCAGCCAGGGCACCCACGCAGCCTGAGCTCCTCAGAGAGCCAACAGCCCGAGCCGGGTGGGTGCACACAGCACACCCTGGCGCTGACGTCAGGCCTCGGAGCCCTGCTTCGCCCTCCCCAGCGGCTCCTCCACGACTTCTGCGGGGCCCCAGCTCCCGGGAATAACCTAATTACACCGCTGCCGCCTGAGAAGGGAAGCGGACAAGGATTCATTTGCAGCCCGCTCTACTCCAGTTATTGGGTTTTTCTAACTCGCCGCTGTTTCGTTTGATCGATGAGCGTGAATGGATCTTCGCAGGAGATAAAAGGAAAAGGTCCCAGGGTAGCTGGGCTGCTTCCTTCTGGCCCCGTTCTCCGGGCGGCCCTCTGGAAGGCACAATGGCGGTGGCTTTCCTCATTGGCTCAAGGGTGGCCACGTCCTTATTTAAGGCGACAGCAGGCCCCTTCCTCTGGGATGAGCTCCCTCTGTGTGCACTTCTCCTCCACGGGCTGAGCAATAGAACGCTGCTTCACTGCGAGTGTGACTCCGTTAGGGTGGAAGCATGAGCTCCCCATACTTACTCCCAATCCCAAAGGTGTTGATGGCCTGGGCGTGCGGTTTCTGACCTCTTACCGGTTCTTATCCCCCTTGTGTCCCTGGGGAGCTGGGGGATGGCTGGCAGCCTCGGGGTCAGCCTGCAGCAGGAGCAGGCCCCTCCTGGGGACGCAGCAGCTCCCTCCTTCCCCGTGCAGCCCGCTGGAGCTGCGGGTGGACCCAGCACAGCCCAGCTCCTCAGGGGTGGCCAAGCCACAAGCTGGAAGAAACCCGGGTCTCACAGCCCTGGGCGCCTACCTGCTGGGACTTTTTCATAAAAGACAAACAGACCCTCTTCTAGGCTTAAACCATCGTTACTGGGTCTCTATGGAGGCAGTCAGCCAATTGCACACACAACTTCTTTTTCTCAAGGCTGATGCCCAAATCTGAGCCCTGTTGGCCAGACCCATCCTCAGACAGGGAGGCCACCTGTCAGAAGTTCTCATTCAGCCAGTGCATTTCCCAATAGGCTTGTGCCCATCTCACTTCTCTCAGGATGTAAGAGGAATTTATTTTTTTGATTATTTACAACCTATGTTATGGATTAAGCTGTATTCTCCAAAAACATATATTCAAGTCCTACCCCCCAGAACTTGGGGATGTGACCTTTGCGGATGTTCTCAAGCTACGCTGAGGTCAGTCGTGTGGACCTTAATGCAATGACCACCAACCTTCTAAGGAGAGGAGAGAACACACAGGGAGGAGGCTGTCACGTGATGATGCAGATACAGAGATGGGGAAGCAGCTCTGTGCCGATGGAGGCAGAGACTGGAGTGGCAGGTGTACAAGCCGGGAGCCGGGCGAGACGGGGGACAGACTCTGCCGCAGCTTCCAGAAGGAACCAGCCCTACCCACAGCCTGATCTCAGACTTCTGGCCTCCAGGACTGGGAGAGAGCACAGTTCTGTTGTTTTATGCCCCCCGGTTGGTGGCGCTTCCTGATGGCCACTCCAGGATGCTCGTAGGGTTTGCCTTCAGCAGATAAGCCCGCCAGGAGGGCAGGGCCACGTGCCCAGAGCTGGGACTAGAGGGAAGGCCCTTCCCGGGGGATGCAGCGAAGTGTAGGAACACTGACTTCACAGGGTGGGTGCAACAGTGAGGAACAATGAGTCTCCAAAAGGCCGGCCAGGCAGCCCCACGGATGGACCCCAGTCGGCTGGGCCACGTCATGGGGACCCAACGCCACCAACGCGGTGACACCACAGACCCACACATCCTCCCCTGCTTCCCATCACAGCCCATCCCTACTCTGTCCCCTCCCTGCTGGTAGGCTGTCAAGCACCCTCGGACCTTCACTCCTCAGTGATCCAGGCGCCCAGTGGTCTGGGTGCCCAGCAGTCTACCTGTGGCCACCCCAGTGGCTGGCCTGGCTCTGCCTCCCCCAGCCTCCGCCCGGCATGGCTAAAGCCAAGGCCAGCCCAGCCCAGGAAGCCTGTCCACCTGCAGCATGTGGTGTCCTCAGTTAGGAAGGACGCGTGGTGGGTGAGCTGCCCCACTGGGGTGGGCACCGCAAACGGACTACAGTGTGCTTGGGGTCCGATGTCCTCATCGGTGTCCTGCAGGGGTGCCCTGGACCGACACTGGAGGTCAGCTGACTGGCGAACGCCACCTCCCCCCCAGATGTGAGCTCTCCGCTGTCGCTTGACCTGTGGGTGCCCGTGGGGACGGGGTGGCACTGAGGGCTAACGAGTCCATCTGCCGAGTGTTCGTCGATGAGCCGGGCTCTCCAGCAGCGCTCGCCAAGATTCTGCCACTGATTCTCCAAGGCCTTGGGAACATGCCTGGACGTGGGGCCCTAGGGAGGAACAAGGGCCCATTGGGCCAGGGCTTAGGGGAAGAAAGGCTATGGGGCCAGGGTCTACATGCCCCCCACGGCCCAGCACGGCAGGAATTGCAACGGCTTTAGTTGTCCTTCCTACTTTGAGGTGCAACTCAGAACGTCACACGAGCCATCCCGGAAGCGCACAGACTTGGTGGCACGTTCGGTGTCTGGCGGCCGGTTCCTCTAGCAAGTTCACAGCATTTCCAGTCCCCAGAAGGGGACCCCGGACCATTAAACACGCTGCTTTTACTCCTGTCCTGCTCTCCGTCCTGCCACAGGGAGGAGGGAAGGAGGGAAGGAGGGAGGCCGCTCCGTCTGGTGGTGGCTCTCCTGAGGTGGCAGGTCGTGGGGGGGGCCGTGCGGGGTCGTGGGGACTCAGGCGGAGGATGGGGCTCGGGCTCTAGCCACCGCCGCCCTGCTTTGGCGTCGCCTCCCTCACGTGCGGCAACCTGGGGCACCGAGTGAGTCCAGGGGCCAGACCGCCCGCGCTCTCAGAGGTGTTGGTGTAAATCCACCCCGCCCCGGACCCACCAACATCCCAGCCGAAATGCAAATGCGCGATGCCTGCCTGGTTAGAGCTCTTCTGAAATATCGTCTTGCCTCTCCGGCACCCCTCTTGTGTCGCCAGGGCTGAGCCTCTTCAGAGAGTCGGAGCAATTTGTTGCCATAACAACCCTCTCTCCCACTCCAGAACGTTTAAACACCAGCTTCCTCAGCCGCTTCTTCTCAGGGGACGCTGCAAAGTGGCTTCAGCGGGGGAGAAGGGCTGGCGGGTCCTCGTCTTCTTGTTCTCCAGACACCAAGCACCTGATAAGGTCCCCAGGTGAGGGCTGGGTCACCCTCCCACCTGGCCTCAGGGGTGCTGCCCTCAGGAATCTTGGAGCTGACTCCCCCAGAGCCTTAGAAGTCTGTGTCCTTCCTCGTTTCGCTCAGCACTGCTGTCAGAAAGAAAGTGAAGATGTTAGGAGCAGTGGGACGGCAGCGTAAGGTTATTTTCCCCCTGGGAACACCAGCCTCGAGGGAGTCGCTGTCTCTGAGTCACAAGACAGTGTTGCTCAATCTAGGGCCCCTGCAGGGCCTGCTCGGGATGCCACCTCTTCAGGTCTCAAGACCCGGCCTGCTTCCAGATCAGCAGACTACCACAAGAACCCAAGGATCCGGCTCCCCCGGGAAAGGACACGTTTCCCTCTGTGGGCACTGTCCCTGGGTGTGGCAAGGGGACACAGGATAGTAGTGGGTGAGTCTGGTCTGAGAAAACCCATAAATGCCAGCCCCCCGGAGAGCAGCAGAGAGCAAATGGGATTCCCTTTTGGGGAATCACGTGAACAGGGGGGTTAATTCCAAAAATCCACTAAACACAAAAATCTCTTCGTCCTCCCAGGTTCGACTAAATACTCCCCTATCCATAAAGCCTGGATGATGGATTTATTGTGGGAAATCCTTTCGCCCCAGTTGGGTCTTATTTACAAGTCAATCCTGACTTTTAAACAGAGGTTGCTAAATGCCAATAGCTTTGATTTTATATTCAAATCAAGCTGAAAGCTTTCCAAGCTCCTAAGAGAAAACCTTTGTCTGAGGACTTGCCTTTTCAACCTGTTTCCTCCAGGAACTTTTCTTTTTAAACTGAAACTGCCACTTATGAATTCTGTCCCCAACCGCTCACGTTCAGCTGTATAACCTTGTTATGTTAACATAAAAATTAAACACGAAAGATGAATCAGCTAAATTGAATTCACTTATACGGATCAAATGGCTGCAGCCCAGCGGACGAGAAAACGGCCCCAACCTGAGCCGGGGAGGGATGGGTTTCTTCTGTGGGGTCTGGATCTGAAGAAGGAAGGGAATGGGAACTGAGAGGACAAAGCCAGTGTGAAGGGTGGGTGCGGTCTCTGACTCTGGATGGCTGAAAAGGGCACGATGAGTTGCCGAGAGGGGAGGAAGGGACCCAGCCTTGCGCTGGACGTCAAAGTCCCTTGGCACACACTGTCTGGTTCCACCCTCCCAGCAGCACGGCCGGCAGGCAGGCAGGATGCAGATTCTGTTGGCCCAGTTCCACTAACTACGTGTGGAGGCCCAATGGGCTTCCAGACTCTCTGCAAACATGGGCTCCTTCAAATGGAAGAGACAGGTCACCCTGCTCATTACTAGTCTAGACAAGCCTTGGGCCTCAGGGCCCTAGTCCCTGGCTTAGAGTAGTGTGCCCAGGACTATCCCCCTCCCTGCAGACCCACCCTGTGCTCTGGGCTTCAGCTCCTTCTCTGAGCAGATATCACCCCAAAACACTGCATTCCCAGGACTCACTTCTTCTCCTAAGGCTCCTGTACTCAGTTGGGGGCTCTATGCCACTCCCCCTGAGCCCCTTAGGACTGCACGAGGTGTCCTCAGAGCTCAGGGAGCCCCTGCACTTACGCCCCTCAAAGCACTCACGGAAGTGTTTAAATTGCCTGTCTGCCCATTTCCCCACTGGACCCCAAGCCCCTGAGGGCCAGCGTGGGCTCTGCCTTCCTGTGGGTGTTTCCAAGAGGTTACACAGCACTTCTGTGCAGATCCGCGGCCCGGCCAGGAACAGGGAGATCTGGGCGGTGCTGGCCAGGGTGGGTGCAAGAATTCAATGCCACAAGGAACCCCGAGAACCTGCCTCCACGTGGTCAGCAACAGCTGTGTCTGCACATCTCCATCCTTCCAGAGCCACCCTGGCTCTTGGACAGAGGCAGTGGTTTCGACCCTGTGGCACTTTGCCTAGAGCACATCAGGACAAGCACTTTGGGAGCAGCGAGCCGAAGGTGGTTGAGCCCACTGGGTGGACTGAAGCCACGTCTCTGAGGCTGAGTTCGGGAGTAGCCACGGACAATACCTCACATGTTCCACAGGATGAAAGAAAAAGCCATTCTGGGGGCGCCTGGGTGGCTCAGCTGGTTAAGCGTCTGCCTTCAGCTCAGGCCATGATCTCAGGTCTGGGAAAGAGCCTGGCGTCAGGCTCCCAGTTCGGCTGTGAGCCTGTTTCTCCCTCTCCCTCTGCCCCTCCTGCTAGGGCTCTCTCTCCCCAATAAGTAAATAAAATCTTAAAAAAGAAAAAGAAAAGGCCATTCTGGGAAACAGCCACAGGAGGACATGAAGTGGAGGGGCCAGCGGCACCCCTCTTCTCATTCTCCTCCTCGAGATGTTCTTAAGGTACACGTTCCTTCCTAAGGTACAGAGCCCAGGGCCCAGAGGGAGGCCAGTTAGCTGCTCACCCAAGGTCCGAGAAAAGTGTTGGAGCAGAATCGGCTCCTGAGTGTGAGTAAGGGGCAGGCAGGGCTTAGCAGGGCGGGATAGATAGGGGCTCCACGATCAGGCTCACAAAAATCCCAAAAATGTGGAGGTGTAAGGAGACCAGCGATAAGGGAACAAACCAGACCATCCTGTCCTAGGTGTTAGAGGTGGGATCTTGTTATAACAGCTACTTGTGACCAACAGAGAAGGAAGTAAGCCATTAAAGTGTTATCACTAGTCCTTACTCAGTGGTGCCACCGACAGAGAAGCGAAAAAGACTTCAGTCCCCTGGTTCGCCTTCAATGAAAGACCAACCCTAAAAGCCCTTGGTGCAACCCTGCCGGGGCCCCTCTCACTCCTGAGAGCTTTTTCTACATCCTTACTTAATAAAACTCTATCACTTTACTCACTCTCTTTGTCTGCAAGATTCACTCTTCGACTCCATGAGACAAGAACCTTGCTTTCTCACTTCAGGTTGTCCCATGTGAATCCCAGGATGTCCCCATTGTCCCCCATTGCACCCCGCGCTGCAGCCCTCGGGCAATGCTGGGTGTTTGCTTCACCTCCCAGGCTGCTGTCAGGCACTCCTGCTGTGTCTGTAGGGCTGTTGCTCACACCGGGCCAAATCCAGACCTGCCGAGTCCAGGGTGTGAGCAAGACCTAGCAGAGGGGAGCACAGGGTGCCCAGGTGGAGAGTTTCCCAGTGTGGATTCTGGGGAGAAGTAGCAGCAGACCAGCTAATGCAGGAGTTCTCAGCATATCCCAGGGCTGGAGTCACATTGTCACAGATGTGTGCTGACCACAGAGATGGCTTCAGGGACCACTGGGTCCCAGAGGTGCCACCGATTCTCCATGCTCATCGTGGAGAAGAGCTGCTACAAGAGGGAGGGACATGTGACAGAGAAGACAGTACCCAGTTCTTCTTGGAGGTGGCATGTGACTAAGAGGTGGCATATGAAGGACAGTGGCACCTGTGCCCTCAACAAGAGTGGGCCATGTTCCTCCACGGTCTCAAGGGAGCCGCCGGGAGCTGCCTTCCCAGGGCACCGTCTCCTGCAGTGGAAGGGAGCCCTCCCATTGTGGCCGATTAAGGGTGGCTGCCTTTTTTGGTGGCAATCTCATGGAGGGCTTGCTCTAGCTCCTGCCCTTGGGTCTTGACCAGCCCAACGCAGCACAAAGGATATTCTGCCGTCTAAGACAGGGACATAAAAAGGCTGCAGCAGCTGGACCTGCAGAAGAGTTGCTCTGGGACGCCAGCTGGGAGGGAAGCCAGCCGCCCCCTGGCACTGCTCTTCTGCCAGAGGCCCAAGCCGCCTGCTGGATGCAGTCACCGAAGAGGGAGAGCAAAGCCCAGGACCAGCGGGGCTCTGGGCAGGAGACTGAAGTGCCCCAGCCACTTCACACGGACGGAGACAAGCCCCCAGCTGAGCCCTTCCCGAATGTCTGACCAACAAAACCGTGAGCCACTAGCTGCTGAGCGGATTGTTCTGCAGCAACAGACACGCCAAGAGAGACCCCAGACTCCAAGTGCGCAAGGGCGCTGTGAAGACTAAAGCGCAAATCCCAGAGATAAAGATGATGAACAACAGGCTCGGGTCACCCCCTCCGTCTGATGCTTTTTTCCCGTAAATGCCATGCTTCCAGAGACTACGTAACTAAGAAAGTTCAAAGGAGTCATATCAGAAATCGGCCTCCTTTTCTTCCTTTGACATTTTATTGTGATCGGAGATTGGAAGATGACGAAGTCCTCATGTCGGTGGCCGTGTCCAGGGCGCACCTCGTGGCTCCGCTCGGCACCGGGGGTGCAAGCGCTCCAGTCGCTCCTTTACTAAACCAAGTCATAGCACAGGCGAGTCACGTGTCCACATGCAGGGTGAGTACCTCCTTATCGGAGCTCAGGGCCGAACTCTATAGAGCTCAGCGTAAACGGAAACACATCACCACCAAGGCGCCTGCTCAGCCAGGACGGCCCCACCCCGGCCCTCAGCAAGTGTGGCCGCCATCCTCACTGTCTAGAACCCAAGAGGCGCCATCTTATTAGTGACATAACAGCTCGGGAACCAATGGAACTGTCTCCTCAGTCATATGCCAGCTCCAGGAACCAATGAGAACTGCCTTCTCAGTCATATGACAGTTGTGAGAACCAATGGGAACTCAGTCTCGGTCACATGACAACTCGGGAACCAATGGGAACTTCCTACTCAATCCTATGCCACCACCCAGGAACCACTGGCAAGCTTTATTCTGGGTCATCCTTGTGTGAGGGAGCATAGAGCCTGTGCTGTTGACTGTCATTTTTCAGTCTATGCGAAGCTAATCCCGTGTTGTCATATCCACCAGCAGGAGGCTCTCGCTGCTGCCAGTGGGACTTGTTATCTCAGGGGGAATCGGGTACATTGCTCCCGCCCGCTGATGGGATGAGTCGTTCACCCTCGGAGGTCTGGCTCTCTGCTGGTCAATGGTTGTCACTTTTAATGGCCGGCTGCTCAGTGCACTCTCTCTCCCAGCTCACACTGAGCTCAGTGTCCCCGGCAGAGAGAGCAGGACTGGTGGTCTGATGTTCCAGATGCGTCCGATTGCTGCTGCCGTATCCCGCCTCAGGCCGCTGGAAGCAAATATGCTTGAGCACAGCCTCCGTGAGCAACGCCCGCCAGCAACCCCACATGTGCAGTGTGCGTTGAGTGATTTGTCCAGCCAGGATCTCCAGAGTGTACCCAGCATGGGACACTCCAAGCTCAGCTCTGGGTTCCGCGGTGAAAGGAGAGTGGAGGTCCTCCTCCCACGTGACTGCCATGCCAGCAGGCACTTGGACAGTAAACAAGTAAATCAATCCACAGGCAGGGTAGATGCAGAGAGCAAGAAGTGCTGCAAAGAAATCAAGCAGAAGAGATGACAGAGGGAACCCGGGCTGTGAGGAAAGACAGTTGGATTGGGAGGTCAGGGAGGGCTTCATGGAGGAGACAACACCAAGTCCTGAAAAACAAAAAGGAGGTAGCCATGCAATGCTGTAGGATCCCAGAAATCCAGACAGGGAGAACGGCAAGCACAAAGGTCAGGAGAGGAGGATGGACACCAGGCGTGAGACACAGGAACCAGGTCAGTGTGACTGGGGCCAGTAGGCACGAGGGGAGCAGAGATGCTGTCCTCCATCACCTTTCTGTGTTTATCTTTGGTCTGAAGGATGATATTCTCATCATGCATACATGCATGCAACAAGCACAGCCACACTCACCTGCTGGGTCCTTGTAGTTCCCCAGGCTTGCCTGAGAAGTTAATCAACTCTAGGGTAGAGGTATTAATGTTGTCTCCACTTCAGAAATGATGTAACAAGAACTTTAAAGGGTTAATTAACTTTTCCAAAGTCACACAGCTACTCAGGCATGCCGGTGTGACTCAAACACACAGCTGATAGTATCTTACCTCCCTGCTCAACTCAGACCCATATACACATGAATACATGTGTTTTGATGGACTCACTGCCTCTTCCCTTGGGTTGTGTTCATACTTTGTCTTTAACCACACTTGACCTTTAAACAGTTGTAGCTGGTTAAGTCTCTCTGACTGGTTTTCATGACCCCAAAGAGGCAGCGTGCATGGTGTGGTGGTCAGTGATGTGTGCCCTCCAGACCCAGCCACCCCGGCTTCCCCATCAGATCCTGGCTACCTTGGGCAAGTGACTGAACAATGCAGTGACTCAATTTCTCCATCTGTACAATGGGAGTAATAAGAGTAGTGACCTCAGAGAGTTGTTGACCTTATAGATTTGTATTCACCTGTAAAAAGCCCTGCTTTAGATCAAGAGAGATAAAGCTGCATGAGAACATTGCTCCCCCAGTAAAACCCAGGAAGAGATAGGTAATCTAGTCAAATAATAACCTTTCTTGAAACTATAAGAGAGTTGAGGTGGCAGGGCAATCAGGTGAACTAAACTCCAAAGGGTAACAAACCCTTCAGAAGAGAGATGGAGCCCATGAACTGTTTAATCTTGGCAACCTACGGGAAGACAAGATGGCCACCATAAAACTGAGTGGAAAGAAAATAGCTAAAATTTTAATAAATCCTTAAAACTGAGTATGGGCTAGCATGGTAGGTTAGAATCCCTGGGAGTCCAGAGACAAGGGGCGTTCATATTCACTTTCAAGCCCTTTCCTTGGTCCTCCACTGGGAAGGTCACAGAGGCAGGAGAAGAGACCAGGAGAGATACCCCCACCTTGGTGGTACCCAGGCATCCACTTCACTCTTATGAGACAAAGCCCTCATCTGCTGGGGGTGGGGGTTGCAGGAATCCTTCGCCCCATTCCTAGGCATTCCTCAATGCAGAGGGTAAAAGAGAAGCCAAAGCTATGCTTCCATGAGGGAAAGGCAGAAAAGATATGAGACAGGACCCAAGATCCTGACTGGTATAAGGCAGAGGTCTGTTTCCCTGGGAGAGAGATGGGAGACTCTCTCCTACCCAAGAACCCCTACAGATACAAGGCAGAGTACGTGCTACGGAGGAAGGAGGATCAAGAAGTACAGGAATCCCCTCCCTTGCCCTCAGGCCCAGCCTCACAGTGTCTGCCTAAGACTGGAACTGAAGTGGGAGAGAAGGAATAGCCAGTCTGTACTCACACCATCATCTTGCACAAGCAACAAGCAATGGCAGTATATCACAGGGAGAGGACAGAGCCTGGGAAGGGATGCCTTCACCACAATATAGGCAGAGAGGAGATGCTGAAGGCTGAGACAGAGCGCAAGATAACAGTAGTCCAAAAATGGAGGAGTTTGGGGTCTCAGGTTCACTAAAGGTAACCATAGCAACAACAAGCCCCAGCCCAACTCAACTGCAGACCTAGTTGCCTCAATCTCTCACACAAATGGCCTGGCAGGAAAAAAAAAATCCCATTTCTGAGAGTAAAATACTATTTACTTCAGTTTTCACTATTACTCTACACACAGTGTCTGTAATTTAATTTAAAAAATTATGAGACACAAGAAAAGAAGAATAAAACACCCCGTTGTCAAGAAATAGAGGAGTCAATAGAATCAGACCCAGATATGACCTGTATTTTGGAGCTGTATTTTAAAGACAAGGCATTTAAAATAACTATAGTTAATATAGTAAAAGATCTAACGGAAAGGTAGACACATGCATGGATGGGGAATTTCAGCAGAGAGATGTGAACTATAAGAAAGATCCAAATGGAAATGCTGGAAATAAAAATCATGATATGAGACATGAAAGGTCATTGATGTAAACAACTTGAATGGTGCGTGTGATGCATTAAGTGCTCAGTATTTGTGACTATTATTATTCTGGAGGGCAGGGAAAGTGTCTTTTACCTTCTCCCTAGTGGCCTCAGCATTCAGCATGGGACTGGGCTCATGGGACATCCACAACCAGGACTGTGCAAATGAACACAGCACCAGCAAGAGCAGAATGACTAGTTTCCTCACCACGCAGGAGTTTGTATATAGAGAAAAGCTTGTAAATTGCTGTTAATAATATGGTTGGAGTTTTATCATAGACAGGGGGCTGTTCTAAACTTTTCACTTGTGGTAACTCACTAAATCTCAATCTCCTTACAAAGTCGGCACAATTATTTTCATTTAGCAGATGGAGTTACAGGCCACAGAGCAGGAAATGGCAGGCTTGGGCCACTGATGGCAGACAGCCTGCCTCAGCACCCACGTTCTTAGCTCTTTCAAGATGACAGCATTCATTCCTTTCCAGAACAGTGCTTGAGTTTCACTGTTGATCCCTATAATCTTTTACTGGCGAATAGTCTTCCAGTTCTGAGGAATCAGCCAACAGTATCAACAATGATGATAAGAGCTGACCATAACTGAGTGCCATCTAGAGTAGTGCAAGCCACCATGCTAAATATTTAATGCATGTGAGCCAATTTAATCCTCCCCAAGAATGCTATGAGGAAGATACTCTCATCATCCCCTTACACTAATGAAGAAAATGAGACACAGAGCGGTGAAGTTACTTGTCCACAGTCACAGAGTTTTCAAGTAGTGGTTTGGGACCAGTATCTTTGCTCTTCACCCTTGCACTAAAATGCCTCCACAGAGGCTAGAAAGTTCTGGGGAACCAGCAGACATTGCACCTACACAAACATCGCATCTGCACCCCCAGATTCAGGACAGGGGGAAGTGGAGCTGAGCTGGGCCAGCGTTCTGGTGATGTCATTGAGACGTGAAGCTAGCACCATGGCTAGCTTGGTGACTGTGAGTCAATGCACTGACTTTTTTGTTTAAGCCACTTTGAGTTGGGCTTTCTCTACCTTGTGAGCATCCAAGTCACTCTAGGAAGGCTCTGGTCTAGAGGAGGAGGTGGCAGTAGCTGCCATGTCCCTTGGCCCTCCGATGGAGGCAGAGTGTGCCAGAACAGTAAGTAAAGGATCCACAGTTGGCAAAGGATGCTGTCAGCATGGGGAAAGCAAGTGTGCTTCTTGAGAGCTCACCTTTTGCCCCACGGAGAGCCTGGGGTCTGAAATAACCCTGAAATGAACCCTCAAAAAGCTTCCTTTCTGATTTTTAGCATCACTGACAGTATCACCACCTGGATTTGAGGATCTCAGTCATGAGTAGAATTAGGTGGTACCTTTTCCAGCCAGATGGTCCAGGGCAGGGCTGGGAAGTAGGTCATGAGAGAGTTGATGACTAGATTTTCTTTCAGATTCCCTATGATAACTCAGACCCCAAATCCCTTTGATCCCCAAATTTCGAGAGCTCTGTTTGCTCCATCTGATTGCTTCAATGAACAGTCCACTTTGGACTAAGACTCGTACTTCTCCTCATCTTCTTGGAACACAAAATGCATTTTCTATACCCAATTTTTAACCAAATTCCATTTTCTAGCTTTCCAGCAACTTCCATCTGGGTTAGTCATTTAGCCTCTTGGTTTCAGGTCTCCTCTTTAAAAGACAGAAATGAATGATCCCCCATGCTTCATAGGAGGGATTGAGAGAATTAATTAATGTTTGTAAAGGGTTTTTCCATCCTGTGGTGTCTTTGATATCAGAGGATAAAAGTATGTGAGCAGTGGTGATGAGGACCCAGTTCAGGAGGGAGAAAGAGAGAACAATTCTCTATTTGTTAGTTCTGGTGCTCGTCCACACTGTTCTGATGTTTAGCAGAGTTCTTTTAAGTTTTTCCAGGTTAAATGTATGCATGTCAATATCATTCCTTTGATGAAGTCATTCAAATAAACATAAAACATTAAAAAATAAAAACTTTTGTACAAACCAAAGATGGAGGTAGAAGTCTGTTTCTTGTCAACCAGAACCCTAATTGCTGTCGTAGCCCCTTCTCTGTCATCACTAGGAGGGGTGTGCCTTCACCTGCTCACCATCCCGTGGGCCTTCCCCCATACTGTGAGTGTCCTTTCTATTCTAAGGAAGGAAGAATGTAGTGTTTACTAATTTACTTTTTCCAATGGAAGAGATAGTCTGTGTGGACTGAATTGTGTCCCTCCAAATCTATATGTTCATATGTTAAAACTCTAGCCCCCGGGACCTCACAATATGACCATATTTGAAGACAGAGTCTTTACAGAGGTCAAGTTAAAACAAGATCCTATGTGTGGGTCCTAATCCAAAAGGACTTGTGTCCTTATAAGAAGTGGAGATCAGGACACAGACACACACAGAGGGACGACCATGTGAGGACCCAGGGAGAAGATGGCCATCTGCACACCCAGGAGGGGCCTCAGGAGAAACCAACCCTGCCAACACCTTGATCTTGGACTTCCAGCTTCCATGTCTGTGAGAAAATGCATTTCTGTTGTTTAAGATGTCACACTGGTGGTCCTTTGTTACAGTAGCCCCAGACAACTAACTCATTATCTTAGCCTACTTGTGACCTCAGCTACATTTCTCTGTGATCAGTGAATCCAAGAGGGAATACCAGGGACGGAGTTCCTCATGGCTAAGAAAGACATCACAAAGTACTCAACATGTCTATCCTCTGTAGTCATTTGACACTATGCAGAGAAGGAATTTGGGATAAGAACTGACATGTGAGATTTCATGCAGAAAGACCTGAATTTTTCCTTTAAATTATTTCATTTGAATCCTTCTTTCAAATCTCCACATTCTGGGGGTACTTGGATGGCTCAGTCATTTAAGCATCTGCCTTTGGCTCAGGTCATGATTCTGGAATCCCGGGATCGAGCCCCACTTTGGGGGTCCCTTCTCAGTGGGGAGTCTGCTTCTCTCCTTGCCCCTCACCCCACTTGTGCTCTCTCTCTCTCGCTCGCTTGCTCACTCACTCTCTTTCAAATAAATAAATAAATAAAATCTTTAAAAAAAACCCTCCACATTCTGGCTCATTAGGGGAACTCATCCAAAATCTTGTGTCTGTGTTGCTCTTGAAGAGATGCTGGGTCAGTTCCTTCAATATATTTTCTGCCTTCCAGAAAAAGGAAGTAGCCACATAGTTCTCTTACTCAACCCCAGGAATCAACAATCTTTAGTAATATTTTGTAGTAGATTAAATAAGGCCACTCTTCCAATCAAGAGTGGGAGTCTATTTCCGCTCCCCTTGAATCTGGGTTTGGGGATATGAGGGAACTTGCGACTGCTTTAACCAATAGAATTTGATGGAAATGACAGGTGTGTGTTTAGGAGCTATGATAGAGTTCTCCAAAGAAAAGAACCAATAGGAGACAGGTAGTAGGCAGGTGGTAGGTAGGTAGGTAGGTAGATAGATAGATACGTACATACATACATACATACATACATAAAAAGACAATTATTAAGAGAAATTGGCTCATGTGATTATGGCTGAGAAGTCCCATGATCTGTCATCTGCAAGCTGGAAACCCAGGAAAAGCAGTGGTGTAGTGAGTCCAAGTTCAGAGAGCTGGTGGTGTGAGTCCAGCTGGAGTCTGAAGGCCTGAGACACAGGAGCACCGATGGTGTTGTTCCATTTCAAGGGCAGAAGAAGAGTGATGTCTAGTCAAAGCCATCAGCCAGGCAGAGAGAGAATCCCATCTTCCTCCACCTTTTTATTCTATTTAAGTCCTCAATGGATTAGGCGATGTCGACCCACACTGGGGAGGACCAACTGCTCGACTCCGTCTACCCATTCCAACACTACCTCACCCAGGAATACCCTCACAGACACACCGAGGAGCAATGTGTTACCAGCTATCTGGACACTCCATGACCTGGGCAAGTTCACACATGAAATTAACCATCATAGGAGCCTTGGCCTTCAGATGCCTTGCAGCTCTCTCGAAATGTTTCCTGAGACCGCCATGCCGGGAAGAAGCCTGAATGAAAGACCACATGGAGCCATCCCCGCTGACCCTAGCCCCGGAACACCCCAGAACTGAGCCACCCTCATGAGTGAGCCCAGGCAACCTCAGCCGCCGCTGCTGGTCAGTGAGCTCAGAGACTCATGACAAGTATTAAATCCTCGTGTTAAGCCGCTAATTTGGGGGTGGTTTGGTACACGGAGGGGTACCTGGAGCATCTCTCTGCCTCTTGGGCTACAGAAGGAAGACCAATCTGGGCTTACTGAAAAATGAGCTTCCAGGAATTAAAGAAGAACTCCAGCTACATCATTTTTTCAAACAAATGTAACAAAGATGTTGTTCAATAAATTGTTAGGGGAGACAGGGTCCTGAAGCAAGTGTTTAAAATGGTTTGTAATCTCATATTAATTGTATGGAAATGTTGCTCCCCAAACACTGGGAGACAATGGATTCTGTTAATAATTTAAACAATGCCCCGAAATCCTTTGCAACATGGTTTGCTTAGCAAAATACTTTCTCATAAATCGTTCCAGGGAAGGCTTTGATCGCCCCATAAATTATGCCGTCATGAATTCCGCACCCCCCCAGCCTGACTCAGGGATGTTTTCCTGGGTTTGACCCTGAACCCAGCTTCCTTTCTTTCCCTTCATCTGCCCCTGGGGGCCTTTTCAATCCTGAGCAGTTTGTGAAGTTAGCATCTTTCCCAAAATGTAGGCCTCGCATTGGACTTCTAAATGTGTGACCGCACGCAAGCTTCTTCGGTATCGTCCTAAAGATACTCTCCAGACCCAGATTTCTACCGTACGGGCGTGTGTCCATGTGTGTCTGTACGTGTGCGTGTGTATATGTGTGTGCGTGTCTGTATCTGTACGTGTGCGTGTGTATATGTGTGTGCGTGTCTGTATCTGTACGTCTGCGTGTGTATATGTGTCTCCGTGTGTGTCTGTACGTGTGCGTGTGTATATGTGTGTGCACGTCTGTGTCTGTACGTGTGCGTGTGTATATGTGTGTGCGTGTGCGTGTCTGTACGTGTGCGTGTGTATATGTGTGTGCGTGTCTGTATCTGTACGTGTGCGTGTGTATATGTGTGTGTGTGTCTGTACGTGTGCGTGTGTATATGTGTGTGCGTGTCTGTATCTGTACGTGTGCATGTGTATATGTGCGTGTGTATATGTGTGTGCGTGTCTGTATCTGTACGTGTGCGTGTGTATATGTGTGCGTGTGTGTCTGTACGTGTGTGTGTATATGTGTGTGCATGTGTGTCTGTACGTGTGCGTGTGTATATGTGTGTGCGTGTGTGTCTGTACGTGTGCGTGTGTATATGTGTGTCCGTGCGTGTGCGTGTGTATATGTGTGTGCGTGTGCGTGTCTGTACATGTGCGTGTGTATATGTGTGTGCATGTCTGTGTCTGTGTTCTTGTGTGTGTACAGATGCACACTCGTGGTTTAAACTGGCCTGAGCTCCATCTAACTGGGAAAGTGACTCCGTGTTGTGTGGGATGCCAGAGCTCAGGGGCCACATTAGTGTCCCACACCACATGGCGTGGCTTCTGACTCCTTCCTGACTTGCTGGCCGTTCATTTATTTCTGTCATTAACTCATCTCAGCAATGCAGCCCCCCTCCCCCGGAGGTGTGGGACCCACAGGGCTAGAGGGAAAGGTTAAGGTCCCCCGCAGCCCTAGAAAATCCGGACCAAAGCTCCCCGTGTAGCTGCTGAGGCCCTGCACCCACAGACAGCCCCCAGCCCCTTCTGGGGAGTTGTACAAAACCTGGAGGATCCTACAGGAGGTGCAAAGAGCACCTGACAAAGGAGAAACGGCAAACAGCTGAGGACCGCGGCATCGCTCTCATCAGAAGGGCCCGTGTGAACGGGGGTGGGGTCAGGAGATGGTGTCTCCCTCCGGCCTCGGAGGCCGGCCCCTTATCCTAATTAGCCTTCGAGGTTATCTTGTTTGCGGCTGAAAGGCAACAGCCCCTCCATCAGTTCTAGGGAACATGATCAAAGAGGGATTTAATTAAATTTCATATTTAATTTTCTTCTTTCATTGGTGCTGCCTTTTTGCTAAAAACATGCTATTCTCAGGGAGCTGAAAAGTTGCTCAGGAGAGCAGAACTCACTAGAATAGGAGAGAAATGGGGGCTTTATGGGTTTTCTCTAAAAGGACCCAAATCTCCCCATCTTCACTCTGCTCCAACGTGCATGCAATTCAGGGCAGGAACGTTTGAATTATGAATTGGCTGCTCCGGCTGTAAGTTAAACGTGCAAATGATTTCGACCCCAAGTGCGCCTGGAGGCTCCTGGTGAGTAATTTGCACCCAGCCTGGACCAGAGGCGTGTTTGGGGGGCAGAGACGGCAGGCCAGGGCCGTCCATTCCAAGCCTTAAACCCACCTGCTTGCCTACTGCACATCTCAGTTTCACGAAAGGCACGGCCCCCATGCGGGCGACACCTTTAATTCCTCAAATAGACAGTCAGGGCCAAATGATGCCGCAGGTGAAACTGGCCCACAGGTCAAGTCCACGCAAAATGCAGATCCTTTGTGCGGTTGGCTCTTGTGTGGGGGCCTGTGGGGGATGGACGCTACATCGAGGTCAGGGTCTGCTGTTCATCCTTACTTTCCTTCTACCGGGAGGGGGAGGATTTGGTGGGAAGATCGAGATTCCTGAGCTGGTACAGACAGAAGCCTGGAGGCCAGCATTGTTGAAAGGCACGCACTTGACCTCCCTGAGCGTACCTCTTTGTTTGCACGGGAACCAGCCTGAGAGCCTCCCCTGTGTCGTCTATGACAAACACCCCCAAAGCAGCGAATGCACTGAACAAGGTTCGCGTAGCGCCACGTGAAGGGGAAGAAATCCCTTTCCTTCAAGACATCATTTGCATGCTCATAACTCATGTGTTTATTACACATCATTCTTATCTACTCATTAGAGCAGACCCTCCCTTCTGGATATCATCTGGAAGGGGTGTGGTAGCCTGGTTTTAATTGTATTTAAATACAGGCATGCCTCATGCCTGACTAGCAAGGTAATCAGATCTCCCCCGTTCCTGCTGGCTTCCTGCACTCCAGACGTCAGTGGTATGATTTTCTGGCTGGCACATCCCAGCTGTGCTAAGCCCTAGGTTACAGAACAAGGTGGGTTCTTACTTCAGAGTGCTGGTGACATCACCGGACAGTTTTTATGGGTTGGCGTGTGTCCCCCCAAAAGGTACGTTCAGGTCCTAACCCCCAGTGCCTATGAGTGTGACCTGATTTGGAAACAGGACCTTTGGGATGTCATCAAGTTAAGAGGTCATTGTGGATGACGGTGAGGCCTACATCCTTCTAAGAGAAGGGAGCACATGGAGGAGAGACAGCATGTGAAGACGGGGCAGAAACTAGAGGAACACACGTACAAGCCAGGGAACACCAGCGGCCACTGGAGGCTGGAAGACATGAGCAGGTGGTCCCCCTGGAGCCTTTGGAGAGAGCGTGACCCTGCCAACACCCTGATTTCAGACTCATGGCCTCCAGAACTAGGGGACTATGAACTCTTGTCTTTTAGGGCCCCCAGTTCGTGGTGGTTTGTTACGGTGGCCCCAGAGAATTCACAGCAGTTGGCCAGAAATCAAGTATTCTGCTCTCTTCTCACGTGACCGAGCCATGACTGGTCGAGAGCAGGACGGCCAGCGGAGGCGCCGGCTGGCGTTGGTGACACACTCCAGATGTGAACACGTTGTCCACCGAGGGACGGCGGACACGGTGAGCAGAGGGGGGGCACGCACTGTGAGCTGGCCTGGGTAAATCAGTGAGCTGGCCGTGCGAACCAGGAGCCCAAGGTGCCCACCCCTCAGCCACTCCCACTCGGGGGGCAGTTCTGCTGGAGCTGTCAGAGATGCGAATGGAGTTCCAAGCATAAACACGCCAATGGCATTGTTACTTCAAATCAGGAACAAGTGGAGGAACCTCGTTCCTATAAATAGAGGAGGCAGTTATGGCGGCTCAGTCACAGGACGGATCGTCGGGATGCTGCAGAAACGATGTTTGGAGGAATTATTTTTATCACGAGAGAGACATTCTCACAACACGATGTTTAGTGACAAGAACACACGGATTGTCTACACCAAGCATCACACCCAGACAGACCCGTTGTCTCCGGGTGGGTTCCTGAGAAATCTCACCTCCATGCCTGACCCTCACACTCTTTCCCAGTTCTCTGAAGTCATTGTCTGTTACTTTTATGATCAGAAACACGACATCGTGAAGACAGACTGGGTCCGTCCCACGAATTCCCTTCCTCGCTCTGGCCCCTCCTGTCTCCCCCCGACCCTCCTTATCTGATGGGTTGAAAACAATGTCCCGAATGGCATTTTGGAATCCACGTTATAATCCCCCCACCCCCAGGGCTCCAAACTATTGATGGGCAATTTCGTTTCTCTTTCCCCCTTGCCCTCTCCTCTGGATGCTCATTCGATCTGGGACACGGTGATTCCATCGCAGGCCTCCCTCCGGGACCTGGCTCAGTGAGCTGCCCACCTTCACCTCTGACGGTCAGGTGTTAGTCAAAATGCAAACACCAGGGCTGGCTTAGGGGCCCTGACTCGTGATTCCACATTTCCTAGACCAACAGGAAACAAACGGGACCACACTGGACGGGCTGCGGGCACACAGGGGAGTGGTGCCTTCGTGTTGGATTCCTCTTGCTTTCACCTCTCCTCTGTGGTCTCTGTCAGAACCCCAAGCTCATGGCCTTCTAACTCTGTGGGTGTTTGCTGTGTGTGCGGTTTCCCTCGGAGGGTCTTCTCTCTACCCCTGCATCAGCGTGTGAGGGCTGCCCTCGCCAAGTCCCGCCAACTGAGAGCTTACACAGCAGACGTGTGCTTCCCTGTCCGCAGTCCTGGAGGCTGGAGGTCCGAGATCAAGGTGTCGGCGGGTTGATTTGTTCTGACACCCCTCTCCGTGGTGTGTGGACGGCCGTCCTCTCCCTGTGTCCCCACGGTCATCCTTCTGCGTGTCTGTGTTCTGATCTCGTCTTGTAAGGACACCAGACACACCAGGCTAGGGTCCACCCCATCGCCTCATGTTACCTTCATCACCTCTTAAAGACCCGATCCCCAAATGCAGTCCCATTCTGAGGTCCCTGGGGCTAGGGCTTCAGTGTACTGAGGAGAAGACTGTTTCTCAACAGGTCAGAACGCTGTTGTGCATTTGAGTAAATCACTGGCTCCCAGAGATTCGCCTCTCTCTCCTTAATCAAGTCCTGGGCTGTCCAGGACCCCCGTGAGCTGCGGGAATTACAATGGAGGACAAGCCATGGGTGTTCCAACACCAGAGCTCAGTCACAGGGGAGCGTTTGTCACTTTGGCTGGAGTCATTCACACTTGTCCCTGATGCCGCCCAGGATCCCAGCTCCAGGGACACAGCAGGCCCACAGCCGTGATCCAAGACTTCCTGCTCCCACCGCTCCTTCCCCCACAAGGAGACGGGGCTGGGAGGGTGCGGGCATTGCCAGCCTGGGCAGCATGGGCTCTCGGGAAAGAATCGGGAGGGCATCCCCGGGCTCCGTGCACATCCTCCAGCCACTTTGCTGCTGCTGCCACCTTGGTTTGGCGCCACAAATAGAGCAGCTTCAGGGCCGGCTGGTAGAGGAAGGCGAGAAGGGGCTCTATAGAGCCAGGCCCAGCCTTACAGTGTGGCCAATGGGACCGCTGTCCTCGCAAGCACATTGTCCTCCATGGGAACTGCAGGGAGGGTGGTGGGGTCTGCGGCAGAGAGCCACCCCCCGGCCTCATCAGGACTCACCTACTTCTAAGAGCACGAGTTGGACAGGTTAGCATTCGAATATTTCAGCTACGAGCAATGGAAGGAAAGTTGGCATTGTGTCCCTGATTTGTGCAGGAAAAAGAAAAAAAGCAGAAGAGCCAAAGCCTTCCCCATACCAGCTGTTTTCTCACTTGGGAAGGAACCCCCTGCATGCCAGACTTTCTTCCAAAACCCGTGGGCCACAACGTGTCACCTGGCCTCCCAGGGACTGCCAGGGAATCTGTGGCACGGGAGCCTGGGTACCTGCCACCCCCTGGGCCAGAGCAGGGGCTGTGGGCAGAAACGGGGAGACTGACATTGGGCGGGTAGCCAGCAGGGGCACCACATCCCAGACAACCACAGCTGCTGGGAAGCAAGACTCCTCCCTCCCCCAGCTCGCACACACACGCTGGGAACGCAGGGCTACCACAGACACCTTGGGGGACCTCGATCCCCTTTCTTTCTTTCTTTCTTTCTTTCTTTCTTTCTTTCTTTCTTTCTTTCTTTCTTTCTTTCTTATTTTGAACATCTGTACTGACGCAGGATTCAACGCCATGTAATTCACTTGTGTAAAGGGCCAAGTTGAGGGCTGTTAGCCCAGTCACAGAGCTCTGCAAGCATCACCACCACCGATTTCAACACATTTGCATCATGCCCAAGCAGAAACTGCCCTGTTAGCTACGGCCGCCGGCCCCCCAGCCCCCAGCCCCAGGAAACCACCAACCTCTGTCCCACCCGCGTAGATTTGACGCTGCACACAAATGGACTGTAGTCTGAGACCGTCTGTGCTGGGCTCCGTGCATTCAGCATCAAGCCCCACGCACGTGGCCCCGTGGGTCAGAATATTGCTCTATTACTTGTATCCTTTGCCTTCTGCTTATTCATTCATCCGTTGATGGACGACTGGCTGTTTTCTCCCTTCGGCTGTGTGGGGACGTGTCCTCGTTTCTCTGGGGCACGTCCCCGGGAGGGGATCTGCGTTGACTTTCTTCCGAACGTACTCAAGGACATGCACCAATCAGGGTCCGTCGTCCCAAATAGTGAATGTTGCGAATGGTGCCTCACCCACAGCCAGGCAGGAGATCACCTGTGATTCCCAGCCACTCTCTGCGGGCGATGATTCCTTTGGCCCAAACAGGAGAAAAATGAATGCTCAGGTATTTTCCCCCCATTTTTCTTCCATATGATGTTTGTTCTTACAACGGAAAATGGAAAGTGCTGCTCAGCAGAAAACCCATGCCCGCGTTCCCGAAATTCACCTGTCCTTCCTCAGCAGCTGCGGCTTCACATGGCCTGAACCTGAGGGCGGAGGCGGGGTCCTTCCCCGCCCACCCCCCAGCTCACCTGAATCTGTGGCAGCTGGCAGCCCTTAAGGGACCACCCTGAGGCTCGGATGGTAAGGAAGCCGGGCCTGCCGTCTGCCCCTGCTCAGCCCAGGCTGTGCCCCAGAAAGGTACGGTCTATCTAATTATTTTCACTCTCATGTGTTTGTAAAACAGAATGGTGGGTTGCGGGAACAGAGGTGAGACGGGCCTCTCTGGCATTCTCTACTGTTATTTATCTTTTTCCAGGGACCTCAGCTTCCCCCCACCCCAGAGATCAGAGTGGTGGGGGTGCCCAGAGGCACTTGGACAGGGGGTCAGACAGTTGCTTCACACTCATTGTTCTTTTGCTAATTCAGACAACAAACAGTCTTGCACCCGACCGGTGCCAGCACTGAGGACAGACAGCCCAGTCCTGCCCTCCAAACCGCGCACTCCAGCGGGCAAGAGAGGCCGCGGCCAGACCTTGCCGATGCAGGGGCAGCACGGGGCCCCGGACTCAAGGCTGGTCCCTCGTGTTCCCTGTCCCTGGAGAAAGCAGGTCAGTCTCACTGGTAGTTTGCGGTTACTTCCCTCTGCAGACTTTCCTCCCAAGCACTGAAGGAGGGGCCCCCCCAGTGCAAGAAGGCCCGACGCAGGACCCTGACGCTGGGCAGGACAGAGGAGATGGACGACAGTTCACAGCAGCCGCACGTGTGTCACAGGCCAGAAGCAGCACCCGCCCAGGTGGGGCTCTGGAGGCCACACCGGGGAGCAGCGAGCCCGTGGTGGGGGGAGGGGGGCTGTGAGCGGAGAGTGGGGTGGGGGCAGCTGTCCAGCCAGGGGGACTGGCCTGTGGGGCCTCCCTGCCGGGGCAAGAGGTGGGCATGTTTGCCCAGATGAGGGAGCCCAGAGTCAGGCCACAGGGGCCTGGTGTCTCAGAGGGCAAGGCAGCACAGGCGTCCGTAGGTGACTCTCTGCTTATCCCTGAAGGGTGGGCTGTCCGGGAGCTGGGGTGACAGCCTCGGCTGCTGCCAGGAAGGGGTCGGTGAGTGATAATCCCAGTGCAGAAGGGCTGGAGGAACGTTTTCTCTCCCACAAGTACATCCAAAGGCCGTCCTGGGCCTGCCCAGAACACTATTTTCTTCACACATTTAGAATCCCTTCCCTCATGGGACATTTGGTTTTCTGGCCCCGCCTTTTTTTTTTTAAATGAATGTTATTTTTTTAATAATATTTTTTATTATGTTATGTTAGTCACCATACAGTACATCCTTAGTTTTTGATGTAGTGTTCCATGATTCATTGTTTGTCTCGCCCTATTTTTAACTCTCGTGCCTCCATGATGGTGCCCGTCCTTTCAGAATCCTTGTGCCCCCTGCTGGCTATTGTCCACCCTGTGTTAAATCAGTTCCCGGGGTCCCAGCTCAGGCTGCCCCAGCTGCCCCACCTGCCCCAGCCCAGGGCTGAAGCTGCCCGCTCGGTCCCACCCCTGCCTGGCCTTGTGGGCAGCTGTCCAACTGAGTCCCTGCAAGGGGACCTTCTGCTCACCCCCTCAGCCAGGGTCCCCAGGCTCCCTACCTGCAGAGGCTGCCCTGAGTTTGTCCCCCACCTGGTGTAGCTGAGGAGCTCTGAACATACAGGACTAGGCCCATGGAGACCCATCCTGCTTGGTGACCTTGGGCACGTTGCTGTTCAGCGCCAAGAAGATTCCTTCTGCACACAGCTCCGCGGGTATGGGCCCTGTTGCTGCAGGCTGGGGCTTGAGGGCCTTCTTCCAAGGAGCACCCCTGCAGGCTGGCTCGACTCTGCAACATTACGCGGATGCCTTCCTGGCGGGAATTCCTGACATACGGAGCCTCTTGAGGAGCAGACACGGGCCCTTGTCCACGGAGGTGTGAATCGCTCATTGCTGTCGTCCCTGCAGTTTACCGGTGTGCCTAGAAAAAGAACGGGATTTGTCTGGGGGACAAACCTTTGGGGTGTTTATTCATCAACCGGTATGTATTAAACAACCATATGCCATGCACTGTCTAAATTCTGGGGAAACGAGAGTTAACAAAAAGAGAGAGGAAGAGAAAAACCTCTGCTCTCATGGAACTTACATTTTGTTAGGGAGACAGACAAGGACAGAATAAATAACTAAAGTATATGATATGTTTAAAAATTGCTTGTGTGAAGGAAAATAAAGTCGGGGTGGGAGTTGAGGTCGGTGGGGGAAGGAGTTGAGATTTGAAATGTGCTGATCGGGGAAGGCTTCCCTACAGAGGGGGCTTCTGAGCAAAACCTGGAGGAGGTAAGGGAGCCAGCCCTGCGGGAAGACAGTTCCAGGTGGAAGGGAGTATATGTGCAAAGGTCCTGAGGCAGGGCTAAGGACCAGCCTGCCTAAGGACCAGCCTGCCTCAGGACCAGCAGGGAAGCCTTCATGGTTTGACCCGTGAGCAGAAGGCAGTGGTAGGGATGAGGCCCCCTTCCCACAGCGAGGTGGTATCAGGAGGCCTTTGGTCTTTATTCCAGGTGAGGTGGGAGCCACCTGAGGGACCAACAGAGGAAACACGGGAGCGGATTCCCAATTTCTGAACATCCTGCCTGCTGCAGAGGCCAGGGGAAGTTAGCCGGGAGCTGCTTCAGGTCCAGGCCCCGCCCTCGCCCACGACGGCATCTCCACCCTGCCCAACTGTCCCTGCACACTTTGCCTTGGGGTGCTGCCTTTTCCGTGTTCCTGTGGCCCCTTTGCAGCTGCTTCTCGGGCCCTACCTCCTTCGTGGGATGAAGAAACGCACGAACCAGCCTGTCTCTGGAGCTGGTGTTTCACTTCCCCATGGCTCCTTTCATGCCGCGGCCCTGGAAGGAACTTCATGACGCCTTCGTGCTGGCTTGTCATCTGTTCTTCTGCAAGAGGGTTTTCCGGGAAGTGGCGTCCCAACCATCAAAGGCCATCATTTCCAGAAGACTTCTCAGAGGAGATCGGAGGGGAGCTGGATGGTGCCCCGTGGTGGGGGTCCCTGGAGGGCAGTTCTGAAGGGCTCTGGAGTCCCCTGGGCCAAAAACAGGGTTTACTTCTGACAGTGACACCCGTATGCCAGACACACGCAGCACTGGATCTCTGCTATCAGCTTCCAAACAGCCTTGCTGTTTCCATCGTTCCCATTCTGCAGGTGAGGACCAAAGAGTGCCGGAGAGGCTGACGTAATTCACTCCATGTCCACTTGCAAACACCCTGCCTTGGAGCCACGTCTCGCCACTGGAGCCCACGTGACCCCCAGCCAGGCCGGCGTTGCTGTCTCTGGCTTCAGTCTCATCATCCCTGTTGAGCTCCCATTCATCAGTACTGCATTTTGCTTTGCACACTTTCTGGGGGAAAAAAATTCTAATTTGGCTTTGGAAGTATTATAAATATCGATTTTACAGTTTTCTTTGTCTGTTTTGGAGCCATTTGGGTTTTTGATTTTTTTTTTTCCCAGATCTCAAACAATTTTGCAGACCTGTGATGAGTCAGCTGGCCTGCTGCACCCACTGCCCCCTGCCCCCTGCGCTCACAGCCTTATCATTGCTCCTTCAGGCCGGCTGACTCCAGGTTGGCTCCGCACAGCAGAACTTCCTGGCGTCTGTCCCTGCCCTCGGGAACATTCTGCCCTTCCCGGGAACATGCCTTTGAGCTTGCAGAAGTCTGGTTTCCCTCCTACGCATCCTGAGAGCTGCTTGCGAGAGGGTGGACCGGCTTCACCTGCCCCCTCACTCCCGGGGGCCTCAGCACCTTCCGTGCACCCAGGTTACCAGCGAGCATCGATTTCACACGGATGAATGGCTCCTTTCTACGGGAGTTAAAGATAATTCCTGCCACTCAGTCATCTTTAAAACTGTTCTTTAACTGTCCCTGTCCCCGGTTTCATTTTTCTTAGGCATTCAATTAAATTAAGCTGCTAGCAGCCGCACATTTTAATTTTCCTGTTCTACACCGGATAATAAATAGTGACAGGGTAACAGGATGGCCTCTTCCCTTGGTCTTCCTGCTCCCCCTCACCCCTCATCTCTCCACATCTCATTCTCTGAGTGTCTTCAGGGCCTCAGACCCCAAGGATGAGGCTGAGACAGGACAGCCGGCAGCGCCTTGACTGTGCACCTCTTTGTTTCCAAGCTCAGTCCTGGGCTGACAGGAGGTGGGAACTCAAGGGCAGCCGAACCTTTCTTGGTGGGTGAAACTTGCAGGCAGCAGCCTCAGCCCTGGCTCCTGAACTCTGCCTGTCTCTGGCTGGCAGTGGCCAGAGTCCAGAGAGGGCAGCCAGGACATAGGAGCTCTGTGATCCCAGCCCCGGGGAGCCTGTGTCTCTTCTCAGGCCAGCTCAGACCTCGTTCTTCTTGAGTGCAGGCAGCCCGGCTGTGAGGCTCCCTGTTTGTGCAAGCTGGTCGGGGCCCAGGCTCCTGTCTCTGAGACCCGCCCTCGGCAGGTGCAGGGAGCTATGCTTGTTACATGGGGAGGACAGGCTTTGATGGAAAATAACACTTGAGCAAAGAGAAGCATCATTTACTGAAGTATTTCTCTAAGTCAGGGTTTGCTTTCAATCCTTTACCTACAATATCTTATTTGATCTTCACCGAGTTTTAAGACCTTGGTATCATGGTTACCTTCTTAAGAGAAATCTGGTGATGTTCTGGAGAGCCCAGTAATGTCTCCAGGAGGTGGTGACATCAGAATGTCAAGTCTTTTCCTTTTTTTTTTCCCCCTTTTCTGCCAAACCATCTGTCCCTGGTTCTCTTCCCCAGGAAGGACTCATTGATATTTCCAAGATAACTGCTCTAAAAGGGTTACAGTTTGGCCGGTCCTTTGTGGGTCTGTCTCAGAGGTGTGACTCACTGTCATCAGTAGGTGGAGGGCATTGTTTTGAGGGCAAATCCTGGAGTCTGGCTGTCTGGATTTGATGCCTGTCTCCCACCTTATTAGTTATGGGCTCTTCGCCACACATTGGTTATTTCAGCCGCTCAGACAAGAAGAGCCCAAACTGCGATGATTTCAACAAGACAAACATTCGCTTTTTTCCCTCATATAACCATCCCAGGTAGGTAAGCCTTGTTCAAGGAGCTCATCTGGGGATGAAGTTTTCTTCACCATACTTCTCAATAACCCCCAGTCCATCAGAAGCACAAATGATACACCAGCTGGGTGTCCTACAATTCCGTTCAGTTCTGCACTCTCTGGAGACAGCATCAGACCCCACAGGTGACAGCCTCAGTCCCCTAAGACTACCCTCCACTCCAGATGCCAATTGTGTGTCTAGGTTATCACCTGTGCTTCTGGCCAATGGGCTATGAATGAGAGATCCCATAAACCCCTCCTCAGGGGTTAATTTGCTAGAGTGGCTCAAAGAACTCAGAGAAACATTTACTTACACTTATTAGTTTATTATGAAGAATATTATAAAAGATACAGGTGGGCAAACTACATAGGGTAAAGGTCCCAAAGCATCCCAAAAGCAGGAGCTTCTGTCCTCATGGAACTAATATGTGTCACCCTTCCAGCATGTGGATGTGTTCATCAACCTGCAAGCTCTCCAAACCTCAGCTTTTTGGGTTTTTAGGGAGGCCTCATTACATAGACATGATTGCCTCAATCATTGGCCATTGGTGATCAATTCCACCTCTAGCCCCTCCCCCTTCCCAGGAGATCAGGGGTAGGACTGAAAGTTTCAACTTCCCACTCATGATTGGTTCCCTTGGCAACCAACCCCCATCCTTAGGTGACCCAGGAGCTTTTCCAAACGTCGTCTCATTAACATAACAAAAGACACCTTTTTCACTCATCACTTAGGAAATTCCTAGGGTTTTAAGAGCTCTGTGCCAGGAACTGGGATGAAGACCAGGTATATACATCTTATTAAGGATCACAATATCACAGCAGAGTTCTGTTGCTAAAAGGAAAAGGGGAAGTAGATGCTGGGGTATAATTAGCAATCTCTGCCAAAGGTGGTAATCATGGACCCTAGAGGTTTTTGAAAGATTAAATGAGATGTGCATATAAAGCTTTTTAAAATAGTTGTCATTTGGTAAAACCTCCTGAAATGGTTTTATTAATATCATCTCTATCATTACCATTATCCCTACCATTACCACCATCATCATCACCATTACCACCATCATCATCACCATCATCACCATCATCATCATCACCATCATCATCATCATCATCACCATCACTATCACCATCATCATTTCACCATCATCATCACCACCATCACCACCATCATCATCACCATCACCATGACCATCATCACCATCATCACCATCATCATCGTCATCACCATCTCCATCATCATCATCACCATCTCCATCATCACCATCATCATCTCCATCATCACCATCATCATCACCATCATCACCATCATCATCATCACCGTGATCATCATCATCACCACCATCACCATCATCATCACCATCACTATCACCATCATCATCACCATCATCACCATCATCATCATCACCACCATCATCATTATCTTATTCATCATCTCAGGCAATGCCTTTCAAGCCAATAATGACAATAATTGGGCTTGTATTAACATTCCTGTTTTCTAGCCACTGGTATATCTTCCTAATCCTTGCTGCCTCCATTTGCTTCCAGAATTCAAGTGCAAGCAGAAGCCTAATTTATCACTACATCAGGTTCAGTAAATGCTACTTTGATATAATAATTCTTGCAGGTTTTACAAATGGTTTTGATCATAAGAATTCACAGTAAGCCTTGTAAATATGTGTGCTGTTTTAAAACGGTATGTCTTTGACCCAGCAACTTTGCTTTTGAGATTTTACATGAAGGAAATTACCACAGAGAATCAAAAAGATTTATCTACCAGGATGTTTCTTGCAGCAATATTTATAACCATTGAAAAATTGGAAACTACCTAAATGTTGAAGGATAGAGGCTTGGTAAAATAAATTACACTACACCTGTATAATAAAATACTATACAGCTTTAAAAATTATGTTGTCGAAGAATATTCAAATATATGGAAAAATATTCATGATATATATTTGTTAAATGAAAAAGCAGATTTCAAAACAGTATGGGAAATTATAATCTTAGTTTGTGGAGGAAGTACAACTATCCATGAAGATTGTGGGCTCTAGAAATGGAAAGATTTGAATCTTGGTTCTGCCATGACCTTGGGCAAGACACTGAACTTTCATGCCTCACTTTCCTCTTTTGCAAAATGTGAGGGAGGGAGTCCAAGAACAATTTCCTCCCCTTCCTTCAGCACTTTATACTTGGCAGCTGGTTCTTCAATCTGTGTTTGGATGCCTCAGATGAATAGGCCCTCACCACCTCCCATACTGTCCATACTGTAGTAACTCTAACCACAAACTATGCGTAGAGTGGATGGAACCCATCTTGAAACTTACATACGTTCTCCAGGTTGGAACTTGTGTTTTCATTGTTATGACCAATAAAAGGGTGGTGGGCGATTGATGTATATGAGTGGTTGTTGTGGGGATTGGGTTTCTTTTCTGGATCTGCAGAAAATCCAAGTAAATTGTTTCTGCAGCCATCTGTAGGCTAGCCCGGGAGCCTTGGTTATGGAAACAGAGCTGAACAGAGCCCCAAAACAGGGTCCAAGTGGTAAAACTTATGGAAACATCAAGTGCAAGGTCTGATGTCAAGTCAGAAATCAAGAAATACTCAGAAAATCAGCTCCAGCTCTGCCACTGAAGAATCAGTTGATCTGTTTCAAAGGTCTCAAGCATCCTTTTAAAGCAGGTTACCCTTTTACTTAAATGCCATCTGATACAGAAGGCCAACATGCCAAATAAACAAGGAAAGATGCCATAGCCAAGATAAGGGAAGAGGGGGATCCAGGACATTCTTGCTTCTCTTCCCTATGTGTGCCCAGAGATGGTAGTGTCTCTGCAGGACCCAGCTATACCTCGTCTTTATTCCACCACAAAATTAATGCCCGCAGCACGCTGCACAGCAGCCAGAGGTGGGAACAACTTGAACCCCGTTGATGAGCGATGGACAAACAAGTTGATGCATGTCCATACAATGGATTATTCAGCCATAAAGAAATGAAACTCTAGCACCCATTACAATGTGGACAAACCTGAAAACGTTACTCTAAATGAAAGAAGCCAGTCACAAAAGGCCACGCATGTATACCTAACATCCAGAATAGGTCAGGCTAGTCCTTAGAGACAGAAACAAGATTGGTGGTTGCCAGACATTCGAGGGAGAGGAGAGTGTGGGGTGATAGCTAATGGGTACAGGTTTCCTTTTGGGGCAATAAGAATGTTTTGGTTGTACAACATTGCACTGAATGTGATTGTTTCATTTAAAGGTGGAATCGTTCACTGTAAAATGATTAATTTTATGCTCTGTGAATTTTACCTCAACAACAACAACAGCAAAAAGCCCAAAATAAAATAATGGTAACATTTACACCAGAAGGGGAATAATGTTCACCTAACCCACGCGTAGCAATCAGCAGAGCATTTTACTGTGTACAACACATGTTTCAGCCTCTCCACCCATCTGTAGGACAAATGCTGCCCTCTCTCTGGAGTTGGTCTGCCAGGAACAGACCCCAGGCCGCTAGGCTCCTGATATGATGCTCTTCCTTCCACCAGACATCTGCCCATCCTCACTCTGGAGCATGCTGCTCGTTAGCACACCAGTGGCTGCTCATGGCTCTGTGGAGAGACAGCGGCATCTGGCCATGGCCTGGGTAGGCAGCTTCTGGTACCAGGAGTCAAATGCATGGTGCCAGGCCCTCAGCAATTGATAGCAAGGTGCCCAGTACTCTAAATGCACCTCACCCATGTAGCTATAACCCAGGCTGGTGGGGGGTGCCACTCCAGTGTGTAGGGTTGGAAACTGGCCCCATTCCTTCAACAGATAATTATTAATGCCCACACTGGATACCTGTGCAGACCCCATGCTGGGTGCTGGGGTTTCAATGGTGAACAGATCTTACCTGGAGCCCCAGAGCAGGAAGCTCACAGCCCAACACCAGAGACAGGCTTCCTAATGAGCCCATTGTAATGTAACATCTTGAATACTCTGAGAACAGAGCAGGAGGCTGGGGTCGCACAAGATGGGAGGGAGAGGCCTCAGAGGGTGACCACCCCCCCACGCTGCTTCTTGGGAATAGGAGCTGTCATCCACATCACCCACACCCAGATGGGTGGGGAAGGGAAGGTACAGGAAACCCCCCACAACCAACCCCCGTGCAGGTGAAGTTCCTGAACAGGGAGAGTGCCCCTGCTACCCCGCCATGTGAGGGCTAATGCACTATGTGTGTGGGGGGGGAGCAGGACAATAACACATTGGGTTTGCATTTTGGGAGTTGCCCCACCTGCATCTGGGAGACGAGATTGGGGGGCAGAGGGGAGATAGTTTGGGTTAAGGAGACCTGGCCTGGGTGTCCAGGTGAAAGGTAACGTCGGTTCCTAGGTGATGGTGAAGGTGAAGGCAGAGAGCTAGGAGAGAGAGGGCTGGGGTCAGGAGAGATGTGGGGGGAGGGTTCAGCAGCAGGAGCTAGTGTGGAAGGCTTGGTTGGGGAAGACAGGAGGGGAGGCAGGAGCAGAATGTCAGGCTTGGGCAGTGATGGACAAGGAACCTTTTATTGAGATCGGGACAGGGACATTTTGGGGGTCAGGTTTGGAAAGATAGCAGAAGATGTCAAGTGTAAGGTACCTGAGGGCATCCAGGTGGAGCTATCTGCAGGTCAGTAGAGACCCTCTCTGGAGCCTGGGGACCAGGTGGTACAGGCATCCAAATCTGTGGGCAGTGAGACTGAGGTCAACAACCAGATCATGGATAAACACAGAACTCTGACCCACAACATGCACCAACAATGCAAGGAGCCCACCACAACCTCAGCAACCAACCCCAAATGGCCAGGATGTGATCGTAATTCCCAGCTTCCCAGCTTTGCTCCCTCTCCCAACTTAGGGCCAACGGGCGTAAACTGTAGGTGCTCCCCTAACCAATCACATGGGACACTCATCCTCTCTAGTTGGCTGCCTCCAGCTTCTCCAGGCTCACAGCTCCCTTGCTCCTGCACGAAGCTCTCCCTGTAGCCTGCCTGGCTTTGAGTCCCTGGCAAACACAAGTGGCGGTAGCTGACCCCCTTGTTATAGCAGACCCTGAGTAAATAGAAACCATTTGTTCTCATCTGGGTGGTTTTTGCACAGTGCACACTTCATGTACACCAGCCGTCAGTTGTGTAATTGGAGGCTGGAAGTGGACAGGTTACTGGGGGCAGCATGTCCTGTGAGAAGGGCAGAGCCCAGAGGCCCAAATCCTGAGGAACCCTGACATTTCCCAGGCTGTGAAGGACTGAGAAGGAGGACTGGCAAAAGGTCTGGAGGGAGACCCGTGAGTGTGCACCAGCACGTGTGCAGAGACCCCAGGCATACCTGGGGTGGGAGGGCAGAAGCTACAGAGCCAGCCTGGTGCCCCAACACAGCCCACATGCTCCAGACACCTTGTTGGACCCATCATGGCACCATAACATGCTGCAGAGATTACTAGGGCCTCCAGCTCTGCACTAACCTGGGGGAAGTCCAGGTTACAAGTCACCTGCCCGTAACCGTCCCCAAATCCTCATACCCTCTTCCTCTACCTGTTGATGGGCCTGAGTTCAATTAATAATCATGTTGCCAGCATGTGCTCAATGCCCAGCCCCCTGTTAGACAAGTTCTAAGGGCACCAAAAGGCACACAAACAGAAGGCAAGAAGGCCACGCTTTCCTTTGAGGACTCACAGCTTCATCATCCGCAAAGGCTCTCGGTCCGGATCAGCAGCAGCACCATGGACAGCGCTGACTCAAGAAAACAGACCCGAGGAAAGTCCGATTTATGATTTCTAGGCCCATTCCTGGAAGTCAGGGGTCAGAATTAATGCCACCTCGTTTTGCAAGGACCAACCAATGACTCCCCTGTGACCTTTGATCCCGAGACTTGGGTTAACTGTAGCCTGGATGCAAAGGTCCTAAGAGACCATGGAGGGAGACGACCCACAAAGTGCCCCATGCGCTTCAGCCTCACAGAGTTTATGAAGGCCTACTGTGTGCCAGGCTTCAGGGCTACAGGGATCAACACAGCACAGGTCCTCCTCAAGTCTCCTGCATCATGGGATTGGGCTTGGGGCGGGGCGGGGGGGCGTGATAAATGAAATCAAAGAGCAGTAAAGATGAGCTGAGCACAATACCTGATGCATAGTAGGTCTCTTGCCTAGCATTTTCAGGTGGACCTTCCCATTCCATCCTCACAAGAACTTATGAGGTGAGTGCATTCTATCACAATGTATGAAAAAGGAAACTGAGGCACAGAGAGGTTGGGTACCTGGCAAAGGTCATGCTCTCAGTCCATTCAGGCTGCTGTAACAAAAATACCACAGACTTAGTGGCTTAAACCAACAAACATCTCTTTCTCTGGAGGCTGGAAGTCCAAGATCAAGTCTCCAGCAGATCCGGTGTCTAGTGAAAGCCCTGTCAAGGTTCATGGACAACTCTCTTGTCGCTGTGTCCTCATGTGGTGGAAGGGAAAGGAGGTTCTCTGGGGCCCCTTTGATAGGGCACGAACCCGTCATTAGAGCTTACACTTAATGACCAAATCACTTCCCACAATTGCCACCTCATTGTACTATCACATTGGGGGTTAGGATTTCAACATGTGAATCTGGGGGGGCACAAACATTCAGTCTACAGCAGTCTTGCTTCCAGGAAGTGGATTTAAATCCAGGCATTGCATCCCATCGTTGGCACAAACCTGTAGATGCCACTGTAGTCTGGGGCCAGCCGACCTCTCCGTGGGGCCAGCCTTCAAGAGAGAAAGTAACGATGCATATTTTAAAAGTTTTTTTCAGCTTTCTTGGGATACAATTGACATATAACATTGTGCAATGTGCTGATTTGATACACTTCTATCTTGCAAAATGATTATCACCACAGCGTTAGCTAATGCCTGCAATACATCACATAATTACCATTTCTTTCCTGTGATGAGAATATTTAAGACCTACTCTTTTAGCAACTTTCAAGTACATGATAGAGTACGGTTACCTATAATCACTATGTTGTGCACTAGATCCTTGGATCTTACTAATTTTATAATTGGAAGCTTACACCCTCTGGCCAATATCTCCCCCATTTTTCCACCCCCACCTCCAGCCCCTGCTAACCACCGCTCTACCCTCTGCTCCTTTGAGTTTGGCTTTTTTAGATTCCGTATAAGTAATATTATACGGTATGTGTCTTTCTTTGCCTGACTTATCTCACTTAGCATAATGTCCTCAAGACCCACCCACATTGTCACAAATGGCAGGATTACCATCTTTCTCATGACTGAATAATATTCGTGTGTGTGTGTGTGTGTGTGTGTGTGTGTGTGTGTGACATCTTTATGCATTCTTTCATTGATGGACACTCAGGTGGCTTCCATATCTCGGCTATTGTGAACAATGACACAATAAACATGGGAGTGCAGATATCTCTTCAAGATCCTATTTTCATTTCCTTCCACAACATACCCCAGAGGAGAGATTTCTGGATTCTATCTTCAATTGTGTGCGGAGCCTCCAAACTGTTTTCCACAGTGGCGGCAATAATTTACATTTCTACCAACAGTGCACAAGGGTTCCCTTTGCTCCACATCCTCACCAACACTTGTTATCTTTTAACTTCTTGCCGATAGTTGTTCTACTAGGTGTGAGGTGGTATCTCACTGTGGGTTTGATTTGCATTTCCCTGATGGTGAGGGATGTTGTGCATTTTTTCATGGATTTGTTGGCCATCTGGATGTCTTCTTTGGAAAAATATCTATTCAGTTCTGCTCATTTTTAATTGAATTATGTTTTGCTCTTGAGTTATATGAGTTCCTTATACATTTTGGATATTAAGCCCTTACCAAATGTATGATTTGCAAATAATTTCTCGTACATAGTTTTAAAACATCTACAATATTCATTCTAATTTTTCTCATAGGGGAAATTGACACCCACGGTTATAGACAATAGGTGAAGTGCCACCATCAGCCATGATTCCGTGCCAAGGCTTAGATGTTTTCTACCTTAAAAACAGTGGCTTTAAAAAAAAAAAATAAATTAAAAAAAATAAATTGACTAAGGCTTAATCAGCCAATTCTTTTAAATGTCTCTGGAAATTGAATGTACAGAAAGCATGCAAATCCAATAGTAATCCCCACTCTTCATGAAGCGCTCCTGGGGAGTTTGCTTTCCATGCAAATATAATCCCAGAGTGAGCGGAGCAAGCAACCTTCTGGGGGGCGAACTTTATTTTTCTTCATAAATTGATTTTTACCTCAAAAGACTCGGACTTCACAAATAGTCCATGTGCACTTCACAACGCAGCTTTATTTTTAGTCTGGCTCTCTTTCTCCTGTTTCCAAATCAAGAATTCTCTGTAGACCCACCAGTGAGTCCAGGCTGCTGGAGACAGCTCTCCCCAGGCCCGGGTGAGGGGCATCGCAGGAACGGAAAATTACCGGAGACTGTACTAAGAGCCCAGAACTCTTAAAACCAACCCCCCCCAAGCATTCACATTCACAGAAAGGCAATGCATTTCAAATGCAAATCCCACCGCAATCGTCAAGAATAACTGAACATTTAACTCCAAAGCCATTTCACAATTAGCCCTGTGTCCCGCAGGGAAATTCAGCCATTGGCAAATTCAAACCCACTGCATGAACAAAGGATCCCTGGAAACTTTCCTTTTATCTTCAGTGGGAACAAGGGGGCTCTTAAGTGCAGCGAGCAGTTACCCATTTGGACTGAGCTCTGGGAGGCCTGCACCGCCCCTCCCTGGGGCCCACCCAGGGCCAGCATTCCACTGCATTTGTAGTATATCTTACAAGACTGTTTCTGGCATTGCCTCCTGTGACCGCCCCAGCAGGCTTCCTGGTAGACAAGGGGGTGGTCCTGCCTGTGTTGGCACAGGAAGAAACTGAGGCAGGGAGGGGCCGGTAATCTGCTTCCGTCACAGCGGATGTTGGCACCTCTTATAGCCAGGAAGTCTTGGGATAGCCGTGGGATCGGAATATGCCACCTGAAAATGTGCCACTTTGGCAGAAAAAGGTATTTTGAGCTGAAGGCAATTAAGAAATAGCAGATGCAGGAAAAACCCTCTGCCCTCCCTCACCTGCCTAAAAGCAGGGCATACATTTCCCTTGTACGATGTCCTCCCCTCTCCTACCTGGAAGGGAAGGACAACCTTTATCACCAAAGACAAAGATGTCACGAAGACGGGCCTGCACAAACCAACCTTGCTAGAATAACCCCTGTCCCCCAGGGCTTTCCCCCGTACCGAACCACAATTCACCACCCCTAGAAGCCTGCACCCGGTTTCCTTTGCCTTGTCACTTCTCCACAATTTGTCGCCCTTGGTTAAAATGGTACATAAGCCCCTGTATCTAACTGCCTCATTGGGTCCTTAGTTCCTCTTCTGAGGTCCTTGTGTGCATCCGTAATATGTTAATCTGTCTTATCGGTTTGATTCATGGGCCCCAGCCCCAAGCCAACCTAACAGGGTGGACTGTCTGCCAGCACCCAATGCCTTGGGATCAGCTACTATAGGCTGGTATTATAGGAAGAGTGCATTCTGTGTTTCTAGGGGTCTGTACCATCTAGGGAAGCTTGTATCATCAGCAGTCTTTCCCCGTAGAAGGTCAGATAATAAATAGTTTTGGTTTGAAAGCCATCCAGGTCCCTGTCACCACAATTCAACTCTGCCATTATGGTTTGAAAGCAGACATAGATAATATGTAAACAAATGGATGTATGTATGGCTATGTTTCAATAAAACTTTATTTAAAAAGCAAGTATTGGTGCCAAATGATGGATTTGGCCCACGGGCAACAGCTTGCTAACTTCTGATCTATGGGGATACAGAGAGCTCAGAGATATAAGCACCCAGTGGATCATAGCAAATTTTGAGCAAACAATATGATAAAACTACATATTTCCATCTTCATGGGTCTGAACAAATTTTATTTAAAAGTTTTCCTGAAGGTGTGCCCTTCTGACTAACCTCCGTCCCATATCTGACTGCCATCAGCCAGCATCACCATGGGCAGCCCCACACCATCTTACCTCCCTTGCCCTCTGGGCCTCCCATCGGGATGTAGGGCGCTGTGGTCTCAAATGGCTTAGGGCAGCCTCAGGACAGGCCTGCGGTTCTGAGCAAGGTCATTGTTAGAACCATATTCACTCTCAACAGACCTGATTTGGATGGCAAGTAACACTTCCGCCCGTCACTATGTGGTGAGAGGGCCAGTCGTTCACACACTTGGCCCACATTCGGTGAGCGTTTCCTGAGCGTCAGCACAGGGTCAGCCGTGGAGGGACAAAGCTCAGCAAGACAAATGTATATTATACATGCACTGTATATATGTGTTTGCACACAATGTATATATATTATATACCAGACATACACAATGTGTACACAGCACTCTTTATTAATATATACAAATATGCACAACGTAAATGCAATATTGCATATTTATACACACGATGCGTATACTACATATATACCATATTGCATACCAGTATATGTATGCATGACCCTCACATCATACAGCCCTGACCTGGTGGCGGGGGGCAAATGGAAACACAAGTACCATGGCAGGGGAAATTCCAGTGCCATGAAAGCAAGCAGAGAAGGCTTCCTGGAGGAAGAGGCATCTGAACAAAATCTTAGAGTAAGCAGAGGAGTTAGTCAAGAAGGGAAGAATTCACAGTCCAACCTTCCAGCAGTGGGATGACGATGTTAAGTTTCCAGAGGTGAGAAGCACTTGTTTGCAGAAAGTACTGCCTACATTCTAGTGCTGCTGGAAAGCACAGACCTTTCAGTAAAAAAATAAATTAAAATAAATAAATACACACACGCATCCACTTCTTTAGTGTAAAACACTTCCTTCACACTACCCTGGGTTCTCGTTTATTAATCGTAGATCTCATAATTTGCATTTAATTTGTTAGTGGATTAATATCTAATTACAAACCTCTGTTAACTGTTCATCTTAGAGGGAATAAGGCTATAACCGAGCAGGCAGACACTAAGCATTAATTTACTAACACAACACTGACAAACAACCTCACAACATGGAACAGGAGGAACCCCGTACAGTCCATCACCTTCTTGTAGTGATCTGCTTTTTTGCGTTGTTTGAAGAGAGTTTGTGGGTGTCGCTGTCCTGTGCACCACAAACAGCTCTGAAAGAGGGTAAAAGGTGAAACAAGTGGTAGGTGGCAGAGTCCAGATTCAAATCCATAGCTTTCTACTGTCCCTAGCAATACTGACCAAAATAACCCCTAAATGGAAATAACCCAATGTCCTTCCACTGAGGAATGGACAAACAAAATGTCTTACATCCGTACAGTGAACTATTATTTAACCATAAAAAGAAATGAAATGATGCAACGTGGATGAACTTTGAAAACATTATGCTAAGTGAAAAAAACAAACAAACACCCAGACACACATAAAAGCATATATTGTATGCTTCCATTTACGTGAAATGTCCGGAACTGGCGAATCCATAAGAAAAGAAAGTAGGCTGGTGGGAGCTGGAGAGTGGGGAATGATTGCTAATGGGTACACAGCTCCTTTTGAGGTGATGAGAATATCCCAAAATCAAATAGTGGTGATGGGTGCACAACTCTGTAAATTCACTAACAAATACTGGATGTACTGAATTTCCCTTTGCGGTATGTGAATTATATCTCACTGAAGCTTTGATCTTCATCTGTGTCGAGGGTCCTAGGCTGGATCCTGTGGACGGGGGTGCAGAGGAAAGGTTTTATGCAAGAAAAGACTCGCTCAGCTTTGCATTTCATTCATTCCCTTGTGCACAAACACATGAAATGTGTTGCCAGTCTTCAAAGTACCAGCCACAGTGCCAGGCATGGTGACTCAGGAAAGAAGGAGATGCCCCTGCCCTTCTGGGGTTTGGAGTCTGGTGGGTGAGACCAACTTTAAATCACTGATTATCATAGACTTATCACAGACACATGTTAAGACACTAACCACTACATATCTAAATTACTGTTAAACAATCATGTGCGTAGGTGCTCCAAGAATGGCAAAGGGTGCAAGTCTGTAATAACAGGAGAAACTGGAGCCACGTCAGTCTTGGGGGACATGCATGGTTCTCCTGAGGAAAAGACATTCAGAGGAGATCTAAGGAATGAACAGACTTAACCACATGAAGGACCAGGTGCAGGAGGTGAGGTTAGAGCCAGAAGTGGAGGGAAGAGCAGGTGTGAGAAGCCGGAGATGAGAAGGGTCCATGGGCATTTAGGGAAGCAGGAAGAATGAGAAGGATGAAGGAGAATGGGAGGCAAGGGTGGGTCCCATGTGAAGACTCGGGACTTTATCCTAAGGGCAAAGGGAAAACCTTGTATGTAGTCATGTGTGTTTGGCAAGATTACTCTGGAGGATGTGGGATCCTGGCAAGAGGGCGGACCAGATATGCCTTAGTCCATCTGAGCTGCTGTGACAGAACGTAAGCTGGCTGGCTTGTAGAGCACAGAGATTTATTTCTTACAGTTCTAGGGGCTGGAGGTGTAAGATTAAAGCACCAGCAGATTTGATGTCTATTGAAGGCCATCTTCTCACTGTGTCCTCATGTGGCAGAAGGGGTGAGGGAGCTCCTTGGGGTCTTTTCTTATAAGGGCACTGTTCCCATTCATGAAGTTTCCACCTCCATGACCTAGTCACCTCCCAAAGGCCACACCTCCACACAGATGGACAGAAACATTCAGACCTTAGTAAAATAACCCAAGTAATAACCCCAGTTATACTGGATAAAACATAACAAAATGTATTTTAAGTGCATATCTAAGCTTCCAAGAAAAGACACACCCCTGGTTTCAGGCATTACAAGAGAACTGAAAGCCAGGGTGACAGGCCCTTAGCTAAGGCTGCTGCTCCTGGATGAAGCAGGCAGGTGAGGGGGACAGATGAGGGGGGCAGGTGAGGGGGGCAGGTGAGGGGGACAGGTAAGGAAGGCAGGTGAGGGGGGCAGGTGAGGGGGGCAGGTAAGGAAGGCAGGTGAGGGGGACAGGTGGGGGGACAGGTAAGGAAGGCAGGTGAGGGAGCAGGTGAGGGGGACAGGTAAGGAAGGCAGGTGAGGGGAGCAGGTGAGGGGACAGGTGAGGGGACAGGTGAGGGGACAGGTGGACTTGTAAATATGAGCTTGAGCTTTAACATCAAGAGGTCAGCAGCCAATGAGTTTGAAAACCCACCCAAACTGCGAGAGCCAGAACCAAGACCCCGAATAAAAGTGCACCTGTTAATTGTTGCAACCTCGGAGATGGTATGAACTCCCATTTGTATGAGGAGAGATGAAGATGTTCAGATGCCTGGGTTTGGGATGAGAAAAAAAATATCTGTATGAGCAAAAAATCACTTGGAGCTGTGTTCAGGTGGTCAGGCTTACCTTATTAACATGGTGCAGTGATGCCTTTGTGATGTCTGACATCAGCACACGCAAACGTGCCCTGGAGGGACCCTCCCCCACCATCCAGAGGACCGTCAAAGGAAATACAATCCTGTGATAAAGACAAGTGAACAACCCAGGACCCATGAAGGCTCATCCTGCCATAAGCAGGCCAGAGCACATGAGAGCTTGCGGGAGGGACCTGCCGCCTGTAGGGAAACACAAGTGTGGTTAACATGATAGAAACGTATGAAGGGACAGAGGCCCAGGGAAGAAGTAGGACCTGTGCCTCCCATAGCCTAAGCTCCTGTATCCAGATGCCTCAGCCCCCTACCTCAGGATCTGATGGGCACGTCACACTGCAGACCTGCCATTTCCCCCAGCACACACCCCTCCCGGTGACCATCTCAGGAGGTGACTTCCCCAGTGACTCAGGTCCAGATCCCTGGAGTCATCCTCACCCCCTTTCTGTCTCATACTTCAC